>NC_045775.1:77036971-77343638 GCF_008692025.1 Phocoena sinus
GTTTGAAACTGGGTTCCAGTTTTAGTTCTGCTGTTTAATTTCAATAGCTGGATGGCCTCGGGCATATGTCAATTTCCTCATCCAACAGTAGAAATACTAAATAGTGCCAGATCTCACTGGGATGTTGGATTTAGTTGTAAGGACTAAATGGTTAAAACACTTGAGCAGAGACTGGAACACAGCAAGAAGTGAAATAATAGTTACCGTTGCTGTTAATCCTAATTGTCAGCATATTTTTTTCAATTGGAGCTCCTTGGTTCTGGGTTCCTTCACATTACCTGCAGTGGGTAACTGTGCCATTACAAAAAAATAGTTCTGACTAAACCCTGTATGTGTCACCTAGAAGATGGGGAGGCGGGGGAGAGTCGGCCCTATTAGCCCTAGTTGTCCCTGGACAGAACGTCAGGTAGCTTCAGTCTCTGAGCAAAGTAAGTCATTTCTATTTCGTGCTGGACTCAGAAAACCGGGTTTTCTAAAATCTGTGGCCCTTTGATTGTTAAATTGCTCTTCGTTAGTTGGGGGGCTGCTCACGTCTTCTAGAACACTGTATAGGAGGAGACTGGATCTGTCAAAACACCGCCTATGTGGAATAGACAAAAGGGAGTGGCTGAAATCTCAAGGAGTAGCAGTTGAATAAGCATTTAGAAAAGACAGGGCTGTAATACAAAATAGTTGGTGATCTTCAGTCTGCTCCCCCTTGCTGCTTCCTGGGTATGAATGGATTTCTCGGCACTGTAGAAATAAAATAATTGGCCATTTGCAGGAGGGGAATATTGAAAACTAATATTTGTATACCAGACGTATCAGGTTATGAAGATCTTGCAGAGATGAGTTTTATTTGCATTGTTAAGGCTTAAAGTGCTAATTTGCCATCCATTTTGGTCTGTTTCCGAGTTATGAACGGTAGCAATTCAGTAATTCCGGTTACCTTGCAGACCGCTTGAAAAATGAAAAAGAGCCAATGGTGTTGAAACTTAAGGACTGGCCACCAGGAGAAGATTTTAGAGATATGATGCCCTCCAGGTACGATTATGGGGAGGGGAGAGATGATCCTGTCCTTGACTTGGTAGGATAAACTTTTCTTGAGGTGGTAAGCTGAAGTTACTGACTTTTAAATCTGGCTCACTAGTGAAAACTCACGCATTTCCACTGTAGTGCTCTGCCAGAGAAGAGGCCGACTCAGACGTGCACACGCTGATTTGGAGGCAGGAGTGAGATCAGACGTGCTGGGGTGGGGTATAATACGGTGATTACATTGCTTTAGACAAGACAGCGGAATTGCTAGATCCATTGTCCTGAACTGAGCTTGAACCTCGCAGAGAATCCTCAGAACTAATGAATAATATATCCCTTGGTGTCACTACTTATCATCAGGAATTTGCTGCTCAGATTTTTGTCTGCAGTATTCGAGATCTTTTTTTTTTTTTTTTTTTTTTTTGCGGTACGTGGGCCTCTCACTGTCGTGGCCTCTCCCGTTGAGGAGCAACAGGCCCTGGATGCGCAGGCTCAGCGGCCATGGCTCACGGGCCCAGCCGCTCCGCGGCATGTGGGATCCTCCCGGACCGGGGCACGAACCCATGTCCCCTGTCATTTTGATATATATGTGTGATGTAGGAGAGAAAGAAGATGTCTTTGTTCATAAGCACTATGATTCTCACCTTAAATACTGGTTTTTTAAAATTTATTTTCTATTGAAGTCTAGCTGAATTACAGTGCTGTGTTAATTACTGCCGTACAGCAAAGTGAATCAGCTATACATATCCATACACCCTTTTTTTATATTCTTTTCCATTATGGTTTATCACAGGATATCGAATATAGTTCCCTGTGCTCTACAGTAGGACCTTGTTGTTTATCCATCCTATATATACCAGTTTGCATTTGCTAATCCCAAACTCCCACTCCTACACTTTCCCAACCCCCTCCCCCTTGGCAACCACCAGTCTATTCTCTATGTCCCTGATTCTGTTTCTGTTTCATAGATAGGTTCATTTGTATCATATTTTAGAATCCACATATAAGTGATATCATATGCTAATCTTTTTTTTTTTTTTTTTTTTTTTATAAATTTATTTATTCATTTATTTATTTTTGGCTGTGTTGGGTCTTCGTTTCTGTGTGAGGGCTTTCTCTAGTTGTGGCAAGCGGGGGCCACTCTTCATCGCGGTGCGCGGGCCTCTCACTGTCGCGGCCTCTCTTGCTGCGGAGCACAGGCTCCAGACGCGCAGAGCTCAGTATTTATAGCTCACGGGCCCAGCTGCTCCGTGGCACGTGGGATCTTCCCAGACCAGGGCTTGAACCTGTGTCCCCTGCCTTGGCAGGCAGACTCTCAACCACTGCGCCACCAGGGAAGCCCGATATCATATGCTAATCTTAAATGTTGTTAGTGATCGCTATCTCCATCTTCACGAGCACAGATATTTTCGTTGTTCCTCTTGGTGTAGAAGGAACAAATCAAATCCCACGATATATCAGAAACACAAGCTTATTTTGCAAATTCACGGTTCTCTTGTCCTAGGTTTGATGATCTGATGGCCAACATTCCACTGCCTGAGTACACAAGGAGAGATGGCAAACTGAACTTGGCCTCAAGGCTGCCAAACTACTTTGTTAGGCCAGATCTGGGTCCCAAGATGTATAACGCTTATGGTAAGGAAGAAATGGCTCACTTGAAAAAATTATTACAGAAGTAAGGCAAGTCAGAATGTTTGGAACATTGATTTTTGGGGAGGGAGAGATGGAGAACTTCTATAACCCTAACCCTTAACACAGCAGTAGTCTTCATTTTTGCATATTTCCTTTCATTCCTTGGCCACGTGTATGTATATTTCCATTTCATAGTTGCAGTTGTAGGGCATATGCCGTTTAAAAGGTTTCTCCTACACCTAATATTATACAGTAAAATCTTTACATGTTGCTTAATGGTTTTTAGTGTGATCGTTTTTAACGGTTGCATGGTACATAATTGAATGAATGTAATTTTATTAATTGTTTTAATGTTGCCGGACGTTTAGGTCAGTCTGCTAGCATTCCAGCTGTTTCAGCATCTGCTACTCTTAAATTCAATGTTCTGTGTTGGTGGGTAGTAGTTAGCTACTTAAGCTAGTACTGAAAACACCTTGGAATTGTATTTCTCCGATTTATTTCCTTCCTCCCATAATGATCCCAACTCCAGTCTCTCAGACTTGAGGGTGGCAGGCCAGAGTCTTCTGGCAGCTTCGCCACGTTCTCCAGATGCTGTTGGGAGACGGAGGGCTTGGACCTCAGCCCCCCCACTTCTTCTGTTCCGATGGGGTCGCCCGGGGAAGCGCCTGGAGTGAGCTCAGGGGACATTCCAAGAGGGGAGTTTACCTTGGGAAGTTGCCACAGCCTAGATGCCCAGACGTTCCCTTCCCCCGAGCCCTTCAAAGAAGCTGGATGGCTGGGACTTCAGGGCATATTCTGTTCACAGGGAAGATTTGCAATGAATTTACGTAAATGGAAGCATTTTTCCACTAAAGCAAATGGTGTAATGTTGCAGAGTGATTGATTATCCATGCCTTGTAGAAATGATGCAGCTTTACAGGGTAGAAGTGGTTATCTGAGAAGTTCTCAAAATAAATAGTCGGCTTGGTTTAAATGGCTTGACAGCAACTCTTTTCCTCCTAGATACCAGCAGATAGAGGGCAGTGTTACTCTATAACAGCTTTTCCTATCAAAATTGTTCCCGTTCAGAGTAAGCAGTTAGGGATTGAAAATAAAGAAAACGTGTTCATTTTCAAACACCTCACACCTTATCATAAACATCATTAAAGAGCAGTCATTTTTCAAAAGTTGGGTGACTGAGCTGTGACTCCTCTACAGACGACGTAGAGTGAGAGGCTCTTTGGAAAGACCATACAGTCACCCTCTCTCCAGCTCCAGCACCAGCACCAGTTTTACACATGGGGACCAGGACTTCCGGACAATAGAGGGGACGGTGACCTGATCAGGATATCCAAGGGGCATCTAGTGGCAGGTCTGGGAGGAGGACTTAAGTCTCCTAATTTCTAGGCTTCACCGAGCCTCCAACCCCAGTGCTCTGTCACCCAGCAGCCCCTACGGTGTCAGCTTGTGTTCTTTTCATAAAAGTCCATGGTGTGTTTTGTTTCAGGATTTTCTATTTCCTGGGAATCCTTTCCCTGGGACCGTTGTTTTTGGTTCCATCTGAGTTCAGGCTCTCTCAGTTTAGAGCCTGGTTTTATCAGTGTGCCATCACCCGTAGCTGGGATTGGCTGGACTTGGGGCTGACGGCTGGGTAGGTGTCGTTTCCTTCCTCTTCTGCGGAACACTTTTTACTCAGTTTGGCAACAGCCAAACCAGCAAGCGGCTTCTGACGAGGCTCTGAGACTTGCTCACCGTTCCTCCCTCCTCCCAGCCCTGTCTCCTTCCTCCTGCCCCGTGTTAACCAACACCCTGACGTTTGTGTTTATCGTTTCCCTACATTTATAGCTTTACCGTATGTTCGTGTTCCTGCAGAACATTCTTTAGTGTTTAACCTGCCTTTGCGCTTTATATAAATGCAATCAGACCTCTGGGTGTCCCTCCGTGCCGTCGTGAATAACTGTTCATTTCATTCGTTTGCCTTCTCTCGTGTTAATTGTTTTTTTCTCTTCTCAGATTTTACTTGTTTATTTTGTACTGTAGAAAAGTTTCCAAATGCACTGAAAACGTGAGAGTCCAGGACAGTGACTTCCCATATACTCATCCCCCAGTTAACAACAGCTCTCAGGTTCTTTTTCCATAATTGTTTCCTTATTTCCTCCCTATATATTTTTCCTTTACTATTTTAAAGGAAATCTCATATATCCTATGATTTTTGTCCAATATCTGTTGCTTTACCTCCTCCTAGGGCTGATATTTCAGCAAACTGGAAAGAAGGGAAAGTGCAGCAGAGCCCTAGGGCCATGGTCCGCGGTTGAAATGATAAGGTCCCCTCTCCTGTGTATAGCTGCTCCTAAACCACAGGCCCCTGCAAGCCAGAGAGAAGTTCCTTGGCCTCCGAACGAGACAGGGCTGCTTCAGGGCCTGGCAGGTTAGAAAACAGCCTCGGCTTGCCCACCCGAGCTATACTTGGCTCTGCTGCCCATTCAAGAAACAGTGACTGCATGTCAGGATGTGCGTCCAAGGTAACCGCAGGGCTTGACGAGCCTCAGGGTGAATGCTGAACAAATGAGCCTTCTCCTGGGGTGAGAGTTAGTGTCTCGGATTATGAGTACCAGCGTGGACCTCGAGCTCAGGCTCACCTCTTTCGCAGTTGAGGGATCCAAGGAACATGTGGGCAGCGTTCCTTCTTGCACTGAGTACATAGTCATTTGAGGTCCCAGCTTTACACGTTTCTGAGGGGGGTTTCTGTTAGACTCCCCATCTTACATCTTACCCCAGAGTCCTTCTAGTCTGTGTCAACCAAAGCTTGAGCCCCCCTGCTTGAGCAAACATCCTTCTGGCAAATCCCAGCCTCAGTAGAGTCCACCGTACTGTTCCCAAGTCCTGCTTTCTAGGTTTGGCTTTCTTCTCTTCTTGCCAGCATATTGACTCATTAAAAAAATATGTTTAAAAATAATTTCATCAAGGATTTTTAGTTGTTCTCAGCAGGAGGAAACCTATTTTGCCTATCACCAGAAACAAGTGCTAGTGTTAGGAGTTGGTTTTTTATTCTTACAAATAAACATTCAATAAGAACTTTTTCCCCCAAAGTTGAAAGGATAAAATAATGTTAAATATTGTTCCATTACTTTTACATGATTAGAAAGGTAGCTTTTAAGTTTTGTGACCACGTATTCCAGGGAGTGGGAAAGACTCAGGCAGTCTTTGCTGTCTCGGTAAATTTAAGGCATTTTCTGTTCGCAGGATTAATTACTCCAGAAGATCGGAAATATGGAACGACAAATCTTCACTTAGATGTATCTGATGCGGCTAATGTCATGGTCTATGTGGGAATTCCCAAAGGACAGTGTGACCAAGAAGAAGGTAGGGTGCTGAGCGTAAAAGCGGGGCTTATTCTCTGAGCTGGGACGTTGTGGTCTGATGTTTGCTCTCTCTTGCTCCAGAAGTCCTTAAGACCATCCAAGACGGAGATTCTGATGAACTCACGATAAAGCGATTTATCGAAGGAAAAGAGAAGCCAGGAGCCCTCTGGCACATATATGCTGCTAAGGACACAGAGAAGATACGAGAATTTCTTAAAAAGGTGTGCTCCTTACCCTATGGCATGTGAAGAGAGAGATGCAGAATAGCAGTGTTATACTCCATGTCGAGACCTGACTGGGTTACTGGAGAATAATCGCAGCTTCGAAAGTTAGATCTGTGCATCTCAGATTGGATAGGCTGAAGCTGGTTGCTAAGGAACAACGATTTCTAGATGAGGAGGCTCACACCTCTGAAAAGAGGGAAACTTATCTTTTTTCTTACGTCTGTGTGTTATGTCATAGTGCATTTGGAGGTTTTTGCACTCTCCCCCTTCAAGGTAGTTCCTCTGGTGATCACGTAGTGTCTATTTGTTTTTATTGCCTTAAAAATCTAAGCACTTCAGAAGTCCGTGTAACATTTCTTTGCTCTTGATAACTGTGTTCCAAGTGAGTTACTAAGGTCCCTGTTGGTTTTATCCACCCTCATTTAGTAGTAGGTCAGGAAGACCTCACACCCTACTGTGGCCATTAGCTTATGCGGGAAAGGGATACAGGGACTTTGAAGATTCCAGGTTTCCAGTAGTTAGCAGGTTGTTCAGCAAGGGTTCTGTGTGGAAGTTCTAGGCAACTGGAAAGATGGGCATATTCGGTTTTTAACCTGTTCGCCACTGAGGCTGCTAGTTGCGGCCCAGATATTTGTGGCTGGTATTCTTCAGTTGTTCATGAGGAGTGGATAGGAAAGCTCCTAGCCTGCTGCCTGGTGCCACGTTAGACCCTTAACCAGCATCTGCTTCAATCAAGATGTTTCTCGCTAAGGATAATTTGACTCTTCCAGAAACCTGCCGGTCGCCATACTGTCCCTTTGATAGCGTCACCCTGCGTCTGTGCTGCCAGATACTGGGTCTAGAGTGAACGAGGTTAACCTGCAGCCAGCTGTGGGGCTGCTTCATAACTCAAGTTGTCAAGTGAATACAGACGTTTAAGAACTGCAGTGCAGCAAGTCTATTTCTAAGGAGCTTAAGTCTACTGACATTCAAAAGCCTAGGCCAAAATACTGTCCTGACACAGTGTTTACAAAAATATGCAGACTGCCGCTCACGGTTTACAGGAAGTGACAGAAGGGAACGAACCCACATTTTCTTTCAGTCTCCCCTTGGGTCATTCAGTTAATGTCTTTGAGTGCTATTTTCTTTCTGCCAACAGGGACACGTGTTAAAGAAGGCCTGACATTTACTGACTGACTGCCCACACTGTCCAGGGGGCAAAATGCCCTCACGGAGACCCAGCATGTCACTCAGTTTCATAATACTTGGAATGTGTTCTAGGTATCAGAAGAGCAAGGTCAAGAAAACCCCGCAGACCATGATCCCATTCATGATCAGAGCTGGTATTTAGACCGATCACTAAGGAAGCGTCTCCATCAGGAGTATGGAGTTCAGGGCTGGGCCATCGTGCAGTTTCTTGGAGATGTGGTATTTATCCCAGCAGGAGCTCCACATCAGGCAAGAACCATTACTTTGGTCTTTATTCTCCTTACACTGTAAACTTCGGCATGTGTGACTGTGTGGCTTGTTGTCTTCCAGGTTCATAACTTATATAGCTGTATCAAAGTGGCTGAAGATTTTGTTTCTCCAGAGCATGTTAAACACTGCTTCTGGCTTACTCAGGAATTCCGCTATCTGTCACAGACTCATACAAATCATGAAGATAAATTACAGGTAAAAATGGCCGTGATTCCTGGCGTTCTCTGACTCTGGCTCCGTAGCTCATTACCGACCCTATAAAAATCATCAGCAGACTTGGCCGTACCACCACACTTGGTACAGTGAGTTGATGAACTGGCTTTATGTCCAGTCCTGCTACCTACTTAGGCAAAGGAGGAATAAACATGGAGGAAATCTCATTTTGGTTTAGAGGCTTTCAGTAGTGAATCATCTAACATATGATTCCATGTTTGGAAAACTAGGGAAACAGATGAACTCTGAAAACCAGAGCTGTACCTTGGGGCTTGCTTGTGTCTGCACTCACTGGGGGCAGGGCCACGTGGGATCAAAGCCTCTGGAAGGGGGAAAATGAGCTTTTAAGTTCTTCAAAGGAGGCACGGGTTTAAAATGTGTATAAAATAACAGCCTAAAGGAGCCCAGGGGCCTTTCAAGTATTATTAACATTTCATATTGAATTTTGAGTTTTAAATTTCGAGAGCATGGTATAAAATTGGTAGGGGGAAGGTTTATTCTTACGGACAGATTTGAGATCTCATGGTAAACCGACCATATTTTCTCTCGTCTTCTCAGGTGAAGAATGTTATCTACCATGCAGTGAAAGATGCAGTTGCTATGCTGAAAGCCAGTGAATCCAGTTTTGGCAAACCCTGAGGGTCCCAGAGGCGCCTTACCCCTGCACATTGGAAGTGAATTACTGGCAGCTGTTCAAACTCTTCAGGCAGGAATCCTGTGGACTTTGAGACTCATGTTACCTCATCTTCTTTTTTAAACTGTACCCACCTGGTACGGGTACTCTGTCTAATGTATATTTCTAGTGTTTACAGACACTAAATGTGTATATGTAGTAACTATTTACAGAACATGCATCCTTAAACTGTGACTTCTCACCTAGTGCAGAGCTTCCACCCAGCTGTAAAAACAGAACCCCGTATTAGCTCTGGAACAAGACCTGCAGTTACTCCCCAGCCGTGTGGTTGGACAGCTTAGTCAAATGGGTTCTAACTCTTAGGAATCACCGCGCAGTTCATTTGGGTTGTGTTTTGTTGTGTCTGAGTACCCGCTCCCCGACTCCTTAGGGTTCAGAAGGGCAGTGGAGGAAGCGACCACCGACATTTGGATGTTGTATTGCCTTAGGACTGGCATTATATAGCAGAGGTCAACTACTGCACCATTCTTGGGGTTAACCATCTTTAGTTAAACGGAGTTTTAATTTAAATGAAGCTTTGCTAATTTTAAGTGTTAAGCATTTTGCATTAAAGTATTCATATAATGTTTGGACTCTGTTTATTGGCATTATTCTCTGGCTGCAGTCAACACACACTTCATCAGTGTTACAGGTGTAAGAGTTTGCGCCAGGAGCTCATCTTAAAAGCACAGAAATTTGATGCTCTATTGATTTCTGAGTGGTTATTACAATGCTAACATGGAAACAAGCTTCTCCCCAGCCAAGTTGAAACTCCTGTCACACTTCCGTAAAGAAACACCACTGATTAACTACCTTTAGAAGTGACAATTAACCAAAAAACCAAATAGTGACGGGTTAAATGGTTCTGAAAAGGTAAGAGATCAAAAGTCTTTGTCTCTCTTCTGACCCATTATAGTTTAAGAGTTTACAAAGGAAAATGAAATTATTAGAAGTTTTAGAACAGTAGTATCTAAAATAATCATCTCTATGAAGGAAGAAAATAAAGAAGCCACTTTCCTATAGCTCATTGATTCTCCTAGACAGCTGTAGCTGTACTAAAAGGAATTAAATTGAAATCAAGTCGTGTAGACAAAGGCCTAGAGCCTGGATTTTTACCTGTGAGCTCAGGGTAGGAGAGCGAAGATCCCCGCCTAACGTCAGCCCACTTCAAACCAAAACCTTTCATGGATGAACTTTCAAAAACAACGTTTTCTGAAAAGAATAAGTAGAAATATCTACCTATCTTAGTGGGAAACGTCTTCCCTGGGACTTTCTTACCAGAAGCTTCTTTATACAGTTTTGGATCCAGAGTTGGCACTGTTGATTAGAAATCTCCAGTAGGCAAAAGAAGAGGAAAACTTGCATTCTCTAGAGAAAATCACCTTCAAGCCAGGCCTCAGAGGAGTCCCACAGATAGTTCCAAGGGCCGTTATGCACAGTCAAATGCACCGTATCCACAAACAGGAAAACTGAAGCTGCCACGAGCGAGAGTCAGTGCAACCCTGAAGCTGCCGTATTAAACGTGCCGAGTCTGTAGGTTCTGGAATGACCCAGCACTTGCTTTATATTCTGAAGTGTTTAGTATGCTTGAAGAAATGAGAGTAGAGGGACATGAGGAAAGAATGAGATTGCCAGAAATGACCAGATTTGGAAAGAAGCTGAATAGAACTTAACAGAAATGAGACATGATGGTTAAAATTAGAAATTCAGCACATGAGTTAAGTGGCAGAAAAAAGTTCTTTTACAAACTGAAAGATTGGTAAAAATAACACAAGACAGCACTGAGTAACAGGAAACTGTAAAGAAGTGTTAACTTATGAGGCGGACACGGAAAAGTATAGGTTTGACCATCAGTGACAGAGAATTAAGAGACTGGTGAGGGAGGGTGACATTCTGAGACTGAAATTTTTCCAGTACTGACATGTCAGATTGAAGAAGCCTAACTAAATCAATCAAGATGAATAAAATAGCCACACCTGTGCCCAAAACAAATAGGTTCTTAAAAGTACCCAGAGGGCCTCCCTGGTGGCGCAGTGGTTGAGAGTCCGCCTGCCGATGCGGGGGACACGGGTTTGTGCCCCGGTCCGGGAAGATCCCACATGCCGTGGAGCGGCTGGGCCCGTGGGCCATGGCCGCTGAGCCTGCGCGTCCAGAGCCTGCGCTCTGCAACGGGAGAGGCCGCAACAGTGAGAGGCCCGCGTACGGCAAAAAAAAGAAAAAAAAAAAAAAAAAAGTACCCAGAATGGGGAAAAACATTGTAAACCTTCAAAGAGGTGACAGACTTAACAGCTGACTTCTTAACAACAACAGGGGGAGTCAAGAAAGTCGATGCCACTCTTACTGTGCCAGAGAACGTGCCTGAAAATAAGTCTAGACACAGCAAAATGATTTTCCCTGTTCTTAACTGACATTTTCAGATAAAAGCCAGAGTTTCTCTTCAGGCCCTTGCTGAAGGAACTTTTCAGAATATCCTCAGGGTTAAAAAAAAGAATAAGAAAAAGAAAAAAAGAATATCCTTAGGAAAAAAAGTAACCCACATCATGATGCAAGAAAAAACGGTGTGCAACGGAAACTGTGAATTCATGGGTAATCTTAAGCAACAGTGGAACAATGTTTTCAGAAGTCCGGATAAAGTTCCTCTGAAAGTTAAACATAGAATTAACGCATGATCCAGCAATTCCACTGCTATGTTTATACTCAAAAGAATTGAAAGCAAGGATTCAAGCAGGTACTGGTAGACTCATGTTCATAGCAGCATTATTCACAAGAACCAAGAAGCGGAAACAACCCAATAGATGAACAGATAAACAATGTGGCATATCTATACAGTGGAACATTTCTCAGTCTCTTAAAAAGGAAAGAAATTCCGACACAGGCTACAACATGGATGAGTCTTGAAAATACACTAAGTGAAATATGGCAGACACACAAAAGGACAGATATTGTATGATTCCACTTATATGCGGGACAGTCATGTTCCTAGAGTAGAGACAGGAAGTAGAATGATGGTTACTGGGGCTGAGAGCAAGGGGGACCGGCAGTTACTGTTTGACGGTTCCAGACTTTCTGTTTGGGATGATGTTGTACAACATTGTAGATGTCCTGACTGCCACTGAACTGTACACTTAAAAATGATTAAAATGGTCAATTTTGTGTTACGTGTATTTTAACCAAAATAAAAATTAACTCCAAGTAGGAAAAGCTTGCGGAGTTGAATGAGAAAATGACATCCTTATTGTTTTAATTGATTAAAAAGGTAGGAAAGAAGGAAGAAGTGGGACTTCTCTAAATGCAAGTCTCCCCACTATTCAGAAGTATTGAAAGTAGAGGTTTCCTCTGAAACCTTTCGTGAGCGTAGGAGCAGGTACCTCAGGACACATCTTGCTAATGGATGCACAAAATAAATAGACATATTTATTTTGTCTATTTAAAGCACAGAGGCTCACAGACATAGTTCAAAGCTATGGCGCCTTGACGTTGAGTGTAGTTTCCTGGGAAGGAGCTTGGCAGTGCCGCTCTCACTGTTCAGGATGCATGCTGCCTCTGTAACACCTCTCTGCAAAACAAACGCTGAATGCTGCTTTCGCATTTTGCCTGTTTTTTTGGTAAAAGCAGAAATCCTCTTCAGATTTCTTTCAGTTAGCAAAAACAGGTACTAATGTAGGTATTTCGTAAAAGTGAAGCGAACTTTCAACAAGTGGACGATACTTGTGCTCCAGTTGCAAGATGAAGATGGTCTGACTAGATTAAGTAAAAGACTTGACTATATACTACTTACAAAAGACACAGTTTGTAGGTTAGAAGTAAAAGCACGGAAGAAGTTATATCGTGCAAACACTAACTATGAAAGCACACATGGCTCTATTAATACCAAAGTGATTTTAAGATAGGGTTTTACCAGAGGGAAGTTGTTTTCACAATCATGAAAGGATTCATTCAGCAGGAAGATACAATAATCCTGAGTATGAACCTAATAACAGAACTTAAAAGTAAGATGAAGCAAAATTGGACAAAATTAAAGGAGAAAACAAGTTCACAATTACAGCTGAAGATTCCCACCCACCTTTCTGTAATTGATACAATAAACATATAAAACAAATATAAAATATTTGAACCTATCAAACAAATGGACACTTATTAGAACACTAAAGCCAGTGGCTGCAAAATACACATTCATTTCAAGCGCACGTTGCTTATTCAAGAACAACCATACACTGCCCCAAAACAAAGGTAACTACGAAATTCTCAGATGTCGAGAAATTAAGCAACATACTTCTAAGTAACCCACTGATCAAGAAAAAATCAGAATGGAAATGAGATACTTGGAACGGAATAATAAAAATACAACCATTCAAAAGTGGTGGAATTCAGTTTACAGCAGTGCTTAGATGGGAATGTATAGCTTTAAATGTATGTGTACGGGGCTTCCCTGGTGGTCCAGTGGCTAAGACTCTGTGCTCCCAATGCAGGGGGCCTGGGTTCCATCCCTCGTCAGGGAACTCGATCCCACACGCTGCAACCAAAGATCCTGCCGGGCCACGACTAAGACCTGGCACAGCCAAATAAACAAATAAATAATTTTTTAAAATGTATGTGAAGTAATGTTTCTTTCTAAAACGTTCAGTAGAAGCCCTTCATCGATGAAAACGTGCAGTAGGATTTTTAACAGAGGATTCAGTTTTTTCAACAGATCTAAGACTACTCAGATTTTCCTTTTTTATTTTTTACTGTATGTTTTATGTTAGCTATGGCCTTGTCATATATGACGCCATATATATTCAGGTGTGTTCCCTCTCTGTTCACTTTGTTGAGAGTTTTTATTGGAAATGGATGTTGATAGCTCCCCGTCAGCCACATGATCCTGAGGGTAAACAACCAATACTCTTCAGTGTACTGTGTGGTTTGCATTTTTTACAGACTGTGGTTTGTGTTTTCACATCCTGTAATGTCTGCAAAACGCCCGTCTGCATCTGCTGCTTCTAGTAGGAAGAAGAGGAAGGCGATTACTCTTGAGATAAAACTCAAGGTAATTGCCCAGCACGAAGGTGGCAAGCCAGTAATGATCATCGCACGTGAGTTAGGAATTTTCCATTGATGATAAAGATCTTAAAGGATAAGAAGTGAATCAACGATGCAGTGAAACAGCATCAGTTAAATACACCACGATCACGAAGAAAAGAGCTGGGCTAATTGATGATATTGAAAAATGACTTGTCACGTGATAGACCAGATACAGAAACGTGCACACTTAGCTGACTGATGACCCAGGCTAAGGCAAGCAGTCTTTTCGATTCACTCTTTATACACAAGTGTTTACAGCAAGTCATGGGAGGTTTCAGTGCTTCAAAAGCATCATAATTTTCATAATGTGAAATTCAGCAGTGAGGCAGCAAGTGCCGATGTTAAAGGTGTTGAAGCTCTTAAGGAAGAGCTATACAGGACGACTGTGGGTGAGAAGTATTTGCTGGAACAAAAAGTTAATATTGATGAAACAAGCTTGTCCTAGGACTGTATGCCAGAACACACATACATTCATGAAGAGTCCAAGACAATGTCAGGCATTCAGAGACCATTTAACACTGCTTTGGGGTGGAAATGTTGCAGGGTTCAAATTAAAGCCTTTCCTAATGTACCCATTAGAGAATCCTAGAGCATTCAAGAATGTGAGCAACTTCCCATTTGTTATTACCATAATAAGAAAGCCTGGAAACAGTAGCATTGTTTGGAGACTTTTTTTTAACTGTTTGTCACAGGCAAGAGAATATTGTAGGCAAAACAACATCCCCTTCCAGCTGATCTTGGACAGAGCTCCAGGGCATCCACAGCATGTCTGTGACATGCATCCTGATGTAAAGGTTGTGTATTCGCTCCCAAACACAACCACGCTCTAAATGTGAACCATCACTGCAGCAGGGGAAGAAGTCACACAGCAGTGCGTGAATGGCATTTGGAAGGAGGTTCTGAAGACCTACATGGACGCACTGAAAGGCTTTTAACGAAGATTCTACTGTTGCCGAAACAGTAAAGTAACCAGATGCTACTGCTTGGGAAGCAGCTAGAATTGGACGTTGATAAAGAGGATATTCACGAGCTTCTCGGCATCGAGGCTGAAGAGCCTTCCAATGAAGAGCTGATTGAACTGGAGGAAGAAAGAAGTTGAGGCAGAGGAAGAAGTTATACCCGAGGCACCAAGAAAGTTCACAGCAAAGAAACTGGCAGAGGCGTTTGCTGCTATCACCAGTGGTGTACGGAAGTTAGAAGAAATGGATGTTAATTACAAGAGATTGGCAAGACCTGGCAGGCAGATACGGGAAGCTCTTGCTTACCATAGAGAAGAAAAACTATGCAGTCAAAACTGGTTATCTTCTTGAAGAACAAACAGTATGCCTGCTAAACCAAGTGTCAATGCCCCAGGTCTTTCTACCGGCTATTCTCAAGCCTCATCAGAAGAGAGACTGATGACCCTGTGGCTGTAGCATCCCCATCATCCAGCAGTTAACTGTAGTTCAATCCTTCAAAATTCTTCAGATCCAGTGTGCTTTCAGCTGGGTACATTACTGGTGAGTACCCATACAGCCATTCTGTTTTTCACTTTCAAGTACAGTATTCAATAAATTACATGAGATATTCGACACTTTATTATAAAATAGGCTTGTGTTAGATGATTTTGCCCAACTATGGGCTAATGTAAGTGTTGTGAGCACGTTTAAGGTAGGCTAGGGTAACCTAGTAGGTTAAGCGTATTAAATAAAAAAAATTTTTAACATCTTTATTGGAGTATAATTGCTTTACAATGGTGTGTTGGTTTCTGTTTTATAACAGAGTGAGTCAGCTATACATATACATATGTCCCCATATCTCCTCCCTCTTGCATCTCCCTCCCTCCCTATCCCACCCCTCTAGGTGGTCACAAGGCACCGAGCTGATCTCCCTGTGCTATGTGGCTGCTTCCCACTAGCTATCGATTTTACGTTTGGTAGTGTATATATGTCCATGCCACTCTCTCACTTCGTCCCAGCTTACCCTTCCCCATCCCTGTGTCCTCAAATCCATTCTCTACATCTGCATCTTTATTCCTGTCCTGCCCCTAAGTTCTTCAGAACCATTTTTTTTCTTTAGATTCCACATATATGTTACCATATGGTATTTGTTTTTCTCTGACTTACTTCACTCTGTATGACAGAGTCTAGGTCCATCCACCTCACTACAAATAACTCAATTTCGTTTCTTTTTATGGCTGAGTAATATTCCATTGTATATATGTGCCACATCTTCTTTATCCATTCATCTGTCAATGGACACTTAGTTTGCTTCCATGTCCTGGCTATTGTAAATAGAGCTGCAATGAACACTGTGGTACATGACTCTTTTTTGAATGACGG
The DNA here is from genome assembly GCF_008692025.1 of Phocoena sinus. Classification (NCBI taxonomy): domain Eukaryota; kingdom Metazoa; phylum Chordata; class Mammalia; order Artiodactyla; family Phocoenidae; genus Phocoena; species Phocoena sinus. The sequence goes on from NC_045775.1 coordinate 77,052,909, forward strand.
TTTTCTCAGGGTATATGCCCAGTAGTGGGATTGCTGGGTTGTATGGTAGTTCTAGTTTTAGTTTTCAAAGAAACCTCTATACTGTTCTCCACAGTGGCTGTATCAGTTTACATTCCCACCAACAGTGCAAGAGGGTTCCCTTTTCTCCACATCCTCTCCAGCATTTATTGTCTGTAGATTTTTGATGATGGCCTTTCTGACTGGTGTGAGGTGATACCTCACTGTAGTTCTGATTTGCATTTCTCTAATGATTAGTGATGTTGAGCATCCTTTCATGTGTTTGTCCCGTTGCGGAGCACAGGCTCCGGACGCGCAGGCTCAGCGGCCATGGCTCACGGGCCCAGCCGCTCTGCGGCATGTGGGATCTTCCCAGACCAGGGCACGAACCCGTGTCCCCTGCATCGGCAGGCAGACTCAACCACTGCGCCACCAGGGAAGCCCTGTCCATTTTTTGATTGGGTTTTTTTTTTTTGGATTTTGAGCTGCATGAGCTGTTTGTAAATTTTGGAGATTAATCCTTTGTCAGTTGCTTCATTTGCAAATATTTTCTCCCACTCTGAGGGTTGTCTTTTCGTCTTGTTTATGGTTTCCTTGGCTGTGTAAAAGCTTTTAAGTTTAATTAGGTCCCATTTGTTTATTTTTGTGTTTTTTTTTTTCATTACTCTAGGAAGTGAGTCAAAAAAGATCTTGCTGCGATTTATGTCAGTGTTCTGCCTACGTTTTCTCTAGTTGCGGCGAGCAGGGGCTACTCTTCGTTGTGGTACTCGGGCTTCTCATTGCGGTGGCTTCTCTTGTTGTAGAGCACAGGCTCTAGGCGCGTGGGCTTCAGTAGTTGCGGTTCACGGGCTCTAGAGCGCAGGCTCAGTAGTTGTGGCGCACGGGCTCAGTTGCTCCGTGGCATGTGGGATCCTCCCAGACCAGGGATCGAACCCGTGTCCCCTGCATTGGCAGGCGGATTCTTAACCACTGCACCACCAGGGAAGTCCCTCTCCTTCATTCTTGAAGGATAGTTTTGCTGGATGTAGAATTCTTCATTGAAAGTTTTTTCTTTCAGCACCTTAAATACGTCACCCCACTGCCTCTGGTTTCCATGGTTTCCGATGAGAAGTTAGATGTAAATCTTATTGAGGATCCCTTGAACATGAGGAGTTGCTTCTCTTTTGTTGCTTTCAAGATTCTCTGTCTCTTTTCAACAGTTGGACGATAATGTGTCTTAGCGTGGATCCCTTTGATTTTATCTTGCTTGGAATTTGTTGAGCTATCTGCATGTATAGGTTAGTATCTTTCAGATATGGGAGGTTTTCAGTCATTATTTCTTCAAATATTCCTTTTGCTCCTTTTTCTCGCTCTCTTATCCTTCTGGTCCTCCCATAATGCACGTGTTGGTGAGCTTGATGGTCTCCCACAAGTCCCTTGGGCGGTGTTCATTTTCCTTTCTGCTTCTCAGACTGGATCATTTCAGTTGTTCTGTCTTCAAGTTTACCTATGTTTTCTTCTTCCTCCTCAAATATGCTGTTGAACCCCTTTAGTGTATTTTTTTTTTCATTTCGGTTTTTGTACCTTCCAGCTGCAGAATTTCTATGTGGTTCCTTTTTATTATTTCTCTTTATTGATATTTTCATTTTGTTTGTATATTATTTTCCTGGTTTTCTTTACTTCTTAAGCATATCTCAGACAGCTGGCTTAAAGTCTTTGTCTAGCAAGTGTGGTATCTGGGCTTCCTCAGGGATGGTTTCTGTAAATTTAATTTTTTTCCTTTGAATGGGCTGTACTTTCCGTTTTCTTTGTATGCTTTGTGATTTTGTTGTTGTTGAAAACTGGACATTCCAATATTCCAGAATAATTCTGGAAATCAGAATCCCCCCCCCTTCCCAGGGATTTTTCTGTTCTGAATTATTGAAGGCTTAGCTGTGTTCAGCCAATGTTTTGACAGAGATTTCCTTGAATTTCAGAACCTTAAAAAACAAACAAAAACACCTCTTCCAATCTCCTATGGATTGGCTCTGTGCTGGGACAGTCTTAACACTTAGCCAGACCATTTATGATTCTGCCTCAGCCTTCACTTTCTGAATGCACCAAGCCTATAGGTCAAGCAGTGATGAAAACTGGGGTCTTTTCAGGTCTTTTCTGAGCATAATTCCTGTCCTGCTTTTCTAAATTCCCCAGTATACACAATTGCTTTTGAATGCACTAATATCCCAAAGAAATCCTCTCCCTGGCTTTTCCTCCCAGGTTTTGAGCAGTCTCTTATAATCTTTTGCCCCAGGTGGCTCTGCAAATTAAAAAAAAAAAAAAAAAAAAAAAATCCTTAACATGTTTTCCAGCAAAACTTGCTGCTTTTCCACCCTGAATAAATTCCAAGATAGGCAAACCAGAGATGAGCACCTTTAGTCTTTCAGGATGGCCCTTAGATTGGGGCAAACATGACAATTTAGGAATAAGGTCTTCTCTCTTTCCCTGGGACTAGAGGGACCAGGGTCTCACATTTGAGAATGTGGGCTGCCGTCTTCAAGACTGCTGCCAAGCCGGGAGAGAGGTTTGTCCAGGGCAAGTGAAAATGCCACAAAGCTTTCTTTCTGTTTTGAAGGTTTTTTTTCTTAATACAGCATCTTCTTGGTTGCTATAAACCTTTGTTTTCCAGAGTTCTGAAAAAGTTGGTTCTGACAGTTGCTGGTACTTTTTTCAACATTTCTTTGGAAGGATGGGTGTTTGGACCTGTCTACTCCTCCATTTTGCTGACAACTCTATAAATATATTATAAAACTATAATTAATTATATGTAAATGAGAACTTCCTTAAGAAAAAGTATTTCCCTACTGGGGTTTAGACTTGGATTTCTGAAATGGTTCAGTGGCTAGGGAATGTTCATTCTGGTATCTCAAAAGGAAACTGCTTGGTTAAATAAATTGGTAAAAGCATATGGAAAGGCTGTGAAAAGTTAAAAAAAAAAAAACCTGCTTTATGTTTATTTCAACCAAACATTTCGCAAGTTTATTTTCACTTATGAGCCTTTCTTATTGGTAATACAGAATAGCATTTGAAGAGCATCTGTCACTAGGGTAGGACAAGGAAAACTGTCCAGTTTTTCCGAGCTTTGAGTTTTCACAGTTGTTCCCATAAATACAGCTATGGGGTTGGATTTTAGGGAGGTGCAGAGGCAGGCATGACTAGTACTATTCTGGAGCAAATATGAGTCATAACCCCTTCTCTCCAGGAGCTCTGAGACACACCTTTAAGTATATGACACGACAAAGGGCCTAAGGCCAGGTGAGCTGTACAACCGGCAGGGGCTCAGGAAGGTGTCTTTGACAGACAACATGGGGAGAGTGGGGAGGGACAGAGAAAGGAAAGTTATCATCTGCCTAGAACGAACTGCTGGGTGATCACCATAAGCTGACAGTGATTTTTAAAGAGTAAGCTGTGTTTGAAGGCAACACAAATGAGTTGGCAGTGTGGAATGCTATTCTGGAATGCAACCCTTTAAATTGGGTTTTTTTGGGCACCAAGCAGATTCATCTGGGGATGGGGTGGGGAGAGTGGGAGCTGGCGCTGTGCTGGACCTAAATCAAGGGCCTGAGGTTTAGAGGAAAACTTTTATTGCAGGCGTTGATACCATGGTTTTCCCTTTCCGGATTGCAGACCTTTCCAGGGCCAGAAGAGTATCTGACTCAGCTTGTTTCCATTGATACCCAACAGAGTACTGAGGGGAAATGGAAGATGCGGCCTGATAACAAGCCAATAATGCTCTTTCCTCAGCCTGAAAACAGGAATGGAAAACTCAGGACCTCTTAAACAATTCAAACAAACCAACCCTACATTGAGATGATTTTATCTGAATGGTGGAAAGAGTGCTTGTCATTATTCTGCCCAGCCATGCACCTGGATAAACACTGATTATCCACATAAGGACAAAAATGCTCAGGGGTTATGAGCATTCCTTAATTCCAAAATCATTCTGTGAATAAATCAGCCAGATAAATGCGATCATAAAACTATATCCTGTCAATATGTCAGTTCCTCTCAACTTGACTTGCAGATTCAAAGCAGTCCCAGTCAGAATCCCAGCAAGTTTTGTGGATATTGACAGATGAATTCTGAAGTTTATATAGAGAGGCAAGAGACCCAGAATAGACAACACTATTGGAGAAGAACAAAGTTGGAGGACTGATGCTACCTGACTTCAAGACTTACTATTAAGCTACAGTAATCAAGACAATTTGGTACTGGCAAAAAAATAAGCAAATACATCAATGGAACAGAATAGAGAGCCCCAAAATAGGCCCACATAAATATAGTCAACTGATCTCTGATGAAGCAGTGAGGGCAGTATACTGTAGCAAAGATAGTCTTTTCAACAAATGGTGCTGGAATAACTGGACATCCACATGCAAAGAAATCAATCTAGACACAGACGTTACATGCTTTACAAGAATTAATACAGATCACAGACCTAAATGTAAAATGCAAAACTATAAGACTACTAACAAAATAACATAGAAACTCCAGGTGACCTTGGGTATGGCAATGACTTTTAAGATCCAATATCAAAGGCACTATCATGAAATAAATAATTGCTAAGGTGGACTTCATTAATATTAAAAACTGCTCTGTGAAAAACAATGTGAAGAGAATAAGAAAACAAACCACAGATTGGGAGGAAATGTTTGCAAAATGTATTTCTGATAAAGCACTATTATCCACAATATACAAAGAAGTCTTAAAACTCAGCAATAAGAAACAACCCAATTAAAAACGGGCAAAAGTTCTAAACAGATACCTCACCAAAGAATATATACATATGGCAGAAAAGCACATAAAGAGATGTCCAACATCATATATCATCAGGGAAATGCAAATTAAAACGAGATACCGTTACACACTTATTAGGATATAGTCAAAATCCAAAACAACCACCAAATGCTCGTGAGGGTGTGGAGCAACCGGAACGCTCATCACTGCTGGCGGGAATGCAAAACGGTACAGCCACTCAGCAAGACTGTCAGTTTTTTGCAAAACTAGACATACTCTTACCATAAGATCCAGCAACTGTGCTCCTTGGTATTCACCTAAATAGTTGAAATGCATGTCTACACAAAGACCTGCACACAGACATTTATGGCTTTATTCATAATTGCCAAAACTTTGAAGCAACCGAGACGTCCTTCCGTAGGTGAGTGGATCGTGTGGTACATGCGGACAATGGAACATTATTTAGCACTAAAAAGAAGTGGCCTGTCAAGCCACGAAAAGACATGGAGGAAACTTACATGCATATTACTAAGTGTGAGAAGCCAATGTGAAAGGGCTACGTACTGTATGATTCCAGGAGTAAATGTACTTGCCGGGTGTGAGATGTCAGTACATACAAGTGGGAGACGGTGCCTGTGTCAGGGCCAGAGGTGTACATGGGAACTCTATTTTCTGCTCAATTGTGCTCTGAACCTAAAACTTCTCTGAAAAATAATGTTTACTTAAATAACAAACTGTATCCTAAAGATGAAATCCAGAGCAATAGGACGGTCCCCTGGATTGAAGATTCCCATTTTGCAGGATGAGACTAGAAGGCCCTCGCTGCAGCACATCAGATACACTTGGGTTTCTCCATACAATCTACAAAACCAACCTGGGAGAGAGTGGTTGGGGTTTTTTTCCAACCTGTTTAGGGCACACAAGACTTGGACCAGAGGGACCTGGGTTGAACCCCAGTTCTGCCACTTCGTGACTGTGATTTAGGATACGTCACTTCAGCAAGCTGAGCTGTTTTCCTAATTTGTAAAGACTGAATGATTACATATGTTAAACAGCTTTGTAAACTGTCAGGCCCACACAAATATAAATTGCTACTGCTGAATGATTTCAAAATATAACTTAGAAGTGTGTGAGTCGTTTACAATGCATGACCACACCATGCCTCTTTCACCGGTCAGCTCCTGGCTTTGAGAAAGCACTGATATGTACGCCCATATCCCATGCATCCAAGACAATCGGCTTAACGCAGGGAAAGGCAATCAGAGGGTGAAAGAGTCCTAATCTCACAGCTGTCTGCAACTTGCAATGGGAAGGAAAGGGAGGAAAGCTACAGACACACACATGATATAGTTCACAGGACTATATCATGATATAGTTCCCCAGCCAACAAGATAAGGGGTCACAATTCCCAAGCGTACTTTTGCTTACACAGATGACAAAAAGCAGAAGAGTAGCTCGCACAGCACATCTGTGAAGGCTGGGGAGCACAGGGTCCACAGAGCAGAAGCCCTTTCAGCTGAGCTTCCGAATCCCATGTGCCCTGCTATAGCACCTCCTCTTTCCAAGGCCAACATATAAAATAATTTGGGACAGCAAACACCTTGAAAGTTCATTGCACCCAACAATCTACAATGAGACCAAATGTTAAAGCAGAAATTTATTAAAATCCATTTATATAGTGTTTTACAGACAAAAAAAAAAAAAATATACAGAGTCCTCAACATTCAGGCAATTGACTCTATTCTCAGAAGTGCTTCGTGAGAAGACACACTTCTTTGCCCTCATCCCCCAAAAGATACTTCTGTTTATTCCCCTGAAAGTGATGCATTTATTACATTGCCTCTCAAAACAATTCCATTGAGATCCCCAAACCTCTGCAGAGAGTGAAGAGAGATTAGCAGAGAACGTTCTCCAGAACGCAGTGCCTCACCCAGAGGTGTAGTGCAAGAGATACAGAAAACGGCGGAGGCTTCAAGGAGTGCGCGCCCGGTGACAGGGCCGGAGGAGAGCCTGCGGGCCTGGCTGGGCGGCCCTAGCTGCGGAGCGTGGCCAGACGGGACTGCATGGCCTCCAGGGCCTCTTCCTCCTCCTCATCTTCTGAGGCAGCCATCGCTCCTGCAAGTTCAGGCTCTGGGAGGGCGTCGGTCACCTTACTAGGTGCTTTGCCTAAGGCCCCTGTAAAGAGACAGCAGGCAGATCAACAAAACATCAGCTTAAGCAAGTGGTCCCTCATTTTCTCTGTCCTCCATACCTTGTTTCTTGTTTGACAAGAAACAGAAAAGGGGCAATAAAACAGCCGTTTTGGTGGGGTTTTGCTCACTACCACAGATGTGTGCCAACACCAACTTCTAATGATACCAAAGTCATAATAACTACGGATTCTGATTGTTAGAACTTTGGTTCTACTCTAACATAACAAATGTAGAAGGGAGTTATAATCTAAAGAAAAAGCTACTAGTTAATCTTGCGGATGCAAGAAGAACGGCCATAAGAGGAGAGGGGAAAGAGGAAGGATCTTGGGTCATACCTGCGGTGATTTCAAACAGAATTTTGTCAATTTCCATTTCTGCTGCTTCTTCCATTTCTTCTTGATCATCCATGCTTTCAAAAGTGTCCTCTAACATCTCCTCTATGATCCCAGCCTAAACACAGAATAAACCATGTCACTTCCCACAACTGTTTTATTCTTTTTTATAAATTTATTTATTTTTTGTTTATTTATTTTTGGCTGCGTTGGGTCTTCATTGCTGCACGCGGGCTTTCTCTAGTTGCAGCGAGCGGGGGCTACTCTTCGTTGTGGTGCGTGGGCTTCTCATGGCGGTGGCTTCTCGTTGCGGAGCACGGGCTCTAGGCACACAGGCTCAGGAGTTGTGGCACACGGGCTCAGAAGTTGTGGCTTGCGGGCTCTAGAGCGCGGGCTCAGTAGTTGTGGTGCACAGGCTTAGTTGCTCCGCGGCATGTGGGATCTTCCCAGACCAGGGCTCGAACCCATGTCCCCTGCATTGGCAGGCGGATTCTTAACCACTGTGCCACCAGGGAAGCCCCCACAACTGTTAAATCCATTCCCAGCAGGCGCCCCTATGGGCCCAGCATCAACCGAGCTCTGGTGTCTCCAAGCGAGAAAACTGCTCTCCAACACCAGCCAACACAAGCAGACCCTGCGGTCTTCCCGAATGAGCAGTGTCATGCGAGCGCAAGGTCACGTCTGGCAGCTCCAGCCCTGGCTCTCCTGCACTCAGCCAGGGCATGACTCTCACCGACCATGCTGATGGCATCAGATTTAAAGCAAGCCCTCTCTCCGGCCTGTCCTGCTGTCAGACCACTCAAGTGACTCTTAATGGCATGAATCTAGCTAGTTCCACATTCTGCCCACGCTCAGACCTTTCGCTCCCAACCAAAAGGAGCAAATTCACATTCAAGGATACAAGTGGAGCCCTGTGGCCTGGGTGAATGGATCTTAGTGCTGGAGGCTAGTGTAAAAGAGGCTCAATACATACTCACCATCCCAGTTAAAAGAGCCTAGGGCAGACTGACTAACAGCCCTCCACATCCTGGAGGGACAAGTGGCCATTCACTTACACATTCATCCAACCAGCAAACATTTGTCAAATGTATGCTCTGTGCCACACGCCAGGCCAGGGTCTGGGGACAAATGGAATGACTGAGATCATGTCGTTGCCCTCGACACGCTGGGACCCCGCCAGAGGCTTCAGTTTGCACCTGGAGATGCACCCTTGGATGAATTCAGGAAATATTTACTATCTACTACATGCAGGCCCTCCTCCAAATCTACACTATGCTCAGTATTCAGAAACTTTTGTGGAAAAGATCCCAGATTCTAAAAAAAGACTCCGCCCCTCAGATCCTGGTGGCTACGTAAGCCAGAGTGAGCAGGCCTGAAGTCATTTCAGAATTACCTTGTTGCCCAGTTCTAGAGGGACAGGCATCACAACCTGGGCGATGAGACATCCACACGCCACTTGTAAAGGACAGACCCCGCCGACCTGGTGCCCTCCTGATGACTGCCCAAGGATTTCTCATTCCAAAGACCTGGGCTCTGGGCTTTTTATGTTGCCTTTCTTTTCTATCAATTTTCTTCTCCAGTTCCCCTCTCCCATGCCCTAGAGCCCTGTTTAGAACTCAAGTTCATACATAAACTTCCCTAGGAGGAAGGGAGGCAGCTTCTCTGCACAAGCTGCAAACAAGAATTTGAGGTGTACCGTCTGGGCTCTCAGGCCACGGGTTCCAAGTGTGAAACAGCACCTGACCAGGCACGTCTTATCACCATGTCCTCTGAGGCAGCTCAGGCATCTGTGCTCCAACCCCAGATCTGTCACCTCCTACCAAGGTCACTCAGATAAGTTACCTGGCAACTTGAAGACTCAGTTTCCTACTCCTGTATAAAATGGGGGAAAAAATCCCTACCTCCCAAGGTGGCTGGGAGGACTTTCTAGGAGAGCATGTGTGCTGCACCACTGGCAGATGGGGGCTCAGTAACTACACCCTGTCCCCCATCTGAAGGCCACCAGGACAGGTCCCTGCCCGGCCCTGATCCCGGGGCACTAGGTGTTTACTGCTTTCTATTTGGTTCTCAGTTTCCTTTTCTAGTCTAAGACAGGGGTCAGCCAACGACAGCCTGCAGGCCAAACCCAATCCACTGTCTACTTTCATAAATAAAGTTTTATAAGAACACAGTCACGACCATTTGTTTACACATGATCTACGGCTGCTTTCATTCTACAAGTAGAGCTCAGCAGTTACAACAGAGACGTATGGCCCACAAAGTAGAAACTACATTTACTATCCAGCCCTTTACAAAAAAAGTTTGCCCGTCCCTGGTCTTGACACCTCCCTTGCCAGCTTTGCCAACACTCCCCTGGGACAAACAGAGGAACCCGGGTTTCTTTCTGTTTCCTTGTTCATGTCAGAACCCATAAATCCTAGGTCGCCGAATCCCACGCAGTTGCTTCCCGGGTCTCCCACCTCCCCTAGAGCTCTGGGTATACTATCGCTTCTTCTAAGGAACACCCTGGCAATCTGACCCAGCCTCTGCCATGCTCAGCTCAGACAGTTTCATCCAATGCTAACAGCTGCTCCTCTGTCCTCAAAATCATTTCTGTCTGGCAACAGTGGCCTGTCTACTCCTGCCCAGCCCCAGCCCTATAGCCCCTGCCGCTTGCTGACTCTTAGCGCTTTGGAACAGGACATAGGGTGGCCCCAGGGCACCTTCATCATCTCTTTGGACAGCTCCCGCATGGTGGCCTGGATTTCTGGGATCTTCACCAGACTCTGCATGGCCTTCATCACTTCTGTGCTCCTCTGCAGGGAACCAGCCACTCGCAAAACCGCTGAAAAGGAAAGATGACAGTCAGGATTGCTCAACAGAATGTGACGCAGGATGGAATAAAGAAAGACAGTCAAGGGCTCCTCTGGTGGTGCAGTGGTTGGGAGTCCGCCTGCCGACGCAGGGGACACGGGTTCGTGCCCCGGTCCGGTAAGATCCCACGTGCCGCGTTGCGGCTGGGCCCGTGAGCCGTGGCCGCTGACCCTGTGCGTCCAGAGCCCGTGCTCCGCAACGGGAGAGGCTACAACAGTGAGGCCCGTGTACCACAAAAAAAAAATAAAAATTAAAATTAAAATTAAAAAATTAAAAAAAAATAAAGCGAACTCCATATAGTTCTGCTTGAATGATACAAGTTTGGTGTCTACACAGGCATATATGTTTTATCCTAATTTGCATCCTGAGTCTGTATCCCAGAGAGAGGGGCTGAATATGACATGTGTTCAGTAAACTTTTTTGAATTAGTAAAAATAAAAAGACAAAAACTCAAAACCAAGAAGATACATATTGATATGTGAGAAAAGTAAAATACTGGACCAAAATGTATTTGCTATATTCCACAAGGAAAAAGCACACGTGGCAGATAAAATTATTTTATAAATAAAAATAGTGACCCCCACAAGAGAATGAGAAGACAAGCCAAAAGCTGGAAGAAAATATTTTCATTAGACATTTCTGATAAATGACTGTTATCTAACATATACAAAGAACTCTTAAAGCTCATCAATAAGAAAATGAACAACTCAATCAAAAACGGGCAGAAGACCTAAACAGACAACTCACCAAAGAAGATATACAAATGGCAAAAAAGCACATAAAAAGATGTTCAACATCCTATGTCATTAGGGAAATGCAAATTAAAACAACAATAAGATATCAGCATACACCTATTAGAATGGTCAAAATCCAAAACACTGACAACACCAAATGCTGGTGAGGATGTGGAGCAATAGGAACGCTCAATCATTGCTGATGGGAATGAAAAATGGTACAGCCACTTTGGAAGAGAGTTTGTCAGTTCCTTAAAAAACTAATACTCTATTTTTTTTAACATCTTTATTGGAGTATAATTGCTTTACAATGGTGTGTTAGTTTCTGCTGTATAACAAAGTGAATCAGCTATATGTATACATATATCCCCATATCTCCTCCCTCTTGCATCTCCCTCCCTCCCTAGCCCACCCCACTAGGTGGACACAAAGCACCAAGCTGATCTCCCTGTGCTATATGCAGCTGCTTCCCACTAGCTATCTGTTTTACATTTGGTAGTGTATATATGTCCATGCCACTCTCTCACTTCGTCCCAGCTTACCCTTCCCCCTCCCCGTGTCCTCAAGTCCATTCTCTATGTCTGCGTCTTTATTCCTGTCCTGCCCCTAGGTTCTTCAGAACTTTTTTTTTTTTAGATTCCATAAATATATGTTAGCATATGGTATTTGTTTTTCTCTGAGTTCACTCTGTATGACAGTCTCTAGGTCCATCCACCTCACTACAAATAACTCAATTTCATTTCCTTTTATGGCTGAGTCATATTCCATTGTATATATGTGCCACATCTTCATCCATTCATCTGTCAATGGATGCTTAGGTTGCTTCCATGTCCTGGCTACATACTCTTACCATATGATCCAGCAATAGCCCTCCTTGGTATTTATTCAAAGGAGTTAAAAACTTATGTCCACACAAAAACTTGGACATGGACGTTTATGGCAGCTTTATTCGTAATTGCCAAAACTCGGAAGCAACTAAGATATTGCTTGTAAGTGAACAATAATAATGGATAAATGAAGTGTGGTACATCCACACAATGAATATTATTCAGCACTAAGAAGAAATGAGCTATCAAGCCATGAAAAGACCTGGAGAAACCTTACATGCATATTACTAAGTGAAAGAAGTCAATCTAAAAGGCAACATACTGCATGATTGCAACGATATGACATTCTGGAACAGGGAAAATTATGGAGACAGTAAAAAGGTTGCCAGGGGTTAAGGGTGGGAGGGATGAATAGGCAGATCACAGAAAAATTTTAGCTGTATACATTTCACAATAAGAATCTCCAAAATAAAAAGGTTAAAATTCTACAGAAAACATTAATAAGTTAGCATTATAAAAACTAGCTGACATTTAAACTTAGAAAGACCAAAGTCACACACAGGGGGTTGTGAAACACAATGAGTAGCGCTTCATGGCTACAGCTCTTTGTGCTCAGCTCCTTCCCAGCAGCCCCGCCCAGGCCTCCTGCAGGCCCTCCAGTGTCCCAGGCTCCCTCCACCTTCAGGGCATCCCTCTGCACAGTGCCAGGGCCCCCTGACATCTCTAGAGAGTGGGGACTTGGTGGGCGGATTTCCTTTTTGTTTGTTCTTCAAATACGGTACCCTTCATGAATTTGCACATCATCCTTGTTCAGAGGCCATGCTGACCTTCTCAGTAAGGTTCCCATTTTGGTACCTGTGCTGCCCAAGACAGCACTAGGTTTGTTTTTTATTTGGAGGTGGACTCACGATTTTATTCCCAGTGCCTAGCACTGTGCCCTCACACAGCTGACACTCAAATATTTGTTGAATAAACCAATGAATGGTTGAAAACAACAGAGAACTGTGATATTCAAACTGGGTAAAGAAATTAAACATATTAGTGTCTTAATAGTAAACAGCACTGAGGTGGTTTTATAAAGACTCAAGTGGTCCTACATAAAATGAAATATTTAGTATTAGGTCAGAAATAGGTTTTTCGTTTTTTGTACTGACCACAAAAATTCCAGAACATTTCTTTACAGAAATAAGTAAAACAGTAACCAATTTCAGATGGCAAAAGGAGGGTGAGAGATCTCAACAGAAACTAGCTCTCCTCGAGTTTTCAATTACAGACACAGTATGACTGCATACTTGTGACAAAAACAGATCAGTAGATGTAGTAAAAGAAACTAAAACCAAAAACAACATAAACGGATTTAAAGAGATTAATGTTTTAGCATTTCATTGTGAAGAATTTCAAACATACACAAAGTAGGCAAGTGTCATTTCACCAAAAGAGACATGATGGCAAATAAGCATATGAAAAAATGTTCCTAATCATCAACCATTAGGGAAATACAAATTAAAACAACAATCAGATAGCTCTACACACCCATCAGAATGGCTAAAAGAAAAAATAGTGACACCACCCAATTTTTTTGTTTGCTTTGTTTTCAAATTTTTATTGCCAGAGATTTAGTCTATTAGGCATGGTGCCCTTAACTTTTATTTTTTTTTGAACATCTTTATTGGAGTATAATTGCTTTACAATAGTGTGTTAGTTTCTGCTGTATAACAAAGTGAATCAGCTTATGTATACATATATCCGCCTATCCCCTCCTTCTTGCATCTCCCTCTCACCCTCCCTAGCCCACCCCTCTAGGTGGTCACAAAGCACCAAGCTGATCTCCCTGTGCTATGCAGCTGCTTTCCACCAGCTATCTATTTTACAATTTGGTAGCGTATACGTGTCCATGCCACTCTCCACTTCGTCCAGCTTACCCTTCCCCCTCCCCGTGTCCTCAAGTCCATTCTCTACATCTGTGTCTTTATTCCTGTCCTGCCCAAGGTTTATCAGAACCATTTGTTTTTTTTAGATTCCATATATATGTGTTAGCATACGGTATTTGTTTTTCTCTTTCTGACTTACTTCACACTGTATGAAGACTCTAGGTCCATCCACCTCACTACAAATAACTCAGTTTCATTTCTTTTTATGGCTGAGTAGTATTCCACTGCATACATGTGCCACATCTTCTTTATCCATTCATCAGTCGATGGACACTTAGGTTGCTTCCATGTCCTGGCTACTGTAAATAGTGCTGTAATGAACATTGTGGTACATGACTCTTTTTGAATTATGGTTTTCTCAGGGTATATGTCCAGTAGTAGGATTGCTGGGTCGTATGGTAGTTCTATTTTTAGTTTTTTAAGGAATCTCCAAACTGTTCTCCATAGTCGCTGTATCAATTTACATTCCCATCAACAGTGCAAAAGGGTTTCCTTTTCTCCACACCCTCTACAGCATTTACTGTTTGTAGATTTTTTGATGATGGCCATTCTGACCAGTGTGAGGTGATACCTCATTGTAGTTTTGATTTGCATTTCTCTAATGATCAGTGACGTTGAGCATCCTTTCATGTGTCTGTTGGCAATCTGTATGTCTTCTTTGGAGAAATGTCTATTTAGGTCTTTTGCCCATTTCTGGTTGTACTGTTTGTTTTTTTGATATTGAGCTGCTTGTATATTTTGGAGATTAATCCTTTGTCAGTTGCTTCATTTGCAAATATTTTTCTCCCATTCTGAGGTTGTCTTTTCGTCTTGTTTATGGTTTCCTATGCTGTGCAAAAGCTTCTAAGTTTCATTAGGTCCCATTTGTTTATTTTTGCTTTTATTTCCATTTTTCTAGGAGATGGGTCTAAAAGGATCTTGCTGTGATTTATATCATAGAGTGTTCTGCCTATGTTTTCCTCTAAGAGTTTGATGGTGTCTGGCCTTACACTTAGGTCATTAATCCATTTTGAGTTTATCTTTGTGTATGGTGTTAGGGAGTGTTCTAATTTCATTCTTTACATGTAGCTGTCCAGTTTTTCCCAGCACGCTTGTTGAAGAGGCTGTCTTTTCTCCACTGTATATTCTTGACTCATTTATCAAGATAAGGTGACCATATGTGCGTGGGTTTATCTCTGGGCTTTCTATCCTGTTCCATTGATCTATACTTCTGTTTTTGTGCCAGTACCATACTGTCTTGATTACTGTAGCTTTGTAGTACAGTCTGAAGTCAGCGAGCCTGATTTCTCCAGCTCCATTTTTCTTTCTCAAGATTGCTTTGGCTCTTCGGGGTCTTTTATGTTTCCATTCAAATTGGGCAATTTTTTGGTTCTAGTCTGTGAAAAATACCATTGGTAGTTTTATAGGGATTGCATTGAATCTGTAGATTGCTTTGGGTGGTAGAGTCATTTTCCCAATGTTGTTCTTCCAATCCAAGAACACAGTATATCTCTCCATCTGTTTGTGTCATCTTTGATTTCTTTCATCAGTGTCTTATAGTTTTCTGAGTACAGGTCTTTTGTCTCCTTAGGTAGGTTTATTCCTAAGTATTTTATTCTTTTTGTTGCAGTAGTAAATGGGAGTGTTTCCTTAATTTCTCTTTCAGATTTTTCATCTTTAGTGTATAGGAATGAAAGAGATACCTGTGCATTAATTTTGTATCCTGCTACTTTACCAAATTCATTGATTAGCTCTAGTAGTTTTCTGGTAGCATCTTTAGGATTCTCTACGTACACTATCATGTCATCTCCAAACAGTGACAGTTTTACTTCTTCTTTTCCGATGTGGATTCCTTTTATTTCTTTTGCTTCTCTGATTACTATGGTGAAAACTTCCAAAACTACGTTGAATAATAGTGGTGAGAGTGGGCAACCTTGTCTTGTTCCTGATCTTAGTGGAAATGTTTCAGTTTTTCACCATTGAGAATGATGTTGGCTGTGAGTTTGTCATATATGGTCTTTATTATGTTGAGGTAAGTTCCCCTTATGTTTACTTTCTGGAGGGTTTTTATCATAAATGGGTGTTGAATTTTGTTGAAAGCTTTTTTTGCATCTATTGAGATCGTCATATCGTTTTTATCCTTCAGTTTGTTAATATGGTACATCACATGGATTGATTTGCGTATATTGAAGAATCTTTGCATTCCTGGGATAAAACCCACTTGATCACTGTGTATGATCCTTTTAATGTGCTGTTGGATTCTGTTTGCTAGTATTTTGTTGAGGATTTTTGCATCTATGTTTATCAGAGATATTGGTCTGTAATTTTCTTTTTTTATAGTATCTTTGTCTGGTTTTGGTATCAGCATGATAGTGGCCTCGTAGAGTGAGTTTGGGAGTGTTCCTCCCTCTGCTATATTTTGGACGAGTTTGAGAAGGATAGGTGTTAGCGCTTCTCTAAATGTTTAATAGAAATAGCCATCCAATCCTAGGCATTTGTTTGTTGGAAGATTTTTAATCACAGTTTTGGTCACAGTGATTGGTCTGTTTATATTTTCCATTTCTTCCTGGTTCAGTCTCAGAAGGTTGTGCTTTTCTAAGATTTGTCCATTTCTTCACGTTGTCCATTTTATTGGCATACGGTTGCTTGTAGTAATCTCTCATGATCCTTTGTATTTCTGCAGTGTCCGCTGTTACTTCTTTTTTATTTCTAATTTTACTGATTTGAGTCTTCTCCCTCTTTTTCTTGATGAGTCTAGCTAATGGTTTATCAATTTTGTTTATCTCTCGAAGAACCAGGTTTTAGTTTTATTAATCTTTGCTATTGTTTCCTTCATTTCTTTTTCATATAGTTCTGATCTGATCTTTATGATTTCTTTCCTTCTGCTAACTTTGGGGTTTTTTTCGTTCTTCTTCTCTAAATGCTGTAGGTTTTAGGTTGTTTATTTGAGATTTTACTTATTTCTTGAGGTAGGATTGTACTGCTATAAACTTCCCTCTTAGAACTGCTTTTGCTACATCCCATAGGTTTTGGGTCATACTGTTTTCACTGTCATTTGTTTCTAGGTATTTTTTCATTTCTGTAGTGATCTCTTGGTTATTCAGTAGCATATTGTTTAGCCTCCATGTGTTTGTATTTTTACAGTTTTTTTCATCTAATTGATATCTAGTCTCAGAGCACTGTGGTCGGAAAATATACTTGATACGATTTCGATTTTCTTAAATTTACCAAGGCTTGATTTGTGACCCAAGATATGATTTATCCTGGAAAATGTTCCATGAGCACTTGAGAAGAAAGTGTATTCTGTTGTTTTTGGATAGAATGTCCTATAAATATCAATTAAGTCCATCTTGTTTAATGTGTAATTTAAAGCTTGTGTTTCCTTATTTATTTTCATTTCGGATGATCTGTGCATTGGTGAAAGTGGGGTGTTAAAATCTCCTACTATTACTGTGTTACTGTCGATTTCCCCTTTTATGGCTGTTAGCATTTGCCTTGTGTATTGAGGTGCTCCTATGCTGGGTGCATAAATATTCACAGTGGTTATATCTTCTTCTTGGATTGATCCCTTGATCATTATGTAGTGTCCTTTTTTTCTTGTAAAAGTCTTTATTTTAAAGTCTATTTTGTCTGATATGAGAATGGCTACTCCAGCTTTCGTCTGATTTCCATTTGCATGAAATACCTTTTTCCATCCCCTCATTTTCAGTCTGTACGTGTCTCTAGGTCTGAGTCTTTGTAGACAGCATATATATGGGTCTTGTTTTTGTATCCATTCAGCCAGTCTGTGTTTTGGTTGGAGCATTTAATCCATTTACATTTAAGGCAATTATCATTATGTATGTTCCTATTACCATTTTCTTAATTGTTTTGAGTTTGTTTTTGTAGGTCTTTTCTTTCTCTTTTGTTTCCTGCCTAGAGAAGTTCCTTTAGCATTTGCTGTAAAGCTGGTTTGGTGGTGCTGAATTCTCTTAGTTTTTGCTTGTCTGTAAAGGTTTTAATTTCTCTGTCAAATCTGAATGAGATCCTTGCTGGGTAGAGTAATCTTGGTTGTAGGTTTTTCCTGTTCATCACTTTAAATATGTCCTGCCACTCCCTTCTGGCTTGCAGAGTTTCTGCTGAAAGATCAGCTATTAACCTTATGGGAATTCCCTTGTATGTTATTTGTTGCTTTTCCCTTACTGCTTTTAATATTTTTTCTCTGTATTTAGTTTTTGATAGTTTGGTTAACATGTGTCTTGGTGTGTTTCTCCTTGGATTTATCCTGTATGGGACTCTCTGCACTTCCTGGACTTGACTATTTCCTATTCCATGTTAGGGAACTTTTTGACTATTTTCTCTTCAAATATTTTCTCAGTCCCTTTCTTTTTCTCTTCTTCTTCTGGGACCCCTATAATTCGAATGTTGACGCAGTTAATGCTGTCCCAGAGGTCTCTGAGACTGTCCTCAATTCTTTTCATTCTTTTTTCTTTATTCTGCTCTGCAGTAGTTATTTCCACTATTTTATCTTCCAGGTCACTTATCCACTCTTCAGCCTCAGCTATTCTTCTATTGATTCCTTCTAGAGATTTTTAAATTTCATCTATTGTGTTGTTCGTTTGCTTGCTCTTTAATTCTTCTAGGTCCTTGTTAAACATTTCTTGTATTTTCTCCATTCTATTTCCAAGATTTTGGATCATGTTCACTATCATTACTCTGAGTTCTTTTTCAGGTAGACTGCCTATTTCCTCTTCATTTGTTTGGTCTGGTGGGTTTTTACTTTTCCCCTTCATCTGCTACCTATTTCTCTGTCTTATCATTTTGCTTATCTTACTGTGTTTGGGGTCTCCTTTTCGCAGGCTGCAGGTTTGCAGTTCCTGTTGTGTTTGGTGTCTGCCCCAGTGGCTAAGGTTGGCTCAGTGGGTTCTGTAGGCTTCCTGGTGGAGGGGACTGGTGCCTGTGTTCTGGTGGATGAGGCTGGATCTTGTCTTTCTGTTGGGCAGGACTGAGTCTGGTGGTGTGCTTTGGGGTGTCTGTGAAGTTATGATTTTAGGCAGCGTCGCTGCTAATAGGTGGAGCTGTGTTTCTGTCTTGCTAGTTGTTTGGCATGGGGTATCCAGCACTGGAGCTTGCTGGTCGTTGAACTGTGTCTTAGTGTTGAGTGGAGATCTCTGGGAGAGCTCTCATTGATTGCTATTACATGGTTTCAGGAGGTCTCTGTTGGTCCAATGTCCTGAACTTGGTCTCCCACCTCAGAGGCTCAGGCCTGACACCCACCGGAGTACCAAGACCCTGTGTGCCACATGGCTCCAATCTGCTGAAACTGGAACCTGGTGCACAGGTGACGGGAATGCAAAATGGTACAGCTGCTGTAGAAAACAGTCTGGCAGTTCCCACCACTCCCTGGGAAATGGGAGACCAGCCTGGGGTCCAAGTCTTGGGCGCAGCAGGCTCACTTCTCTCCTCGCCCGGCTCCAGCCCGCCTCAGCCCACCCAATTTTGAGGATGCAGAAAAACTGGATCACTCATACACTGGCAGGTGGGAATTTTAAATGGTACCACCACTCTGGACAACAGCTTGACAGTTTCTGATATGCAACCATAAAACCCAGCAATTGTTCTACTGGCCAGTTATCCCAGAGAAGTGAAGACTTATGTTCAAGCAAAAATCTACACACATTTATAGCAGCTTTATTCATAGTAGCAGATAACTGGAAACAACCCAAATATCCTTCAGGTGAATGGTTAATCAAACTGTGGTACATCCGTACCATGGAATACTACTCAGCAAGATAAAAAAGCAATGAACTACTGATACATGCAAAAACCTGGGTTAACTGCCAGAGAAGTACACTGAGTGAAAAAAAGTCAATCTAAGGGGGTGTTGGGAAAAATAGGTGAAGGTGATTAAGAGGTACAAACTTCCAGTTATAAAATAAATAAGTCATGGGGATGTCATGTACAGCACAGGGAATTATAGTCAAGAATATTGCAATAACTTTGTAGGGTGACAGACAGTTACTAGATTTATTGAGGTGATCAAGTTGTAAAGTATATAAATGTCAAATCACTATGCTGTACATCTGAAACTATTGTAATATTACATGCCAATTATACTTCAATTAAAAAAAAAGAAGAAAAAGAGGGAAAAAAGCCAATCCCAAGAGATTACATCCAGTCTGAGTCCTACATAACATTCTTGAAATGATAAAGTTATAAAATGAAGAACAAATTAGTGATTGCCAGATATAACGAGGGGGTGGGGATGGGAGGGAAGTGGGTTTGGTTACAGAAGCGCAGCATGAGAGATCCCTGTAGTGATGGAAACTGGAAGCATTCTAAAGCTTGACTGTATCAGTGCTGACTGCCTGGTTGTGATACCTACTTTAACTCTGCAAGATGTTACCACTGGGGAAAATGGGTAAAGGGTATACACAGAATCTTTCTATTATTTCTTACAACTGCATGTATGTGAATCTATTAACTCTCTAAAAACTTAATTTAAAAAAACCCTGAGAAGAGTATATAAAAACAAACAACATTATGTTTCCATGCCTGCTAGAGACACAAATGAAAAAAAAATACACATAAAAATACAAGTTCTAAAACAAACAGCCCAAACAAAAAATGGGTGGAAGATCTAAATAGACATTTCTCCAAAGAAGACATTCAGACAGCCAAAAAGCACATGAAAAGATGCTCAACATCACTAATTATTAGAGAAATGCAAATCAAAACTACAATGAGGTATCACCCCTCACACCAGTCAGAATGGCCATCATCAAAAAAATCTACAAACAATAAATGCTGGAGAGGGTGTGGAGAAAGGGGAACCCTCCTACACCATTGGTGGGAATGTAAATTGGTACAGCCACTATGGAGAACAGTATGGAGGTTCCATAAGAAAACTAAAAACAGAGCTACCATATAATCCAGCAATCCCACTCCTGGGCGTATGTCTGGAGAAAATCATAATTTGAAAAGATACATGCACCCCTATGTTCCTAGCAGCACTATTCACAATAGCCAAGACATGGTAACAACCTACATGTCCATCAACAGATGAATGGATAAAGATGTGGCACATATATACAATGGAATATTACTCAGCCATAAAAAGGAACGAAATTGTTATTTGTAATGAGGTAGATGGACCTAGAGTCTTTCATACAAAGTGAAGTAAGTCAGAAAGGGAAAAATAAATACCGTATGCTAATGCACATATATGGAATCTAAAAAAACAGTACTGGAGCCTAGTGGCAGGGCAAGAATAAAGATGCAGATGTAGAGAATGGACTTGAGGACACAGTAGGGGAAGGGTAAGCTGGGACAAAGTGAGAGAGCAACACTGACATATATACACTACCAAATGTAAAATGGATGGCTAGTGGGAAGCAGCCGCATAGCACAGGCAGATCAGCTCGGTGCTTTGTGATGACCTAGAGGGGTGGGATAGGAAGGATGGGAGGGAGGCTCAAGAGGGAGCGGATATGGGGATATATGTACACATATAGCTGATTCACTTTGTTGTACAACAGAAACTAACACAACGTTGTAAAGCAATTATACTCCAATAAAGATATTAAAAAAAAAAAAGAACCGAAAACAAATTGCAAAAGAAAAGAAAAGAAATATGCACCCCATTGTTCATTGCAGCGCTATGGACAATAGCGAGGACATAGAAGCAACCTAAATGTCCATCGACAGAGGAATGGACAAAGAAGATGTGGTACATATATACAGTGGTATATTACTCAGCCATAAAAGAACAAAATAAGCGATTTGCAGCAACATGGATGGACCTAGAGATTGTCATACTGAGTGAAGTAAGTCACACAAAGACAAATATATCACTTATATGTGGAATCTAAAAAAATGATACAAATGAACTTATTTATTACAAACAGAAATAAATCACAGATGTAGAAAACAAACTTGTGGTTACCAGGGGGGAAAGGGGTGGGGGAGGGATAAATTGGGAGAATGGGATTGACATATACATGAAACAGATAAGTAATAAGGACCTACTCTATAGCATAGGGAACTCTACTCAATACTCTGTAATGGCCTACACGGGAAAAGAATCTAAAAAAGAATGGATAATGAAAAAAAAATTTTTTTTTTCACGGTACGCGGGCCTCTCACTGCCGTGGCCTCTCCCCCTGCGGAACACAGGCTCCGGACGCACAGGCCCAGCAGCCATGGCCCACGTGCCCAGCCACTCCGCAGCATGTGGGATCCTCCCGGACCGGGGCACGAACCCGTGTCCCCTGCATCGGCAGGCAGACTCTCAACCACTGCGCCCCCAGGGAAGCCCGAAAAAGTCATTTTTATAGGTAGAAAATGGCAGTTTCATGTGGTTCAGACTCATATGATTAAGTGTATCTACAGTCTTATCTTTGTATTATATTACAATTATTTGGTATATCATAATTATGTTAGAGTTCTGAAGAAGAATGTTGTTTTTATTGTTTGCCATGTATGTTTCTGTTATTTTGAAGTATTTTAATATGATTTTGTAGCTAATTAGAAAAAGAAAAAGAGTGAATATATGTATAACTGATTCACTTTGCTGTATACCTGAAACTAACACAACGTTGTAAATCATCTATACTCCAATAAAAAAATTTTTAAAAGAGGAGATCTCTGAGAAAAAAATACAAGTTCTGCTATGAATATTATAATAACAATAAACAAATATGGAAACAAAGTATCTAAATACAGACTTCATAATCAGTAGATTCAAAGACCAATAGACATACTCTGAAAAGAAACTGACGCCAGGGCTTCCCTGGTGGCGCAGTGGTTAAGAATCCGCCCGCCAATACAGGGGACACAGGTTCAAGCTCTGGTCCAGGAAGATCCCACGTGCCACAGAGCCACTAAGCCCATGCACCAAAACTACTGAGCCTGTGCTCTAGAGCCCACAAGCCACAACTACTGAGCCCGTGTGCCACAACTACTGAAGCCTGTGTGCCTAGAGCCCGTGCTCCACAACAAGAGAAGTCACCACAATGAGAAGTCTGCATTCCGCAAACAAGAGTAGCCCCTACTCGCCGCAACTAGAGCCTGTGCGCAGCAACGAAGACCCAACGCAGCCAAAAAGTAAAATAAATAAATTTATTAAAAAATTAAAAAATAAGACCTTAAAAAAAAAAACCTGACGCCAATAATGAAAGCAACAAAACCACAAAGCTCTTTCTACTTATCACGGGTTCCTGTGGCAATTACAGTTAAATTAAAAAATCAGAAAAAGAAATTAAATATTAAAAATGGCATCAACAGCAAAATGCAGCTCCCTGATAGCAAGGGCCCAGGAGAGCAAACATTCACAAACTAGACTGACTGTTTTTAAAAGCCATCTTAAATATGGCAATTATAAGCAGAATGAATACAATTATAAGAAAATATGGAATCTTAACAATCACATTTCACAGAAGTGACAAGTGAAAGCTCAGAGAAGTGACATTAAAAACATTCAAGCCTCGGGATTTCCCTGGTGGTCCAGCAGTTAAGACTCCGTGCTCCCAATGCAGGGGCCTGGGTTGGATCCCTGGTCAGGGAACTAAGATCCCACATGCATGCCACAACTAAAGATCCTGCGTGCCACAACTAAAGATCCCTCCCACACGCGGCAATGAAGATCCTGAGGGCCGCAACTAAGACCCAGTGCAGCCAAATAAATAAATAAATATTTTTTAAAAAACCAAACATTCAAGCCTCGAAAGTATCTTTGAATAAGACACTTCTTCCTTATAACAAAGTTAAGAAAAACAGTTATATTAAGAAATAAAGAAGGGAAAGATAAAAATTAAAAGGAAAAGAGGACAGTACAAACATTCCATAATATGGGGAACCCAAACCAAAGGCCATAAAAGGGAATTACAGTCATAAAAAAATTATTGGAGCTATGCACATTTGGGAAACTTTCCAAAAAATTCTTTTAAATAAATTTATTTCTGGCTGCGATGGGTTTTCATTGCTGCGAGTGGGCTTTCTCTAGTTGCAGCAAGCAGGGGATACTCTTCCTTGTGGTAGGCGGGCTTCTCATTGCAGTGGCTTCTCTTGTTGCCGAGCATGGGCTCTAGGCGCGTGGGCTTCAGTAGTTGTGGCACACGGATTCTAGAGCGCAGGCTCAGTAGTTGTGGCGCACAGGCTTAGTTGCTCCGTTCCATGTGGGATCTTCCCGGACTAGGGCTCGAACCCATGTCCCCTGCATTGGCAGGCGGATTCTTAACCACTGAGCCACCAGGGAAGTTCCAAACTCTCAAAATGTAAAGTGAAGTTTATTTATAATTTATAGGCTACCATTTGAAAAACTAATTTGAAGCAGTTTATTAAAAAGTCATGTATAGCAGGTATGATAAAATAAATACAAAGACTTGAAAGAGTGAGTTGACTCCATAAACGTAGGTCAGCAATGGTGTGAATAATGGTGGGGCTGGACAATTCTTTGTTGTAGGAGGCTGTTTTATGCTTTCTAGGACATTAGCAGCATCCCTGGCTTCTACTGACTAGATGCCGGTAGCAACACCCTACCTTGCCTAGTTGTGACAACCAAAATGCTACACTGCCAAATGTCCTCGGAAGGGCAAAATTGCTCCCTGTTGGGAATCACTGACCTGGGCTAGTAAAGCTCCTGCAACTGAGAATAAACTTAGCTTTGAGCATTTCAACAGCTAAGGCACGAAGGTTAGTAGCGGGTTTAGGACACTCACCTGTAGAAGCATACTATCTTACTAGGAAAGATCATTTTTTCCAGCACTAGGTTCCGAGATAAATTTTGTACCACGATCTTTACTGACTGTACCAGTAACTATCAAATTTATAGAAATATTCGTCCTATGGCTGTTTCTTATCCATTAAAAAAAAAAAAGCAAAAGAATACTATGAAAGCACAGCCTGGCAAAGGTATTTCTATAGGAAGCAAAACAGAGGGCTGGAATTGTGGCTTTCTGATGATCCCGCTTGCTGCAGGGATAAAAAGCGCTTTAAATTCTACAGAGACGGCTGTCTCCAGTCACTCTCACCTAATGCCAATCACGGGCTCTTACACTACATTTACAGCTGAGCAAAGTAAGTATTTATATGAATAATGACTAAAATCAAATATAAAACAAATGGAAACGATCAATCTGTTAGGGAGATAGATTTTTTTCACCCTTTAAAAATTTTCTCTTAATATTGTATTTTGTTTGTGCAAAGGAAAAATATTTCATTTGAAAAAGACAATTTGCTCTATAGAATTTGAATTTGTAAAAAATTTTGAGGGAAAACATTGAAAACCATTGTTAAACATCAGTATGGACAACAGTAACACAGATGTGTATTTATTTTAGAAGACTACTATTGTTCAGGAGGCCTTAAAGAAACTGAATTTAATCTTACATATGTTATATCACTGTTAACCATTAAATGCCAAGTAAAGGGGAAAATCTGTTCCTATTTGTTTATTTAAGGGCTTGGACTTGTAGACCTGGGTAATAAATAAATGTGTGTGTGTGTATAAAATGACATACTGTTAGACTAAATATATATATTTAGGTGGTACTCTAATACAAGTTACTGTTGGACAAGAGGGCAGAGACCCAGACAAGGGAAATGGTGAACATTTACTTTTTATTTTATATATTTCTGTAGCAATTTTTTAAAACAGTAAGCCTGCATAACTTAAATTACAAATACTAAAGAATTATGAAAAACGAGTTTTGATTCAACATCGGTTTAAATTTCAAAGCATTATGTTTTACCTGAAAGACCCATACTTTGCAAAGTTGCCTTGAAGTGTGCTAATCAAAGCTAGGAAACAAAGCAAAGAAACACAACGAAGAAGGAAATAGCAGCAGGTACAGAGGGAGAGGAGCCTCCCTGGCCTGGCTCTCCGTCTTCACTACCTCCCTCGCCTGGCTCTCCGTCTTCACTACCTCCCTCGCCCCTCTAGTCACTCTGCCCCCAGCACCCGAGACCTTAGAGCTCCCCTTCGGTCTCTGCTGCCAGGACCCCATCATGGCCCCAACACCTGGGCCTGCCTCACTTTTTTTTAAATTTTGGGGGTGGCAAAATAAACATAAAATTCACTGTTTTAACCACTTTTAAGTGTACAGTTCAGTGGCATTAAGTACATTTGTACTGCTGTGCAACCATCACCATTATCCATTTCCAAAACGTTTTCATCTTCCCAAATTGAAATTCTGTCCTCATTAAACTCCTAACTCCCCATCCCCCCTCCCTCCAGCTCCTGGCAACCACCATACTACTTTCTGGCTCTATGATTTTGACGATTCTATGTACCTCATAGAAGCAGAATCACTTTTGTGACAGGCATATTTCACTTAGCATAATGCCTTCAATGTTCATCCATGCTGTAACATGTCAGAACTTCCTTTTAAAAAAAAAATTATTTATTTGACTGCATCGGGTCTTAGTTGTGGCACGCAGGATCTTTCATTCCGGCATATGGGCTTCTTCTAGAGCACATGGGCTTAGTTGCCCCACAGCATGTGGGATCTTAGTTCCCCGACCAGGGATCGAACCCATGTCCCTTGCACTAGAAGGAGGATTCTTAACCACTGGACCACCAGTGAAGTCCCTTCCTTCCTCTTTAAGGCTGAATAATATTCCATTGTGTGTATTATACACCATGTTTTGTTTATCCATTCATCCTTCAATACACTTGGGTTGCCTTTACCTTCTGCCTATTATAAATAACACTGTTATGAACAGGGATGTACAAATATCTGAGTCCCTGCTTCCAATTCTTACTTACCCAGAAGTGGAATTTCTGGGTCATTTGACAATTCTATTTCCTGCCCCACCTTTTTACCTGTCTCTTAACTTTCTCCCCCAACCAAAACATACTCATCATCTGTCTTGTTCTGCAAGAAACTGCTGTCAGAATGCTATCACTTGGAAAACATCTAATCGTGACAAATGTATTAAGAGCTGACAAGGCTTAACATATTACCCCTCCCAGGGACATTTGCACTTGAATAGAGGAACAGCTTAAAAATTAAATATTTATTTATTTATTTTTGGCTGTGTCGGGTCTTAGTTGCAGCGTGCGGGCTCCTTGTTGTGGCTGACGGGCTTCTCACTAGTTGCGGACCACATGCTCAGCAGTTGCAGCGCACAGGCTTAGTTCCCAGACCAGGGCTCAAACCCGTGTCCCCTGCATTGGAAGGCAGATTCTTAACCACTGGACCACCAAGCGAGTCCCAAATAGAGGAACATCTTAAGGAGAAGGAATGACTTCATCAAATTGGCTTTTCAAACAACAAGAGGCTTGGGGTGGGACGGGGGACACTGGAGGTCAAAACAGACAAAGACCTCTCAGGAACTTGTGTCACAGTATTTCTAGTGTTCTCTTTTCTCATCCCCCAAAATGTAGACTCCTCCCTCCTGCTCTGTTCTGGGTTCTATCATCAGTTACCTTCTCTGTTGTATTTAACTTGCCAACAGACAACATCCAACTATAAACCCTCTCAACAACCCCCTCCCTGGGGATTCCTCCTGCCAGGCACCGTGCTCAGGAGCTGGGGAAGCAGGGTGACCCTCATGGAGCCAGTCTGGACAGCCCCAGATGGAGTCTCCTGTCTCTCTGAGGCCTGTTCCTCCCTCTGGGCTTCCAGTGTCTTTTAATGCCCTTCAGTCTTTCCAGGGTCAAGGGTTTGGAGCACCTCAGGCTTATTTCTGCCTTCACCATGTCCACTTAACTCTGCACCCAGAACAGTTCTCCAGTGTGCTCTCTCCCACTCATCCCACCAGACTAACCCACCCGGCCCTGCCCATCCCCTCTTGGGTCCTCCCACCTCCCGCCTGGCTGCATCTGCAACCTGTGCTTACAGTGTGCGAGGCTCCGCACTGCCTAGGAAATGAAGTCACCGCTCCTCAGCCGAACTCTCCAAACTCTGACTCCAAATTACCTTTCTAGCCTCACCTCCCACTGCCCCCTGTCATGCACTCTTGTCGGACTGGATGGAGGGCTGTTTGCTGAACACAGCATGAACTACCTTACCTGTGCCTCTGTGCCCCCAATCCCTCTACCCAGACACCTCTCTGGTTCTCCCGCATGGCTCTCCCTCTGAACTCCCACTACAGCTTTATCTGCAGCACCTCCACAGCACATCTCAATCTGAACTTGTCTCTGAAAAGCGCTGCTCTCCTAACAGCTGTCACAACCGTCTTCCTCAGCTGCCTGCTCATCCTCTCCGACCATCCCTCCCCCTTGCTCCCAGGTACCCCAGCCTCCCAGAACCTCCTTCAGTGTCTGAGGACACAGTTCTTTGCGGCCCCAGGGCCTTCACACATGCCGGCTAACACTCTGCTTGGAACCAGGTTCCCCCCTGCCCCAACGCTTAATTACTCATCCTCCTTCAGATATCATCACGGCATGAAAGGAGCCACCCTTGAGTGCATTTCCCTTTTACACTCTCCTAGTGCCCATCACAGTCTGCATTTATAAATATCCATTTATTTGATTATTTAATTTATTGTTTATTTTAATTAAATTTATCTATTTTTTGCTTTTTATTCCATAGTTAAGGCCAATGACTGCCTACAATGTTCACTATTTTATCCCTGCTCCCCAGCAATATATCTGGCACATAATAGGGGCTAAAAGAAATGAATTATCATTTTTCTCTTTGTAGCTTAGGCTACCTGCCTGAGAAGACTGGGGAAGGTCCTCATGAAACCTACACTTAATCCAGCCTCCCCACTCACTTACCTCCCTTTCGCTCTTTCTTAAAAAAGAGATGGGGAGAAGGAGCTCTGAGAAACAATGCAAGGAACATAAGAAAAAACATTTTTAAAGATTATCAAGGGTACAGGCACTAGTCCCCTCCACCAGGAAGCCTACACAACCCAATGAACCAACCTTAGCCACTGGGGACAGACACCAAAAATAGTGGGAACTATGAACCTGTGGCCTGCGAAAAGGAGACCCAAAACACAGTACATTAAGCAAAATAAGAAGACAGAGAAACACACAGCAGATGAAGGAGCAAGGCAAAAACCCACCAGACCTAACAAATGCAGAGGAAATAGGCAGTCTACTTGAAAAAGAATTCAGAATAATGATAGTAAAGATGATCCAAAATCTTGCAAATAGAATGGACAAAATATAAGAAACGTTTAACAAGGAACTAGAAGAACTAAAGAGCAAACAAAAAGTGATGAACAACTCAATAAATGAAATTAAAAATTCTCTAGAAGGGATCAATAGCAGAATAACTGAGGCAGAAGAACGGATAAGTGACCTGGAAGATAAAATAGTGGAAATAACTACTGCAGAGCAGAATAAAGAAAAAAGAATGAAAAGAATTGAGAACAGTCTCAGAGACCTCTGGGACAACATTAACTGCGTCAACATTTGAATTATAGGGGTCCCAGAAGAAGAAGAGAAAAAGAAAGGGACTGAGAAAATATTTGAAGAGATTATAGTTGAAAACTTCCCTAATATGGGAAAGGAAATAGTTAATCAAGTCCAGGAAGCACAGAGAGTCCCATACAGGATAAACGCAAGGAGAAACACACCGAGACACATATTAATGAAACTATCAAAAATTAAACACAAAGAACAAATATTAAAAGCAGCAAGGGAAAAACAACAAATAACACATAAGGGAATCCCCATAAGGTTAGCAGCTGATCTTTCAGCAGAAACTGCAAGCCAGAAGGGAGTGGCAGGACATATTTAAAGTGATGAACAGGAAAAACCTACAACCAGGATTACTCTACCCAGCAAGGATCTCATTCAGATTTGACAGAGAAATTAAAACCTTTACAGACAAGCAAAAGCTAAGAGAATTCAGCACCACCAAACCAGCTTTACAACAAATGCTAAAGGAACTTCTCTAGGCAGGAAACACAAGAAAAGGAAAAGACCTACAATAATAAACCCAAAACAATTAAGAAAATGGTAATAGGAACATACATATCGATAATTACTTTAAATGTAAACGGATTAAATGCTCCAACAAAAAGACATAGATTGGCTGAACGGGTACAAAAAAAAGACCCATATATATGCTGTCTACAAGAGACCCACTTCAGACCTAGGGACACATACAGACTGAGAGTGAGGGGATGGAAAGACATATTCCATGCAAATGGAAATCAAAAGAAAGCTGGAGTAGCAATTCTCATATCAGACAAAACAGACATTACAACAAAGACTATTACAAGAGAAAAAGAAGGACACTACATAATGATCAAGGGATCAATACAAGAAGACATAACAATTGTAAATATTTATGCACCCAACATAGGAGCACCTCAATACACAAGGCAAATGCTAACAGCCATAAAAGGGGAAATTGACAGTAGCACGGTAATAGTAGGAGACTTTAGCACCCCACTTTCACCAATGGACAGCTCATCCAAAATGAAAATAAATAAGGAAACACAAGCTTTAAATGATACATTAAACAAGATGGACTTAATTGATACTTATAGGACGTTCCATCCAAAAACAACAGAATACACATTATCCTCAAGTGCTCATGGAACATTCTCCAGGATAGATCATATCCTGGGTCACAAATCAAGCCTTGGTAAATTTAAGAAAATTGAAATTGTATCAAGTATCTTTTCCGACCACAATGCTATGAGACTAGATTTCAATTACAGGAAAATATCTGTAAGAAATACAAACACGTGGAGGCTAAACAACACACTACTTAATAACCAAGAGATCACTGAAGAAATCAAAGAGGAAATCAAAAAAAACCTAGAAACAAATGACAATGAAAACACAACCCAAAACCTATGGGATGCAGCAAAAGCAGTTCTAAGAGGGAAGTTTATAGCAATACAATCCTACCTTAAGAAACAACTCAAATAAACAACCTAACCTTACACCTAAAGCAATTAGACAAGAAGAACAAAAAAACCCCAAAGTTAGCAGAAGGAAAGAAATCATAAAGATGAGATCAGAAATAAATGAAAAAGAAATGAAGGAAACAGTAGCAAAGATCAATAAAACTAAAAGCTGGTTCTTTGAGAAGATTAACAAAATTGATAAACCATTAGCCAGACTTATCAAGAAAAAAAGGGAGAAGACTAAAATCAATAGAATTAGAAATGAAAAAGGAGAAGTAACTGACACTGCAGAAATACCAAGGATCAGGAGAGATTATGACAAGCAACTGTATGCCAATAAAATGGACAATGTGGAAGAAATCGACAAATTCTTAGACATGCACAACCTTCCGAGACTGAACCAGGAAGAAACATAAAATATGAACAGGGCAACCACAAGCACTGAAATTGAAACTGTGATTAAAAATCTTGCAACAAACAATAGTCCAGGACCAGACGGCTTCATAGGCGAATTCTATCAAACATTTAGAGAAGAGCTAACACCTATCCTTCTCAAACTCTTCCAAAATATAGCAGAGGGAGGAACACTCCCAAACTCATTCTACGAGGCCACCATCACTCTGATAGCAAAACCTGACAAAGATGTCACAAAGAAAGAAAACTACAGGCCAATATCACTGATGAACATAGATGCTAAAATCCTCAACAAAATACTAGCAAACAGAATCCAACAGCACATTAAAAGGATCATACACTATGATGAAGTGGGGTTTATCCCAGGAATGCAAGGATTCGTCAATATATGCAAATCAATGAACGTGATACACCATATTAACAAACTGAAGGAGAAAAACGATATGATCATCTCAATAGATGCAGAGAAAGTTTTCAACAAAATTCAACACCCATTTATGATAAAAATCCCCCAGAAAGTAGGCACAGAGGGAACTTTCCTCAACATAATAAAGGCCATATATGACAAATCCACAGCCAACATCGTTCTCAATGGTGAAAAACTGAAACCATTTCCACTAAGATCAGGAACAAGACAAGGCTGCCCCCTCTCACCACTATTATTCAATATAGTTGTGGAAGTTTTAGCCACAGCAATCACAGAAGAAAAAGGAATCCAAATCGGAAAAGAAGAAGTAAAGCTGTCACTGTTTGCAGATGACATGATACTATACATAGAGAATCCTAAAGATGCTACCAGAAAACTACTAGAGCTAATCAATGAATCTGGTAAAGTAGCAGGATACAAAATTAATGCACAGAAATCTCTGGCATTCCTATACACTAAGGATGAAAAATCTGAAAGTGAAATTAAGAAAACACTCCCATTTACCACTGCAACAAAAAGAATAAAATATTTAGGAATAAACCTACCTAAGGAGACAAAAGACCTGTATGCAGAAAATTATAAGACACTGATGAAAGAAATTAAAGATGATACAAATAGATGGAGAGATATACCATGTTCTTGGATTGGAAGAATCAACATTGTGAAAATGACTCTACTACCCAAATTAATCTACAGATTCAATGTAATCCCTATCAAACTACCACTGGCATTTTTCACAGAACTAGAACAAAAAATTTCACAATTTGTATGGAAACACAAAAGACCCCGAAGAGCCAAAGCAATCTTGAGAAAGAAAAACGGAGCTGGAGGAATCAGGCTCCCTGACTTCAGACTATACTACAAAGCTACAGTAATCAAGACAGTATGGTACTGGCACAGAAACAGAAATATAGATCAATGGAAAAGGACAGAAAGCCCAGAGATAAACCCACGCACATATAGTCATCTTATCTTTGTTAAAGGAGGCAAGAATATACAGTGGAGAAAAGACAGCCTTTTCAATAAGTGGTGCTGGGAAAACTGGACAGCTACATGTAAAAGAATGAAATTAGAACACTCCCTAACACCATACACAAAAATAAACTCAAAATGGATTAAAGGGGCTTCCCTGGTGGCGCAGTGGTTGGGGGTCCGCCTGCCGATGCGGGGGACGCGGGTTCGTGCCCCATTCCGGGGGGATCCCGCATGCCGCGGGGCAGCTGGGCCCGTGGGCCATGGCCGTTGAGCCTGCGCGTCCGGAGCCTGTGCTCCGCAATGGGAGAGGCCACGACAGTGAGAGGCCCGCATACCGCAAAAAAAAAAAAAAAAAATGGATTAAAGACCTAAATATAAGGCCAGACACCATCAAACTCTTAGAGGAAAACATAGGTAGAACACTCTATGACATAAATCACAGCAAGATCCTTTTTGACCCACCTCCTAGAGAAATGGAAATATAAACAAATGGGACCTAATGAAGCTTAAAAGCTTTTGCACAGCAAAGGAAACCATAAACAAGACGAAAAGAGAACCCTCAGAGTGGGAGAAAATATTTGCAAATGAAGCAACTGACAAAGGATTAATCTCCAAAATTTACAAGCAGCTCATGAAGCTCAACATTAGAAAAACCAACAACCCAATGCAAAAATGGGCAGAAGACCTAAATAGACATTTCTCCAAAGGAGATATACAGACTGCCAACAGACACATGAAAGAATGATCAACATCATTAATCAGTAGAGAAATGCAAATCAAAACTACAATGAGATATCATCTCACACCAGTCAGAATGGCCATCATCAAAAAATCTACGAACAATAAATGTTGGAGAGGGTGTGGAGAAAAGGGAACCCTCTTGCACTGTTGGTGGGAATGTAAATTGATACAGCCACTATTTAGTTTTTAAAAAACTAAAAATAGAACTACCATATGACCCAGCATTCCCACTCCTGGGCATATACCCTGAGAAAACCATAATTCAAAAAGAGTCATGTACCAAAATGTTCATTGCAGCTCTAGTTACAATAGCCAAGACATGGAAGCAACTGCAGTGTCCATCAACAGATGAATGGAGAAAGAAGATGTGGCACATATATGCAATGGAATATTACTCAGCCATAAAAAGGAATGAAACTGAGTTATTTGTAGTGAGGTGGATGGACCTAGAGACTCTCATACAGAGTGAAGTTAAGTCAGCAAGAGAAAAACAAATACCATATGCTAACACATATATACTGAATCTAAAAAAAAAAAAAGTGGTCATGAAGAACCTAGGGGCAAGATGGGAATAAAGATGCAGACCTACTAGAGAATGGACTTGAGGATACGGGGAGGGAGAAGGGTAAGCTGGGACAAAGTGAGAGAGTGGCATGGACATACATACACTACCAAACATAAAATAGGTAGCTAGTGGGAAGCAGCTGCATAGCACAGGGAGATCAGCTTGGTGCTTTGTGACCACCTAGAGGGGTGGGATAGGGAGGGTGGGATAGGGAGGGAGATGCAAGAGGGAAGAGATATGGGGACATATGTATAACTGATTCACTTTGTTATAAAGCAGAAACTAACACACCATTGTAAAGCAATTATACTCCAATAAAGATGTTAATAAATAAATAAATAAAATAGCAAAGAAGAAAAAAGATTATCAAGGGGATGGGGGAGAGATGGACTGGGAGTTTCGGGTTATTAGATGCAAACTACTACATACAGAATGGATGGACAGCAAGGTCCTGCTGTAGAGCACAGGGAACTATATTCAACATCCTGAGAGAAACCATAATGGAAAGGAATATAAAAATATATATATATTAAAAAAAAGACTATCAATAATAAAGAACAAATTACATTCATGAAATAAGAACAAGATGATTTTTTTAAAAAAAGATCAGAGAACTCTTTCCTGAAAATTAAAATTAAGACAGCTAAAATAAAGAATTCGAGAAGGAATAGAAAATAAAGTTGAGCAAATTTCTCAGAAAGTAGAACACAAAGACAAATTGATGACGATAATGACAATAACATTTAGAACCTACATATACAGCAGTTACCATGTTCCAGGCACTGAATTAAGCCTCACAACTTCTATGAGGAAGGTACTATGATTATTTCCAAAGTGAAAACAGGAAAGATAAAAAAATTAAAGGATCAGTCTGGGAAATCTAACAACTGACTAAAATCTTTTCCTTTCAGAAAGAAATAGAAAATATAGTGGAAATGAAATGAAGACATCGACATACCCAAGAACTGAAGGACAAAGAAACAGAAGGGATAGAACCCTTGCTTTTTAGAAACCCATGTCGAAATATCTGCAGATGAAATTATATGATGTCTTGGATTCCCAGGGGAAAATATAGGGAGAGGCGGGGATACAGATGAAGACCAGCCAAGATTCTTGGATGGGCCTATTAATTTTGACGTATCCATTAAGATATGAGTGGAGATGCCAACTATACACTGATAAAGTCAGGCCTGAAGATAAAGATTTGGAAATCAATGGCATTTAAAGGCATGAGGTTAGATGAGATCCCCTATGGGGAGAGAGGCAAAATGGAAAAGAGCAGAGGATCTAGAACAGAGCCCTAGAGTATTTTAACGTACAAGTACCAAACAGCAGATATTTTACTTTTCAGGTGTGATAAAGCCACAATATAATACATATTTGAAACAACATAATATATTATTATGGATGTATACTTAAGGGATAAACAGGCTCTTGATATACGTTATGTTTACAGTTACGTTCATTACTGAAAGTACATGCTACAGGAGAAGAGATATTTTTCATGTAGATTAATGAATATTTGTGAGCTATAACTCATTGCAAAGATAGTTTGGAATCAGTACACAGGAAGAAAAGGTGAACAGAAGAGACTGGTCAAGCTCACTAGTTCCCAGGGAAATGTTATAACATTTCTCAAAAATTAAGAAGTCTGACAAAGGTTGGTGGAAAGGTATGGAAAAAAGAACCCTTATCTGCGCTGATGGGAATACAAATTTGTCTCCTTGGAGAACAATTTTGCAATTCTAGCAAAATTTAAACCCAGCTGTTTTTAACCCAGCAATTCTACTTCTGAGTATATAACTGTCCTAAAGAAACACATGTGTAAAAGTGAAAAGACATTCACACCAGCACTGTTTAGTAATAGCAAAAACTGAAAACAGCCTAAATGTCCATCAACAGGGAAGAGAAAAATAAAATGTGAAACATTCACAGGATGGAATACCACCCAGTAGTTAAAAACATATTTATTTATCATATCAAACTATATAATCATTATATCAATATATTTATCAAAATATATTTATCATCATATCAAAATATATTTATCATTATATTTATGGGTATATTTCAACAGGACAATGATAAATGGGAAAAAAAAGATGCAGAATGGTACACACAGTATAATACCATTTATACAAATTTTAATATTCATGATAGTGGTTACCTCTGAGGAGGCTGAAAGAGAAGGGAATGGAACTGCAAAGGTGTATTAAAGAAGCTTCAACTTTAGTAATACTGCTTTCTTTTACAATATAAAAACTAAGGCGGGGAGAAGTGGGGGTGGGATGAATTGGGAGATTGGGACTGACATATATACACTACTATGTATAAAATAGATAACTAATGTGAACCTACTGTGTAGCACAGGGGACTCTACTCAATGCTGTGGTGTGGTGACCTAAATGGGAAGGAAATCTAAAAAACAGTGGATATATGTGTAGGTATGACTGATTCACTTTGCTGTACAGCAAGAAACTAACACAACATTGTAAAGCAACTATACTCTAATAAAAATTAATTTTAAAAAAACTGAGGCAAATATAACAAAATGTCAAATTGTGCTGGTTCTGGGTGTTAGGTACATAAGCACGTGCTATCTTAGCCTGTGTACTGCTATCTTTGCACCTGGGGAGAAGAAGGGTCTGTGAATACAATGCTTTATTCATAGGGGGAAAAAGGGCAAAATAAGCTATATGTTTTTTGATGTTGATTCAGTAAAAGAAATGCTGAAAAATTTAAAAATAAGCTTATCATGGTCAACTGAACATGTATCTTTTCAGCATGTTGCAGAAAAAATAGGGAGTAAATATGAAGCTTTCAATGATGGCTGTAAAAGTCAAGTATATTTAGTTAAGCTTTCAAAATAACAGATAAGATTAGACTGTTTCTCCACAGTACTGAGTACTTGGCTTGTCCAAAAGGCATATATCTAGGTTATATATCCAATATTTAAAGAGCCTAGATACATCACTTTAGGGCTGAAATAACACAGTTGTTAAAAGTTAAGAAGATATGGTACAAACAGTTGTGTTATTTTTTTTACTCTTTCTTAATCCATGGATTGTTTTCTTCAGTATCTGGAGAAAGAAACTCATATATTCACTATGAGGTACATTAAAAAAACCACACTCAAATGTTAAAATGAACATAAAGAAATACCTTCAGAGCCAAGTACGACCAAACAATGAATTAAGTACTCATTTGGCACCAGCGTTTACATTGAAACATTCAAGTCTTCTAACTTTTGAGTGTGATGTACTCATCAATGTAGTAACTGACAGAGTTGAAGATATTCTTTTTTTGGCTGCACTGTGCGGCTTGCGGGATCTTAGTTCCCCGACCAGGGCTTGAACCTGGGTCACGGCAGTGAAAGCGCAGAGTCCTAACCGCTGGACCACCAGGGCATTCCCTGAAGATATTCTTTAGTGAAAAATTACCCTGTAATTTCTGAATCTGTACTCAGTCTAATTATCTGACAGTTATTTGCTGCTATTCTCAAAGAACTCTAATTCTGAGTTAGGATTTCTTCACTTAACCGAAAATAAGTAAGAAAAGAAACCAACTGGATGTAAAATTTAACCTATGCCTCAAGCTGTCAGTGATCTGGAGACAGATGCCTGCGGAAGATCACAACGGTATTATACTGGACACTGAAAGGTAACTAAATTATGTTTATTTTTAAATATTATAATGAGTTTTTGAAAATTAAATTGGGCGGTGCCCACTGCGTTGGCTGTGGCCTGTCCCCCTGTGACTTCCCCTCTGGAAGCGTGGACACTGCCACTGGGGCTTGGTGGTCGCAGGTCAGGATCTCAAGCCTGGGACAATGGTGTGCATTCCCTGCATCGTCATTCTAGTTGTGCTCTGGGTCTACAAAAAGTTCCTGGAACCATATACATACCCTCTGATTTCCCCCTTTGTTAGTTGTATGTGGCCTAGGAAAGCTATAAGAGAATCCAATGATAAAAACAAAGGCAAAATAGACTGTAAGGGTGCAGACATAAATGGATTACCAACAAGAGGAGCAACAGAAATCTCTGATAAAAAGAAAGACTTAAGTGACTGTCACAAAGGATCTCATTGTTTTAAAAATGGGTCTGATAGGGCTTCCCTGGTGGCACAATGGTTGAGAGTCCGCCTGCCGATGCAGGGGACATGGGTTCGTGCCCCAGTCCGGGAAGATCCCACATGCCGCGGAGCGGCTGGGCCCGTGAGCCATGGCCGCTGAGCCTGCGCGTCCAGAGCCTGTGCTCCGCAACGGGAGAGGCCGCAACAGTGAGAGGCCCGCGTACCGCAAAAAAAAAAAACAAAACAAAACATAAAATGGATCTGATAGTATGAAGCACCTTCTTTGTACTTGTCTCTGATCTTTTTTCCTGAGACCAGAATTTGGGCTAGATAGTTTACATATTTACCTGACACTAATCAGGAAATACCTGGTATTTGTATTTAAAATGTAGCTAGTTATATTTAATGACCTCATTCCTGAGTTCCTTTTTCATTAAAGTAGCTTTCATTTCTTTTATTGCAGTTTTAAAAATATGAATAAATAAAAGGTTCATACCAGTAGACACTGTTACTGAATCAGTCCCTAAAAATCCTTGGGCCTCTAGTTTTTATGCAGGCTCTTCAAATTTGAGGAGTATAATCTGACTGTGAAACAGTGCAGTGAGACTGTGCGGTGAAATGAAAGGTAGTTTTTGGAGATGATAATGACTTGAAACATAAAGATGGAATTACTGTCTAACTCAATGGAGCAGCTTATCTATGAGAGTAGTAATTACTGTTTATTGCTCTGAGGAAGACAGAAAAGACAGGGAAATGGGGTAACCTCTCTGAAAAATAGAACATCTTTAACATAAATGGCTAATGTATATTATAAAATTCTAATCCTTGTCGTATTCCTTCTATTCCTATGAATGTATTAACTATTCAGTTTAGCTTGTTGTTCTTTTTCTTTTAAAATATAAATATTTAAAAGTAAGATTTTTTAACCACATCAGAAATCAGGATTGTAATAGTGTGATGGCATCAGGATAGTTATGGAGAAGCAATATTTTTTTTCTTCTTCTTTTTTAAAGTTTAGATTGTATCAGTCATTTTGTTCCATAATAAGACACTAAAATTCGTGGTTTTCAGCAACAGTGACGTGACTGCACAGTTATTTGCTGGTCTGGGCCTCTCCACATGATCTTTCATCCCGGGCCTCTTCATTTTAGTGTAAGGATCTATAAATATTCAAAGACGATGAGATGTATCTTTATAGAATATTTATTTTCTCTGAAGCAAGGAGAAGTTAGAAAGGACTCCCTGCCTTGGGTCCCCAGTGAAGTCCTGAGTCCTAACTGAGGCTCTGTGAAGCTGTGTCTGGTCAAGTCATTGATCCACCTTGGACTTCCTTTGATATAAATGTGTTTCAACTTTTCTGCCCCACCCTACTTGAGGGATAAGATAAATTCTCATTAGCAACTAAATCCAGTTGATTAATTTAGTTTGTTTTTTAAGGTATTGAAAACTGTATTATGAAAATAGCAGATGTTCATAGTAGAACAATGCAAGGGCAGGTTAAATGAAAAGTTAATGTTCTTTCTCTACTCTCATTTCTTTGTTCTAGCTCCACAGATGTAACAACCACTATTAGCTTTTTGTATAGCCTTCTGGCAACTTTCTTTTTTTTTTTTTTTTTTGTGGTACACGGGCCTCTCACTGTTGTGGCCTCTCCCGTTGCAGAGCACAGGCTCCGGACGCGCAGGCTCAGCGGCCATGGCTCACGGGCCCAGCCGCTCCACGGCATGTGGGATCTTCCCGGACCGGGGCACGAACCCGCGTCCCCTGCATCAGCAGGCAGACTCTCAACCACTGCGCCACCAAGGAAGCCCTAGCAACTTCCTTAAAATATATCATTAAAAAAAAAAATTACACTGATAGTACACATATATGCTGAATACCCAATACAGGGCCTGCAGGTTCCTAAGATGTAAGAAAGCATTAGGTTGAAAGTCAGAGATGAGGCAGAAAAGGAGGTGAGTGAAAGCCAAAGACAAACTTAGACTATTTAAAATCCTGCCTGGGGCAACTCTGGGCCTAGGGCCGAAGAAACTCTTTCCTTCATCCTCCCTCTAAGGTGTGGGCGCACTGCTTATGCCTATGACTCAACCCTCAGGTCACTTTACAACACTGTTCACATGAGGAAATACAGTCTGAATTCTAAACAAAGTACATTTAGATGGAGATTTTCCCATTATTTCAACAACACTGGCAAAAGAAAATGAATAACAATAAAATAAAAATGAGAGTAATAAGTATATTTTGCTTTTGTATAACACTCCAATTAAGACAATGTAAGGAATAAAAACCAGAGCTAAGACTGTCCCTCCTCATATATACACTAACAAACGTTAAGGTAGACAGCTAATGGGAAGCAGCCGCATAGCACAGGTCGGTGCTTTGTGACCGCCTGGAGGGGTGGGATAGGGAGGGTAGGAGGGAGGGAGACGCAAGCGGGAAGAGATATGGGAACCATATGTATATATATAACTGATTCATTTTGTTCTGAAGCAGAAACTAACACACCATTGTAAAGCAATTATACTCCAATAAAGATGTCAAAAAAAAAAAAAAGACCTTCCTATTCAAGGAAACCAGTGTCATAATAACGGCAAGAGCATCAGCTAATGATGTGACTGTAAGGTACCGCCGTCTTACCCAGCTGATTCTTCATCCCCATGAGCACGGAGTTCATGTGTGCTTTGGATGCATAGAGCTTGCTCACGGCCTTCCTTGACCTGATCATCTCCTTGGCCAGAACCACACAGACATCCTTCTGACCCTTCTTGGCAGCATCTTTCACAGATCGTTTCACTTTTTCTTCTTCTCTTTGGATATCTAAATTTAGAACATAAGACAGAACATCAAAAAATTAAGGGTAAACCAGGAGAGTTATTGGCACTGAAATCTGTTCTTACTGTGATCTAAATGTATCTATTAAACAGGAAAACAGATAGGAGGATATAAACTAAATAAAAATAATTAATGTGGTTGGTATTCATTATTTCTGGAAACATTAAAGTAATATAAGAGTAAACAGAGGGCTTCCCTGGTGGTGCAGTGGTTGAGAATCTGCCTGCTAATGCAGGGGACACGGGTTTGAGCCCTGGTCTGGGAAGATCCCACATGCCACGGAGCAACTAGGCCCGTGAGCCACAACTACCGAGCCTGCGCATCTGGAGCCTGTGCTCCACAACAAGAGAGGCCGTGATAGTGAGAGGCCCGCGCACCGCGATGAAGAGTGGCCCCCGCTTGCCACAACTAGAGAAAGCCCTTGCACAGAAATGAAGACCCAACACAGCCATAAATAAATAAATAAATAAACAAATAAAAAGCCAAGCATTTGAAGCCCTTAAAAAAAAAAAAAAAAAAAGAGCAAACAGAAAAGTAAATCCTAATACACTACACAAAATTTCAAAACTGACTTTGCAAGCCTATTCTAACATCTGTTGGTACTGGTACTAAGGAACTTTAAAAATACTGTAAATGCAGGGAGTTCCCTGGTGGTCCAGTGGTTGGACTCAGCCCTTCACTGCCATGGCCCTGGGTTCAATCCCTGGTTGGGGAACTCAGATCCTGCAAGCCGCATGGCGTGGCCAAAAAGAAAAAGAATACTGTAAATGAATTCCAGAGCTTGCTCTCATAATCAATAAGCAGTATTCCCACAATTACAGGAGTACAACCTCAGTACATTTATTAATGATTTATAAAAACCTACAACTAAAGGAAAGCCTGAACATACAAAAAGTATCACATCAGTATCAACCAGAGGTAAGATATGTCTATGTTACGTGCTTTATGATTAGTAGAGATTTTTTCCAATTGTGGTAAAATATACATAACATCAAATTTACCATCCTAACCATTTTTAAGTACACAGTTCAGTGGTATTAAGTACATTCATATTGTTGTGAACCATCACCACCATCCGTCTCCAGAACTCTTTACAGTTTTCAACACTGAAACTCAAAGGCTTTAAATAATAACTCCCTATTCCCTCCTCCCACCAGCCCCTGGCAAATACCATTCCACTTCCTGTCTTTATGAATTTGACTACTCTAGGTACCTCATGTAACAGGAATCCTACAGTATTTTGTGTGTGTGTGTGTGACTGGCTTATTTAACTTAGCATAAAGTCTTCAACGTTCAGCCATGTTGGAGCATGTATCAGACACCCTGCTTTTTAAAGGCCAAATATTACATTGCATATATATACCAAATTTTGTTTATCCATTCAGCTATCGACAGACACTTGGGTTGCTTTCACAACCTTTAGCTATTGTGAATAATGCTGCTATGAACATGAGTGTACACTGTATCTTTTTGAGGACCCTGCTTTCAAATCATTTGTGTATATTCTTTATATTACCATAGACTTCATGGCTTAAAATCATGAATTTATTTCTCACAGTCTGGAAGCTGGGAAGTCCAAGATCAGGGTTCCTAGTAAAAACCTACTTCCTGGTTTGTAGGTGAATGCCTTCTTGCTGTATCTTCACAGGGCAGAGAGTTCACCTCTTGTCTCTCCTCTTATAAGGGCACTAATACCATTCATAAGGGCTACACCCTCATGACCTAATTACCTCCCAAAGGCCCACCTCCAAATACCATTCACATTGGGATTAGGGTTTCGATGTATGAAATTTAGGGGCACACAAACCTTCAGTCTATAGCATTCTGCCTCTGCGTACCCCCCCAATTTATGTCCTTCTCATATGCAAATGCATTCATTCCAACCAACAGCCTCAAAGTCTTAACTCATTCCAGCATCAACTTTAATGTTTAAGTCCAAGTCTCATCTAAATATTCTCTAAATCAGATATGGGTGGGACCTGAAGTATTGATTCAACCTGAGGCAAATTCTTCTCCAGCTACGAATTTGTGACAGGCATAGAATAATCATTCTTACTCCAAAAGCAAAAAACAGGAAAGAAGGAAGGGGTGACAGGTCCCAAGCAAGTCCAAAACCTAGCAAGGCAAACTCCATGAGCTCTTAAGACTCAAGAATAATCCTCTGTGAGTAGAGCCACAGAGGTAGAAAACAAACTTATTTTGTTTGGGGGTGGGGTGGGGGAGGGAGAATAAATTGGGAGATTGGAATGGACATATACACACTACTATATATAAAATAGATAACTAATAAGAACCTGCTGTATAGTACAGGTAACTCTACTCAATACTCTGTAATGGACTATATGGGAAAACAATCTATAAAAGAGTGTACTTATGCATATGTATAACTGATTCACTTTGCTGTACAGCAAAAACTAAACACAACACCGTAAATCAACTATACTCCAATAAAAACAAGCAAACAAACAAGAAAAAATAAGAATAAACCTCTTTTGGTTTGATATTCTGACTTTCAGACCCACAAGGGTGGCAATGTCACCACGATGGCTGGTGGGGTACCACCATGCTGCAGCTTTCTGTGGGGGCCCCACCCAAGCTGAGGCTCTGCCAGGCAAGGGGTCTTTGGTTGGAGGCAGCCTAGCATATATAGGAACTGAGGTAGTGGCCCTGATGATGTCTGAATCAGATTTGGGGACATTCTTTCCTTTCCCCGAAGAAAAGTGCAAGTTAAAAGCCTAAGTTTTACTGTCTTGTCCTGTAAAATCTAAGAAGTCAGACAGCCTTCCTTTATTCTGACCTGGATCCGTCCCCATCAGTTCAGACTGGCAGTGATCTCTCTGGAGTAGCTGATAAAATCCATGGGTCACACCCATACTAATCTTATCAAGTGGTCAGTCACATAGGTCAGCCATACACTTGGTGTCTTCTGAACCAGCTTTCTCAGTTTTGCAATATGGACAAACAGAGATTATTCCAAATCTATAAGTTCTGGTTCCACTTTGCTTAACAATTCCTTCCTCATTTCTCTCTCCTCGCATCTTACTATAAGTAGTCAGGAAGAACCATGCCACTCCTCCTATATTTTGCTTAGAAATCTCCTCAGCTAAACACACAATTTCATTGCTTGCAAGTTCTAATTTCCACAAAAACAGTAGACCCTGAACACACTTCAGCCAAGTTCTTTGCCACTTTATCAAGAATTGCCTTTTCGCCACCGTCCAATAAATGTTTCTCATTTCCGTTTGAGATCTCATCAGGACGGCCTTTACCATCCACACTTCTACTAACATTATGTACATGGTTATTTATGTGTTTCTCTAAGAAGATGGAGGTTTCTCTCCAGCTCTGTTTTTTCCCTTAAGCCCTCACCAGAATCATCTTTAAAGGTCCACTCCTGGCGAACTAGGGTTTTGGTAGCACGCAACTCGAAATTCTTCTAGCCTCTACCCATTAACCTAGTCCCAAAGCTGCTTCCACATTTTATGTGTTTGTTACAGCTTCTTGGTACCAATATCTGTATTAGTGAGATTAGTCAGGCTGCTATAATAAAATACCATAGATTAGGTGGCTTAAACAACAGAAATTTATTTCAAACAGTTTCTGGAAGCTGGGAAGTCCAAGATCAAGGTGCTGGCAAATTCAGTTCCTGATGGAAGCCCCCTTTTTCTGGTTTGCAGATGGATGCCTTTCTTGCTGTGTCCTCTCACATGGAGGACAGATTATTATTTGTCTTGTGTCTCTTCTGATAACAGCACTAATCTCGTCATGAGGGCTCCACCTTCATGGACTAATTACTTGCTAAAAGCAACCCCCCTCACCCCCGCCCTCAACCAAATGCTATCACATTGGAGATTAGGGCTTCAACACATGAATTTTGGGAAGGACACAAACCTTCAGCCCACAGCAATACTCGAAACTGGAATTTCTGGATCACATGGTAATTCTATTTTTAACCTTTTGGGGAACAGCTCTGTTTTCCACAGCTGCTGCACCATTTTACATTCCTGCCAATGG
The DNA here is from genome assembly GCF_008692025.1 of Phocoena sinus. Classification (NCBI taxonomy): domain Eukaryota; kingdom Metazoa; phylum Chordata; class Mammalia; order Artiodactyla; family Phocoenidae; genus Phocoena; species Phocoena sinus. The sequence goes on from NC_045775.1 coordinate 77,097,345, forward strand.
TGATCAATGGTTCTAACTTCTCCACATCCTTTTGCCAACATTTGTTACTTTATGTTTCGTTTTGACTGACAGCAGCCATCCTAATGGGTATAAGGTGGTAGCACATCCTGATTTTGATTTATATTTCCCTAATGATTAGTGATGTTGAGCATTCTTTTTCATGTGCTTACTGACCACTGGTATGTTTTCTTCAAAACTATTCCTATAGACTTGAAAGTCTATTCAAGTCCTTTGTCCATTTTTGAATATTTATTTGGATGCACCAGGTCTTAGTTGTGGCACACAGGATCTTCGTTGTAGTGTGCAGGATCTTTAGTTGCAGCACGTGGGGTCTTTAGTTGCAGCGTGTGGCATCTTTTAGTTGTGGCATGCAGGATCTTTTAGTTGCGGCATGTGGGATCTAGTTCCCTGACCAGGGACTGAACCCGGGCCCCCATTATTGGGAGTGTGCAATCTTAACCACTGGACCACCAGGAAAGTGCCTGAAGAGGGCTTTTTAAAGTTGAGTTTTATGAGGTCAGTTCTACGTATATTCTGCAAATATTTTCTCCCAATCTATGGGTTGCCCTTTTAGTGTTTTCTCTTTTTACTGTGTCTCTTGATTCACAAACTTTTTAATTTTCATGAAGTCTATGTGGTCTGTTATATTTTTTTGTTACCTGTGGCTTTCAGGTCATATCCAAGAAATCACTGCCAAACCCAATGTTGTGAAGCTATGGCCCTGTTTTCTTCTAGGAGTTTTCTAGTTTTAGCTTTTACATTTAGGTCTCTGATCCATTTTTAATTAATTTCCATATATAGTTTTAGGTAAGGGTCCAAACTCATTCTTTTGCATGTGGAAATCCAGTTTACATAGCACCATTAGTTGAGAAGGCTGTCTTTTCCTCACTGAATGGTCCTCACATATATTTGACCATATAAAGGGTTGATTTCTGGGCTCTCTATTCTATCTCACTGGTCTTTATGACTGTCTTCATGCCAGTAGCATACTGGTTTTATTTAGACAGTTTTGTAGGAAGTTTTTTTCCTTACAGTTTTATTGATATATAACTGACATACAGCACTGTATAAGTTTAAGGTACACAGCATGATGACTTACTGACAGAGATCATGAAATGATGATCACAGTAAGTTAACATCTATCATCATATAGACAGAAAATAAAACACAGAAAAAATATTTCTTCCTTGTGATGAGAACTCAGGATTTACTCTCTTAACAGCTTTCATATATGACCTACAGCAGTGTTCATTATATTCATCCTGTCATACATTACATCCCTAGTACTTATTTATCTTATACTGCAAGTTTGTACCTTTTGACCACTTTCATCCAATTCTCACTCCCCCCAAACCCCAACTCTGGTGACCACAAATCTGATCTCTTTTTCTATGAGCTTGTTTGTTTGTGGTTTTTTGAACTATAATAGACCTACAACACTACAATAGTTCCTGGTGTACAGCATAGTGATTTGGTATTTCTGTACACTACAAAATGATCACCACAATAAGTCTAGTTACCATCTGTCATCATACAATGATACTACATTATTATTGACTATATTCCCCACTCTGTACATTTCACCCCTGTGACTCATTTATTTTGTAACTGGAAGTCTGTACCTTTAATCCCCCTCACCCATTTCACTCATTTACCTGCGCCCCTCCCCTCTGGCAACCATCCGTTTGTTCTCTGTATCAATAACGGTTTCTGTTTTGCTACGTTTGTTCATTTGTTTTGTTTTTTAGATTCCAAGTACAAGTGAAATCATATGGTATTTTCTTTCTGTTTTAATTTCACTTAGCATATTACCCTCTAGGTCCATCCAGGTTGTCACAAACAACAAGATTTCAGTCCTTTTTATGGTTAAGTAGTATTCTAGCTTATATATGTCTATACACACACCACATCTTTATCCATTCATCTATCAGGGGCACTTAGGTTGCTTCCATATCTTGGCTACTGTGAGTAAGGCAGCAATAATCATAGGAGTGAATATATCTTTTCAAATTAGTGTTTTTGTTTTCTTTGGAAAAATACCTAGAAGTAAAATTGCTGGATCATATGGTAGTTCTAATTTTTTGAAGAACCTCCATGCTGTTTTCTGTAGTTGTTGCCACAATTTACATTCCCATCAATACTGCACAAGGGCTCCCTATCCTCCACATCTTAATCCACACTTGTTTGTTGTCTTTTTAATAGTAGCCATTCTCACAGGTGTGAGATGGTATCTCACTCTGGCTTTGATTTGCATTTCCCTGATGATTAGTGATGCTGAGCATCTTTTCTTGTGTCTGTTGGCCATCTGTATGTCTTCTTTGGAAAAATGCCTATTCGGGTTCTCTGCCCATTTTTAAATCAGTTTTATTGCCTATTTGAGGTCTTTTGTGCTTCCATATATAAATTTTAGAATTATTTGTTCAGTGAAAAATGCCACTGGAATTCTGATACGTACTGAAATGAATCTATACATGGCTTTGAGTAGTATGGCTATTTTAATAACATTAATTCTTCAAATCCACGAGCATGGTATATCTTTCCATTTGTTTCTGTCATCTTCAGTTTATTTCATCAGTGTCTTACAGTTTTCTGAGTACAAGTTTTTTACCTCCTTGGTTAGATTTACTCCTAGGTATTTTATTCTTTCTGATGGAATTGTTTTCTTAATTTCTCTTTCTGACAGTTTGTTGTTAGTGTAAGAAACACAACAGATTTCTCTGTATTAATTTTGTATCCTACAACTTTACTGAATTCATTTATTATTTCTAATAGTTATTTGGTGGCACCTTCAGGATTTTCTACACATAGTATCATGTCATCTTCAAATAGTAACAGTTTTATTTCTTCGTTTCTAATTTGGATTCCTTTTATTTCTTTTTCTGGTCTGACTGCATGGCTAGGACTTCCAATGCTATGTTAAATAAACAGGGCAAGAGTGGGTATCTTTGTCTTGTTCCTGATCTTAGACGAAATGTTTTCAGCTTTTCAACCTTGAGTATGATGTTGGCTATGGGTTTGTCATAGATGGCCTTTATCATGTTGAGTGATGCTCCCTCTTTTCTCACTTTGTTGAGAGGTTTTATAATAAACAGATGTTGAATTTTGTCAGAAGCTTTTTCTGTATCTATTGAGATGACTGTATGATTTTTATTCTTCAGTTTATTAATGTGGTATATCACAATGTCTAATTTGCATAAAGTGAACCATCCTTCCATCCTTGGATAAATGCCACTTGATCATGGAGTATGATCCTTTTAAATGTACTGTTCAATTTGTTTGCTAATATTTTGTTGAGAATTTTTGCATCTATGTTCATCAGTGATATTGGCCTGTACTTTTCTATTTTGTGTGTGATATCTTTGTCTGGTTTTGATATCAGGGTGATGATGGCCTCATAGAATGAGTATGGAAGCATTCCTTCCTATTCAAATTTTTGGAATAGTTTTTTTTTTTTTAATTTTGTTGATGTGGTGTATTACATTGACTGATTTTCATAGGTGAACCATCCTTGCATTCCAGGAATAAATCCCGGTTGGTCATGGTGTATAATCCTTTTGAATCCTGTTTGCTTGTATTTTGTTGAGGACTTTTGCATCAGTGTTCATAAGGAGTATTGGTCTGTAGTTTTCTCTTCCCGTAGTGTCTTTGTCTGGCTTTGCTATGGGAAATGCTGTCCTTAGAGAAGTTAGATAGTGTTCCCTTTTCTTCAAGTTTCTGAAGAAGTATGAGAAAGATTGGTGTTAGTTCTTTAGATGTTTAGTAGATATCACCAGTGAATACATCAGGTCTAGGACTTTTCTTTGTTGGGAGAGATTTTTGATTACTGATTTAATCTCAAGAGTTATAAGTCTATTCAGATTTTCTATTGGTGTTTCAGTATTGGTAGATTTTATAATTCTATGAATTTGTCCATTTCATCTAAATTATCCAATTTTTTTAGCGTACAATTGTTCATAGTACTCTCTTACATTTTTTATTTCTGTAGAATCATAGTAGTGCTCCAACTGTCATTTCTGATCTTAGGAATCTGATTCCCTCTCCCTCTCCCTTCTCCTCCCTTCTTCCCTCCCCACCACCATCAAGCTAGCTAAAGGTTTATCAGTTTTGGTGCTCTTTTGAAGAACTCACTTTAAGTTTCTTTGATTTTTCTCTCCTGCTTTTCTAGTCTTTATTTCTTTTTCTCTGATCTAATCTTTCTTATTCCCTTCTTTTTGTTAGCTTTAGGTTGAGTTTTTTCTTCTTTTTCTGTAAGTTAGGTTGTTGATTGATATCTTTCTTCTTTTTTAATGTAAAGCATCTTTATAGCTATAATTTCCCTCTGAGCTTTTGCTGCATCCCAAAAGTTTTGATATATAGTGCTGTGGTTTTCACTCATCTCTAGGTATTTTCTAATTTTCCTTCTTATTTTTTTTAAACTGATTGAGACTTGGTTTTTGGCCCAACACATGGTCTATCCTGGAGAATGTACCATGTGCACTTAAGAATGTGTATTCTGTTGTTGTTGCATTGAGTATTCTGCACATGTCTATTCTGTATATGTCTATTAGTATTCTGTATGTGTCTGTTAGTTCATTATAGTGTTGTTCGAGTCCTCTTTTATCTTTATTTATCTTCTGTCTGGTTATATCCAATTTTGGGAATGGGTTATTAAAATCTTCAACTATTGTTGTAGATCTACTTCCCTTCATATATTTTGATCATCTATTATTAGGTGCATAGATTACATCTTACTGTATTAAAACTTTTATTAACATATAATGTCCTTCTTTGACTCTTGTAATCTTTTCTAATTTAAAGTTTATTTTGTGTTATATCAGCACAGCAATCTCCACTCTTTTGGTTACTATTTCCATGGAATATCTTTTTCCTTCCTTTCACTTTCAACCTATTTGTATCTCAGTGTACACTAGGGTCATTTTGCCCCCATTCTGCCAAACTCTGCCTTTTAATTGGAGAGTTTAATTCATTTACATTTAAAGTAATTACTGATGAGGAGGGGCTTAATTCTGCCATGTTGCAATTTTTTCTGTAGGTCTTACAGCTTTTTCATCCTTCATTTGCTGCATTAATGTCTTCTTTTGTATTTATCTGTTTCTTTTCTTATGGTGAAACTTCAAGTCCCTTTTCATTTGCTTTAGTGTATAATTTATATCTACCTTCTTTGTGATTACCCTGGTGAATGCACTTAATATCCTAAAGTTATAACACTAATTTGAATTTATATTAGCTTAACTTTAATAGTATGCAAAAACTTTACTTCTATACAGCTCTGTCCCCATCCCCATACAGCTACTGATGTCACAAAAGCACATTTTTCTGCACTGTGTTCAAAAATATAGCCTACTTTTTTAAAAATGCACATGGCTCCTAAATCATGTGAAAGCAAAAAATGAAGTTACAAGAATACTACCTTTTATAATTGCCCATGTATTTACCTGTTTTTTTTTTTTTTTTTTTTTTGGTACGCGGGCCTCTCACTTTTGTGGCCTCTCCCATTGCAGAGCATAGGCTCTGGACGCGCAGGCTCAGTGGCCATGGCTCACAGGCCCAGCCACTCCGCGGCATGTGGGATCTTCCCAGACCGGGGCACGAACCCGTGTCCCCTGCATCGGCAGGTGGACTCTCAACCACTGCGCCACCAGGGAAGCCCGCCATGTATTTACCTTTAATGGAGGTATTTATTTTTTCATATGGTTTCCAGTTACTGTCTACAGTCCTTTAATTTCAACCTGAAGTACAGACACCCTTTAGCATTTCTTCCCAGGCAGGTCTAGTGGTAACAAACTCCCATAGCTTTTGTTTAAGTGGGAATGTCAAAATTTCTCCTTTGTTTTGCTGGGTATGGGATTCTCGGTGTATAGGTATCTTCTTTCAGCATTTGAATATATCAACCCACTGTCTTCTGGCCCTCAACATTTCTGATGAGAAATCTGCTGAAAATCTTATTCAGGATTGATTGTATGTGACAGGTCATTTCTTGCTGCTTTAAACATTCTCTCTGTGTCTTTCTATAGTTCAATTATAATGTGCCTTGGCACGGGTCTCTGAGTTTATTCTACGTTACAGTGTGTGGACTTTCTTGAATGATTATATTCATGTTTTTCAGGAAATTTGTTAAGTTTCTGTCTTTATTTCTTCAAATAATCTCTCTTCACCCTTCTCTCTTTCCTTTCCTTCTGGGACTCCCACAACGTGTATGTTGATCCAATTGATGCTGTCCAACAGGTCCCTTAGGCTCTGTTTCCTTCAAATTCTTTTCCTTCTGTTCCTCAGACTTGAACATTTCAACTGTATTATTTTCAAGTTCACTAATTCTTCTCCCTGCTCAAATCAGCTTCTGAATAACTCTAGCAATTTTTAAATTTTCAGTTATACTTTTCAGCTGCAGAATTTATTTTTGGCTTCTTTTCATGTTTTCTATCTCTTTACTGATACTTCCACTTTGTTTATATATCATTTTCTTGACTTTGTCCACATCTTTCTTTAAGAAGATGTTGGGAGTAGGAGTTTATTAATTAATTAATTTATTTTTCCTGTGTTGGGTCTTTGTTTCTGTGTGAGGGCTTTCTCTAGTTGTGGCAAGCAGGGGCCACTCTTCATCATGGTGCATGGGCCTCTCACTATTGGGCCTCTCTTCTTGAGGAGCACAGGCTCCAGACGCACAGGCTCAGTAGCTGTGGCTCACTGGCCTAGTTGCTCCGCGGCATGTGGGATCCTCCCAGACCAGGGCTCAAACCCGTGTCCCCTGCATTAGCAGGCAGATTCTCAACCACTGTGCCACCAGGGAAGCCCTGCATATTTTTAAGATCACTGTTTTAAAGTTTTTATTTAGTAATCTGTCACCTGGTCTTTTTCAGGGACATTTTCTATTCATTTCTTTTCCTTTCAATGGGCCATACTTTCCTGTTTCTTTGTATGCCTTGTGATCTTGTTGTTGTTACTGTTGAAAACTGGACATTTAAACTTTTTAAGATGATAACTTTGGAAACCAGATTCTCCCACTTCCTCAGGGTTTGATATGGTTATTTTGTTTTATTACTGTATGGTGTCTCTGTACTGGAGATCATCCTGAGGTGTAAAGTTAGCCTTTTCAGAGCCTGTGTATTTCCCTGGGCATGCACAGTGACCACCTATATTCCCCTGTAAGTGTGGTTGCTTTTGAATGTCTTAGCCCTTGATGTTAGGAATGTAAAACGGTGCAGTGCTGTGGCAAACACTATGGTGGCTCCTCAAAAATTAAATAAAGAATCATCACTTGACCTAGCAATTCCACTTTTGGGTATATACACAGAAGGACTAAAAGGAGGGGCTTGAACAGATATTTGTACACTCATGTTCATAACAGCATTATTCACAATAGCAAAAGGTAGAAATAACCCAAATTTCTAGTGATAGATGAACAGATAAACAAAATGAGATATTTACATACAGTGGAACGTTATTCAGTCTTATAAAAAGAAGGAAATTCTGATACATGCTATAACATGAATGAGTCATGAAAACATTATGGTAAGTAAAATAAGACAGACACAATGGGACAAATACTCTGTGATTACACTTATATGAGGTACCTGGAACAGTCTAATTATACATAGAGACAGAAAGCAGAATGGTGGTTACCAGGGCATGTGGAGAAGGAAAAATGGAGAGTTACTGTTTAATGGCTACAGAGTTTCAATATGAGATGAAGGAAAAATTCAGGAGATGGACAGTGGTGATGGCTGCACAGCAATGTAAATGTACTTAATGTCAATGAACTGTGTTTTTCAAAATGGTTTAAATGATCAATTTATGAACATGTGACATCACTTATATGCAGAATGTGAAATATGACACAAATGAACATATCTACGAAACAGAAACAGACTCACAGACATAGAGAACACACCTGTGGTTGCCAGGAGGGTGGGGGGAGGGAAGGATTGGGAGTTTGGGATTAGCAGATGCAAACCATTATATATAGAATGGATAAACAAGGTTCTACTGTATAGCACAGAAAACTATATTCAATATCCTGTGATAAACCATAATGAAAAGGAATATGAAAAAGAATATCTACATAACTGAATCACTTTGCTGTACAGCAGAAATTAACAGATTGTAAATCAACTATACTTCAATAAAATTTTTTTAAATGGTCAACTTCTGTTATGTATATTTTAATGTAATAAATAAAATGGCAGCAAGAATACTATGATTCATTTATAAACAAGTATTTATATGTAAGTACAAATACAGACAGAAATGTATCTGAAACGATGATCACCAAAATGCTTGTGGCTGTTATCTCTGGGTGGTAGGATTTCAGAGTGATTTTAACTTGCTTATTTATACTTTTCTGCATCAGTGTGTGTATTATTACCTTTATAGTCATGGGGGTAAAAACGCAAGCTAACTATGTGCATTTGAGGAGAGGGGCAAATGAATGTTCTAAATTCACTCCAGTATTGCCTATTATGAGTGCTCTAAATGTGTTACATTCGGCTGAAAGCTAAAAATGTGGACTACCCTGAGTCCTCCATAAGAAGATAAGAACTACTTGTATTTATACTTTGCTTTAAGTTACTATTATTTTTCTTTAAATGTTTTACTGAAGTATATCATACATACATACATATATCACACACATAACCATAAAGCCACATAAACTCAGCCCCACCCAACAGTAGACAAGCAGATTAAAGTTTTACTGAGCTCTGCCCACCAGAGCAACACCCAGCTCTACCCACCACCAGTCCCTCCCATCAGGAAGCTTGCATAAGCCTCTTAGATAGCCTCATCCACCAGAGGGCAGACGGCAGAAGCAAGAAGAACTACAATCCTGCAGCCTGTGGAAGAAAAACCACATTCACAGAACGAAAGACAATATGCAAAGGCAGAGGACTATGTACCAGGTGAAGGAACAAGATAAAACCCCAGAAAAATGACTAAATGAGTGGAGATAGGCAACCTCCCAGAAAAAGAATTCAGAATAATGATAGTGAAGATGATCCAGGACCTCAGAAAGAGAATGGAGGTGAAGATCGAGAAGATGCAAGAAACGTTTAACAAAGAACTAGAAGAATTAAAGAACAAACACACAGAGGTGAACAATACAATAACTGAAATGAAAAATACACTAGAAGGAATCAATAGCAGAATAACTGAGGCAGAAGAATGGATAAATGAACTGGAAGACAGAATGGTGGAAATCACTGCCACAGAAAAGAATAAAGAAAAAAGAATGAAAAGAAGTGAAGACAGCCTAAGAGACCTCTGGTGAAACATCAAATGCATGAACATTCGCATTATAGGGGTCCCAGAAGGAGAAGAGAGAGAGAAAGCACCCGAGAAAATATTTGAAGAGATTATAGTCGAAAACTTCCCTAACATGGGAAAGGAAATAGCCACCCAACTCCAGGAAGTGCAGAGAATCCCAGGCAGGATAAACCCAAGGAGAAACACACCAAGACACATAGTAGTCAAACTGATAAAAATTACATACAAAGAAAAATTATTAAAAGCAACAAGGGAAAAATGACAAATAACATACAAGGGAACTCCCATAAGGTTAACAGCTGATTTCTCAGCAGAAACTCTACAAGCCAGAAGGGAGTGGCATGATATACTTAAAGTAATGAAAGGGAAGAATCTACAACCAAGATTACTCTACCCAGCAAGGATCTCATTCAGATTTGATGGAGAAATCAAAAGCTTGAGCACGACCAAACCAGCTCTACAACAAATGCCAAAGAAACTTCTCTAAGTAGGAAACACGAGAGAAGAAAAGGACCTACAGAAACAAACCCAAAACAATTAAGAATATGGTAACAGGAATATACATATCGATAATTACCTTAAATGTGAATGGATTAAATGCTCCATCCAAAAGACACAGGCTCGCTGAATGGATACAAAAACAAGATCCGTATATATGCTGTCTACAAGAGACCCACTTCAGAACTAGGGGAACATACAGACTGAAAGTGATGGAAAAAGATATTCCATGCAAATGGAAATCAAAAGAAAGCTGGAATAGCAATACTCATATCAGATAAAACAGAATTTAAAATAAAGAATGTTACAAGAGACAAGGAAGGACACTACATAATGATCAAAGGATCAATCCAAGAAGAAGATATGACAATCATAAATATATATGCAACCAACACAGGAGCACCTCAATACACAAGGCAAATGCTAACAGCTATAAGAGGGAATCGACAGTAACACAATAATAGTGGGGGACTTTAACACCTCACTTACACCAATGGACAGATCATCCAGACAGAAGAATAAGGAAACAAAAGCTTTAAATGACACAACAGACCAAATAGATTTAATTCATATTTATAGGACATTCCATCCGAAAACAGCAGATTACACTTTCGTTTCAACTGAACACGGAACACTGTCCAGGATAGATCACATCTTGGCTCACAGATCAAGCCTCGGTAAATGTAAGAAAACTGAAATCCTACCAAGCATTTTTCTGACCACAACGCTATGAGATTAGAAATAAATTTCAGGGAAAAAAACATAAAAAACACAAACACATGGAGGCTAAGCAACACATTACTAAGTAACCAAGAGATCACTGAAGAAATCAAAGAGGAAATCAAAAACTACCTAGAGACAAATGACGATGAAAACACGATGATCCAAATGATGCAGCAAAAGCAGTTCTAAGAGAAAAGTTTATAGCAATACAATCCTACCTCTAGAAACAAGAAAAATCTCAAATAAACAATCTAACCTTACACCTAAAGGAACTAGAGAAAGAAGAACAAAAACTCCCCAAAGTTAATAGAAGGAAAGAAATCGAGATCAGAGCAGAAATAAATGGAATACAAACAAAGAAAACAATAGCAAAGATCAATAAAACTAAAAGCTGGTTCTTTGAGAAGATAAACAAAATTGATAAACCTTTAGCCACACTCATCAAGAAAAAGAGGGAGAGGACTCAAATCAATAAAATTAGAAATGAAAAAGGAGAAGTTACAACAGACACTGCAGAAATACAAAGCATAAGAGACTACTACAAGCACCTCTTGCCAATAAAGTGGACGACCTGGAAGAGATGGACAAATTCTTAGAAATGTATAACCTTCCAAGACTGAATCAGGAAGAAACAGAAAATATAAACTGACTAATCACAAGTAATGAAATTGAAACTGTGATATAAAATCTTGCAACAAAGAAAATTCCAGGACCAGATTTCTTCCCAGGTAAATGCTATCAAACATTTAGAGAAGAGCTAACACCCATCCTTCTCAAGCTCTTCTAAAAAAACTGCAGAAGAAGAAACACTCCCAAACTCATTCTACAAGGCCACCATCACCCTAATACCAAAACCAGACAAAGACACGACAAAAAGAGGAAATTACAGACCAATATCACTGATGAATATAGACGCAAAAATCCTCAACAAAATACTAGCAAACAGAATCCAACAACACATTAAAAGGATCATACACCATGATCAAGTGGGATTTATCCCAGGGATGCAAGGATTCTTCAATATATGCAAATCCATCAATGTGATACACCATATTAACAAATTGAAGAATAAAAACCATACGGTCATCTCAAGAGATGCAGAAAAAGCTTTTGACAAAATTCAACCCCCATTTATGAAAAAAACTCTCCAGAGGGTGGGCATAGAGGGAACCTACCTCAACATAATAAAGGCCATATATGAGAAACCCACAGCAAACATCATTCTCAATGGTGAAAAACTAAAAGTATTTCCTCTAAGATCAGGAACAAGACAAGGATGTCCACTCTCATCACTATTATTCAACATAGCTTTGGAAGTCCTAGCCACAGCAATCAGAGAAGAAAAAGAAATAAAAGGAATACAAATTGAAAAAGAAGAAGTAAAACTGTCACTGCCTGCAGAGGACATGACACTATACATAGAGCATCCTAAAGATGCCACCAGAAAACTACTAGAGCTAATCAATGAATTTGGTAAAGTTGCAGGATAGAAAATTAATGCACAGAAATCTCTTGCCTTCCTATACACTAACTACGAAAGATCAGAAAGAGAAATTAAGGAAACACTCCTATTTACCACTGCAACAAAAAGAATAAAATACCTAGGAATAAACCTACCTAGGGAGACAAAACACCTGTATGTAGAAAACTATAAGACACTGATGAAAGAAATTAAAAATGATACAAACAGATGGAGAGATATACCATGTTCTTGGATTGGAAGAATCAACACTGTGAAAATGACTATACCACCCAAAGCCATCTACAGATTCAATGCAATCCCTATCAAATTAGCAATGGCATTTTTTACAGAATTTGAACAAAAAAATCTTAAAATTTGTATGGAGACACAAAAGACCCCCAATAGCCAAAGCAATCTTGAGGGAAAAAAACAGACTTGGAGGAATCAGACTCCCTGACTTCACACTATTCCACAAAGCTACTGTAATCAAAATAGTATGGTACTGTCACAAAACCAGACACACAGATCAATGGAAACGAACAGGCAGCCCAGAAATGAACCACACGCTTATGGTCAATTCGTCTATGACAAAGGAGGCAAGGATATACAATGGAGAAAAGACAGTCTCTTCAATAAGTGGGGCTGTGAAAATTGGACAGCTACATGTAAAAGAATGAAATTAGAACACTCCCTAACACCACACAGAAAAATAAACTCAAAATAGATTAAAGACCTAAATGTAAAACCAGACAGTATAAAACGCTTAGCGGAAAACAAAGGAAGAACACTCTTTGACGTAAATCACAGCAAGGTCTTTTTGGACCCACCTCCCAGAGTAATGGAAATAAAAACAAAAATAAACAAGTGGGACCTAATGAAACTTAAAATCTTTTGCACAGCAAAGGAAACCATAAAAAAGACGAAAAGACAACCCTCAGAATGGGAGAAAATATTTGCAAATGAATCAACAGACAAAGGATCAATCTCCGAAATATATCAACAGCTCATGCAGCTCAATATGAGAAAAACAAACAACCCAATTCTAAAATGGGCAGAAGACCTAAATAGACATTTCTCCAAAGACATACAGATGGCCAAGAGACACATGAAAAGCTGCTCAACATCACTAATTATTAGAGAAATGCAAATCAAAACTACAATGAGGTATCACCTCACATCGGTTAGAATGGGCATCATCAGAAAATCTACAAACAACAAATGCTGGAGAGGGTGTGGAGAAAAGGGCACCCTCTTGCACTGTTGGTGGGAATGTAAATTGATACAGCCACTATGGAGAACAGTATGGAGGTTCCTTAAAAAACTATAAATAGAATTACCATATGACCCAACAATCCCACTACTGGGCATATACACACAGAAAACTGTAATTCAAAAAGACACATGCACCCCAATGTTCACTGCAGCCCTATTTACAATAGCCAGGTCATGGAAGCAACCTAAATGTCCATTGACAGATGAATGGATAAAGAAGATGTGGTACATGTATACAATGGAGTATTACTCAGCCATAACAAGGAATGAAACTGGGTCATTTGTAGAGATGTGGATGGACCTAGAGACTGTCATAGAGTGAAGTAAGTAAGAGAGAGAAAAACAAATATTGTATATTAACACATATATGTGGAATCTAGAAAAATGGTACAGATGAACCGGTTTGCAGGGCAGAAATAGAGACACAGATGTAGAGAACAAATGTATGGACACCAAGGGGGGAAAGCAGGGGGTGGGGTGGTGGTGGGATGAATTGGGAGATTGGGATTGATATATACACTAATATGTGTAAAATAGATAACTAATAAGAACCTGCTGTACAAAAATAAAGAAATAAAATTCAAATCAAAGACTAAATAAAGCTATGTAATCTAAAAAGAACAAAAACACAAAAAAAAAAACAAATCAAAGACTTTGAAAGTGTTTTAGTGGTAAACCTTCATATGCAAGTAACATTTAAAGCAATCACATTATTTCAAAGTTATACTTTGTCTAAAGTAACCCCCACCCTCCTTTTTTGGTAGCACCATAAATGTAGTAAAATGTCTACTATATGCCAAGTACTGTCCTAAACATTTTACATACATTCACAGATTTAATTGTCAGTACAGTTCTGTGAGATTCAAAGAATTTTAATAGGGACGGGTGGCTAATTGATAGCAGTGATGGTTTAAATCTGGTAGTGTAAGGACTCCAAAACCCACTATTATTTTTCTGATATCATGTTAGTTAGTTAACTAATAAATTGCTATGAATGAGAAATAACAGGAACCATGAGGAGAAAGACAGAGCTTGAAGATCATTTAACCAGATAAATGAGCTATGGATGTGAGAAGGTATACAATAAGCAAAGCACAAAACAGGAATAAACAAGGTTTGTGAGACACTAACTGAATTTATGTGGTTTCTAAAGATGACATGAATCAACTGTTTGTGCTATTATTGTCATACATTGTCATAGTTCTACATATGTTTTATGCCCCATATTATTACTTTTACTTTAAACAGTCAACAATCATTAAAAAGAAACTCTTAAAAGAGAAAAACATTATATTTACTTACATACTTATAATTTCCAGCATGCTTCATTCCTCTGGGTAAATCCAAATTTGTATCTGGTATGATTTTCCTTCAGCTTACAACTTCCTTTAACGTTTCTTGTACTGTAGACCTACTAGCAACAAATTCTCTTGGCTTTTGTATACAAGTATCTTTACTCCACCTTTGAATGCTGTTTTCATTGGACTCAGAATTCTAGGATAATGTGGGTATTTTTCTTTTATTGTATCAAAGATGTTTTGGTTCATATTGTTTCTGATAATAAAACTTTAATCATTACCCTTTCCTCAGACTGTTTTATCTCTTTATTGTTACCTTTCAGTAATTTGCTTATGATACGTCCTGGCAAGGTTTTCTTTGTGTTTATCCCGTTTGAAATTGGAGTTCCTTGGATCTGTGGGTTTACAGTTTTCATCAGCTATTATATCATGTGATCCTTTCTGGACTCTTTTCCTTCTGAGACTCAAATTACATGTTGGATCATTTGATTTTTTATTTTTTTTACTTTTTTCTCTCAGTACTGCAGTTTGGATAGTTTCTATTACTATCTTTGATTTCACTGATCTTGTTTTCTGTAGTGTATAATCTGCTTGTTTAACCCATTCAGTGAAGCTTTCATTTTACTTCACTTTATTCTAGATCTTTCATCTGAGTTCTACTTTGTTCTTTTCAATATCTTCTATTTACCTCTTCATTATGTTCATGTTTTCCTTTGAAACATATGTTCATTATGTTTTCCTCTAAATCCCTCAACATATTATAATAGCTGTTTAAAATCCCTGTCTGCTTATTCATTTGATCATCTATTTTTTTTCTGGGTCTATTTATATTTCCTGATTTTTCCCTTGATTTTGGGTCACACTTTCCTAATAACTTTTCATTGGATGTTGAACACTCTAAATGTTTCATTTTGGAGTATCTGCAATTTTGGTAGTTCAGCCTTAAAGAGCTTTAAAGAATGTTCAGCTTTATTGTGGTAGTTCAGCTTTCAAGACTTCTTTTAATTTTTATTTATTTTTATTTTATTTTTTAAATTAATTTTTATTGGAGTATAGTTGCTTTACAATGTTGTTAGTTTCTACTGTACAACAAAGTGAATCAGCTCTCTCTCTCTCTCTCTCTCTCTCTCTCTCTCTCTCTCTCTCTCTCTCTCTATATATATATATATATATATATATATATATATATATATCCCCTCTTTTTTGGATTTCCTTCCCATTTAGGTCACCACAGAGCACTGAGTAGAGTTCCTGTGCTATACAGTAACAGATCTGCTTTTAAGCTTCGTTGGTGTGGGCATATGGTAGCCTTTAAGCTAGGGCTACTTTCACCTTAATATTAAGGCATGACCCTTCTGCAGTCTCTACTGAATGCCCCAGATATTCAACAAAGTCTCTTTACTGTGTCTGGTCAGAACTCTACCATCTCTCAATCCTCTGTTAACTCTGGGAACTGTCTAGCTTATAGCCCCCTCCTGGTAGTTGTTCTGTCCCCAGTAACTGTTCTTTGCCTAGCCTCCTAAAATCTCATTCTAAGTATGCACAGCTTAGTAGTCAGCTAAAGACTCAATGGGACCCTGTGCAAATATTTACAGCTTTTTCTTTGGATATTGCTCTTGTTCTGATACTCTGCCCCACAAGTTCCAGCCACTGCAGCCTCCCTGAACCCTAGTCTCTTCCTCCTCAATTCAGTGAGAACACCACACTCTGCTTGGAATCTCCTTCCACAGCTATGACCTTGAAAGTCTCCCTAGGCAGAAAATGAGGACCATATTAGGGCTCTCTCCTTTTGCTTCCCTCTTCTCACTGATCAAAATCCTGCACTGACAGTTATCCAATGTTTGAAAACAGATGTTTCACAGCTTTTGTCCAGTTTTTTCTTTATTTACAATGGAGTGCAAGCTCAAATCCATAACCATTACTCCATCATGGCTATGAATGTAATTCCCCTCTGTAATTATTTTTTATTTATTTACTTTTGGAATATCTTATTTACAAGTATTTTTTTCATTTTTATTTTTTTAATTGAAGTATAATTGCTGTACAATATTATATAAGTTACAGATGTACAAGTTACCATCTGTACAGATGTACAGATAGTGATTCACAATTTGTAAAGGCTTTACTCCATTTACAGTTATAAAATATTGGCTATATTCCCCATGTTGTATAATATATCTTTGTAGCTTATTTTTTCTTCCTTGTAGCTTATTTTATACCTAATAGTTCATACGTTTTACTTCCCTACCCCTATATTGCTATTCTAATTCTTTTTTAAAAGGAGTGATATGGTGATACCTGTTATTAATTTTTCTCCAATCATGAAAGTGTTAAAAATCATAAAAGTTTTAAATGTTACTCTTTGCAAGTCACCTTAGTTTTAAGTAGTACTCAACAATAATCAACTTTATTTAGAAACATATTTTGCTCAATTTACAGCCATGCTAAGATAAACTGTAGCAAAAATGGAACTGCATTCCTTACATACAATTGATTTAATTTGAATTCCATAAAACCATTTCTTTGTAAGTAGGAAGAGGTTTATTTACTTTTTTTTTCCAAATGGCTTAAAACAACAAAAATTTATTCTTTAATTGTAGTGATCAGAAGTCTAAAATTGGGACTTCCCTGGTGGTCCAGCAGTTGGGACCCCACGCTCCCAAAGCAGGGGGCCTGGATTCGATCCCTGGTCGGGGAACTAGATCCCATATGCCGCAAACTAAGAGCCTGCATGCCGCAACTAAAAGATCCTGCATGCGACAATGAAGATCCTGTGTGCCGCAACTAAGACCCAGCACAGCCCAATAAATATTAAAAAACAAAAACAAAAAAGAAGTCTAAAATCCAGGTGTTGGAAGGGCTGTGTTTCTTCTGGAAGCTTCAGGGAAGAATCCATTTCCTTGTCTTTTCTAGTTTCTAGAGGTCAACTGCATTCCTTAGCTTGTGTCTTCTTCCTCCATCTTCAAAGCATAGCACTCTAACATCTGGTTCTGTGGTCACATCTCCTTTTCTCTCACTTTTTCTCAACATACTGCCTCCCTCTTACAAGGACTCTTCTGAGCCCACCTGGATAGCCCAGGATTAATCTCCCCACCTCAAGATCCTTAATTTAATCAAATCTGCAAGTTCCCTTTTGCTATGTAAGGGAACATATTCACAGGTTCTGGGGATTAGGACGTGGACATCTTTGGGAGGCCATTATTCTGTCTACCACAGAATGTGAGCGCCTGCTTTGTTTCCAACAGTAACCTGGACTCTAGGAAATCACAGATGAATGAACATGGCTTCTCCCCCTTGAATAGCTCAATGCCAGGCTGGAGGAAAGATTTTAGTTCTTATCAAATGTAAAGATCTTTGAGTTGATTATATCTTGTTTTTCTTACTATAATTAGAAAGCAAATAATTAGGGCAGCCATAAATAATTAATATAAACTATGTTTTATAGATGTAGATACAGTTTACTTTTATGAACTAATGCAAAATACACCAAGATAAAGAATAGGAGATGTAAAATAATAATTTACCTCTTATTTGCCTGTCAACGACTCTCATTTCCTTTCTTATCTTCAATGACCATTCATTCACCTGGGAAAAATTTTACAAAAGGAATTATAAGAGAAGTCAATATCCCCAATTCACCACATTTTAAAGAATTTTATATTAATTCTACATTTATTTCTGACACAAGCTAGAAAGAATATAAATCTATTTTGAAAGAAACAGCCTTAGGGCCAAATTCTTTTTTTTTCTTCTCTGACCAAATTCTGTGTTTTTTTTCCATCTTTTTATTCACAGTACATAGAAGTCTCAAACTATTCAAAGATTCCTATCTGAAGGCAGTATGAAGCACTTTATACAAGCTCCCCAAGAAAGTTCAGTACCCTGCAGGTATATAAACATTTTTCATGAGGTGCCATGGGCATAGAAAGGTTTTATGGGCATCAGAAGATTTTCAATTTCTATACATAATTATTAAAAAAAAAACTTCTCTGCCTATGTGATAAGAATTCACCTTCTCCTTCTCCCCTTTAACAATTACACTTTTTCATTTTACAAAAGAAATATATTCCTCTAACCTATGTGTCTCTTCTTACCATGATAGGTTTCCCCGAGAGGCAAAAACCTCTGAAGCACTAAACATAGGGCCAACTAGAAATACTGCTATAGGTGTTGAAAAAGTAGTGAATGACTCTAATTATTACCAAATTCTTATGCATTTCCTTCTAATTCTTCAGTTTCAAAAATGAAGGAAAATCTGAGTTATCAGCTGATAAATCATTAAAACTAAATTTTACATTTAATCAATTATTGCTTTTTGGCATATGACACAGAAGTTCAAAAAACTAAGTGACACTGACACAGAAAAATCCTTTCCACTACCATCTACTTATTTATATTAACAATGTTTCTCATCATTTTGAGTCTAATAAAACATAATATAGGGCTTTCTTCTAGTTGAGACTCCTCACGGTGAGGCTGTCTTCTCTGCATCACAGCCATGCCATCCAAGGACCCCCTGCAGTTGGCGCAGCCCTTCAGACACAAGAAGATGACCACAGCCATGGCACACTGGCTCCTTAGGTGAACGGGTTACCCCCAGAGATGATCCAACCACGCACAGCTACAATACAGCTACAAGTTACTGGGACTGGTTCTGCTTCTGGACAAGGAGCAATTTGCTGGCATGGACCTCGGTGTCTGTGTGAAGGGTGGTGGTCACACAGCCCAGCTTTTGCAATCCACCAGTCCACCTCCAAAGCCCTGGTGATCTTACTATCAGAAATATGTGGATAGGCTTTCAAAAAGATAAAAGACATCCTCATCCTGTATGACTGGGCATCGCTAGTAGCTGCAGATTCAAACATTTGGAGACCCTGGTGTCTGCAATTACTACCAGAACTCCTACCAATAAGCCCATCATGAGGATCAGGGTTCACCTTTATAATAAGCAATGGTTGTGGGATTTAAGGTAAAAAATAATAAAACAGGAATGGAATTGATGCTAACCCTTTAGCATTCATCCATGAATACATGAACTAAATGGCATTAAAAAATTAATATCCTGGGCTTCCCTGGTGGCGCAGTGATTGAGAGTCCGCCTGCTGATGCAGGGGACACGGGTTCGTGTCCCAGTCTAGGAAGATCCCACATGCCGCAGAAAGGCTGAGCCCGTGAGCCATGGCCACTGAGCCTGCGCGTTCGGAGCCTGTGCTCCGCACCAGAAGAGGCCACAACAGTGAGAGGCCCGTGTACAGCAAAAAAAAAAAATTCATATCCTTAAGATGTATTTCCAATAAATTTCACTTTTTAATGACTTTAAAATTATTTAACAAAAGCTGTAAAATATTTATTATTCATCAACTCTAATAACTCCACCCAGATGAAATATTAAAGCACTTAAAACTGGTTATACAATTTTAAAAGTTAATGTTAGCTTTAAATATATATATACTTTTAAGTGAAATTCACGTAACTATACTTAGCCATTTTTAAAATAAATTTTATTTATTTATTTATTTTTAAAAGTTTGGCTGCTTTCGGTCTTCGTTGCTGTGCACAGGCTTTCTTTAGTTGTGGCGAGCGGGGGTTACTCTTTGTTGCGGTGTGCGGGCTTCTCATTGTGGTGGCTTCTCTTGTTGCACTGCATGGGCTCTAGGCACATGGGCTTCAGTAGCTGTGGCACGCAGGCTCAGTAGTTGTGGCACATGGGCTTAGTTGCTCCGCAGCATGTGGGGTCTTCCTGGACCAGGGCTTGAATCCGTGTTCCCTGCATTGGCAAGCGGATTCTTAACCACCGCGCCATCAGGGAAGCCCTACTTAGCCATTTTAAAATGTACAATTCAAGGGCATTTAGTGCCTTTACAATGCTGTGCAATCAACAACTCCCCATAGTCTCAGAAATTTTTCAATATATCAGAAGAATACACTATAACCTATAAATAATCTTCCCCTATGGCCATCCTCCCTCCCATTCCCTGGCAAAAACGAATTTGCTTTTATGTCTTTTGATATGCTTATTTTGATATTTAATATAAAAGAAATCATAATACGTGGTCTTTTGTGTCTGGCTTTTTCCATTAGGTATAGTGGTTTTGAGGTTCATCTATGTTGTACCATGTATCAACATTTTTAGTTGTTTTTTTTTTTTTTGATGTGGACCATTTTTAAAGCCTTTATTGAATTTGTTACAATATTGCTTCTGTTTTATGGTTTAGTTTTTTGGCTGCGAGGCATGTGGGATCTTAGCTCCCTGACCAGGGATCAAACCCTCACCCCCTGCACTGGAAGGTGAAGTCTTAACCACTGGACTGCCAGGGAAGTCCCTATCAACATTTTTTATGGCTAAATAATATTACCTTGAGTGTACATACAACACAAATTGTTTATCCATTCACCCAGTGACGGACATTTGGGTTGCTTCCATGTTTTGGTTACTGTGAATATGAACATCTGTATACAAGTATTTGTCTGAGTACCTATTTTCAATTCTTTTGGGTATAAACCTAGGAGTAAAATTGCTGGGTCGTATGATAGATCTATTTTATATTTTTGAGGAACTCCACAACTTTTTCTCAAAGGGGCTTCACCATTTTACATTCCCACAAGCAATGTACAAGGGTTCCTATTTCTCCACATCCTTATCAACACTTGTTATCTTCCAATTTTTTGATTATAGCCAATCTGTTGGACCTGTTGAAAGAGTATCTCATGATTTTGATTTGCATTTGCTCAATGATCAATAAAGTTGAATATCTTTTCATGTGTTTGTTGGCCATTTGTATATCTCCTTTGGAGAAATGTCTATTGATGTCTTCTATCCATTCAGCTGTCTTTTTATTGTTAAGTTATATGAGTACTTTATATATTCTGATAGTAAACCCTTATCAGATATATAATTTGCAAATATTTTCTCCCATTCCATAGTTTATCTTTTTACTTGTTTGATAATGTACTTTGATACACAAAAGCTTTTAATTAATTCCAATTTGTCTATTTTTTTCTTCTGTTGCTTGTGCTTTTGGTGTTATGGCAAAAGAATCCATTTCCATGAGGTCATGAAGACTTACCTTTATGTGTTTTCTGAGTTTTATAGTTTTAGGTCAAAGACTTTAATTTCGGTCTTTGATCCAAGTTAATTTCTGTATATGGAGTGAGGCAGGGGCCCAGCTTCGTTTCTTTGCATGTGGATATCCACTTGTCACAGACCTTGTTGAAGAGACTATCTTTCTCTCACTGAATGATCTTGGCACCCTTATAGAAAGTCAACTGGCCACAGATGTATGGGTTTACTTCTGGGATCTCAATCTATTCTATTGACTGATCTATACATCTATCCTTATGCTATTACCACAGTTTTAGTTACTATAGCTTTATGATAAGTTTTGGAATCTTGAACTGCGGGTCCTCCAAATTTGTTTTTCTTTCTCAGTATGGTTTTGGCTATTTGGAACCTGTTGTAGTATTCCATGTGAATTTGTGGCTCAACTTTTCCATTTCTGCAAGAAAGGCATTTGGAGTTTTGACAGGCACTGCACTGAATCTGCAGATCACTTTGGTGGTACGGCCATCTTAACAACATTGTCTTGCAATCCATAAACTTGGAATTTCTTCCTGTAATTTTTTGTAGTTTTCAGTGTACAAATGTACTGTTTCTTTGGTTAAATTTATCCCTCAGTATTTTATCATTTTGGATGCTACTGTAAATGAAATTTTAAAATTTCCCTTTTAGATTTTTCATTGCTAGTATAAAAAACACAACTGATTTTTAAAAATATTTACCTTGAAACCTGCAACTCTGTTGAATTCACTTATAACTAATTTTCTGGTGCGTGAGGAATCTTTAGCATAGTCTATCTGCGGAATCATGTTATCTGCAAATTAATAGGTTTACTTCTTATCAGTGTGAGTGCTTTTTATTCCTTCCTCTTGCTCAACTGCTCTGGCTAGGACTTCTAATGCAATGTTGATTAGTAGCAAAACATCTGGTGTCTTTGTCTTGTTCCTGCTCTTAGGGAAAAGCTTTCAGTCTTTCACAATTAATAATGTATAATGAAGTATAAGGTTAGCTGTCAATTTTCATAAATGCCCTTTATCATGTTAGGGAGGCTCCCTTCTATTCTTAGTTCACTGAGTGTTTTTATCATAAAAAGTATTTACATATTTTTGTTCCAAGTATAATTATTTCAAGCATAAAAGTATTACATTACGAGAAATCTATAGGAGAAAGTGGAATAGAAAAAAATAGAGATTCTCGTTCAAAGAGAAAAAAATAATGAAAACTGTCTGACTATAAATAAGAACTTGTGCATGTATGTTTTAAATGAACATTGATAGGTATCGAATCACTGTGATACTTTTAGAAGTGTCCTAACAATTCTATTCAAACACAACAACATTTACTATATACAAAAAATCATACCATTTGCAACTGTTAAAACTCATGATAAAAATATAAAATACTGATTTACAAATGTCCAAGGGGAACACAGGTACTCAAAATTACTGTAGGTGATACATCCAGAAATATGAAGACACTGTTATAATCTAACCAGAACTTTCAGAAAGAGCAGGAAAGAAAATTCAACACTCAAACAGTCAAATATTTACTGAGCACCCACTACAACCTGTTCAATGTGCCAGGCACCACTCAATGTGCTAGTGATATACCAGGAGACAATATAAAGACTTATGAACCTACATTCTAATGAGGACAGACAATAAGCAAATAAACATGTAAATGTATACTAGGTCAGAAAATTAGTGCTAGGGAGAAAAATAAAGCAAGGAAGTAGGACAAGGGGAGTTGGAAAAGGATTGCTTTATACATGAAGATAAAAGAAATTTCAATGGCTGAGTTGACTTTTGAGCAGACCTGAAGACACCTGCAAGGGAACCATGTGACTATCCACTATCCAGATAGGGGGAGGGGCTATGGCATTTTACTCTGTGTAAGAACAAAAGGCACTAAGAGACCTAGGCAAAAGAGTGTCCTTCAATACACACTAAGGAATGGGGGTACAAGACCAGGTTTGATTAAATAATTTTTAAAATTAATTTATTTATTTATCTTTGGCTGCACTGAGTCTTCGCTGCTGCACACAGGCTTTCTCTAGTTGAGGTGAGCAGAGGCTACTCTTCGTTGCAGTACGCAGGTTTCTCATTGTGGTAGCTTCTCTTGTTGTGGAGCATGGGCTCTAGGTGTGCGGGCTTCAGTAGTTGTGGCATGTGGGCTCTAGAGCACAGGCTCAGTAGTTGTGGTACACGGGCTTAGTTACTCCGCGGCATGTGGAATCTTCCTGGACCAAGGCTCGAACCCATGTCCCCTGCATTGACAGGTGGATTCTTAACCCCTGAGCTACCAGGGAAGTCCCTGATTAAATAATTTTTGTTTGAACTAGCAACTTTAATAAAACTATTTCATTTCAGGTTTATAGAAAAAATATTTATCATCTATTACAAATAAATAATCATATAAGGCTTCGTGAACTACTCCTAATCCTGTATATGATACACTAAATCTGTTTAATTTTTTTTTTTCCAGCAGTTACTGGAATTCCAGGAACAATGCCTAGTATAAATTTCACAATGCAAATTTAAACCTGAAAATTAGGCAGAATGAACAACTGCAGTGGTTTTTAAGCTTGGTTTTAGTAGCAGAATCCTTCAAATAAATGTAACATGGAACTCCACAGATACAAAAAAGATTATGATAATGTACATTTATCACGTAAGTTCAGGTTCAAAACTTTTACTAATATAAAGCAAATAAATGAGAATACTCTGTCCCGATGAAAGATAAAACTCTAAATTAGTTATGATGTTATACCAACTTCAGCATCCAGTGTCTTCTGTATTGTTTTACATGTCTAGTATTGAAAAATTCTAATTCAAAGAGATTAAGAAACTATTTTATTACATCTGTTTACCATTACAGTTACTTAACAATTTGCCTTTTAATTTAAGGCTGCCCATTGTTTAAACAAATCTAGAAGACTGAAAGCAAAGTCATTTAAAAATGGTTGTTTCAAAATTTATCGTTACATTATATAACTGCTCATGTTCATTAAGGGGTGAACATTCAATTTAAGACAATAAATGGCAACAGTGAAATGACTTTTGTACAAACACACTGCTGCATTGCTTGCAGTAACGAAAGTCTAGAAATTACCTAAATGTATATCAACAGGAGACTAGTTAAACACATTAGAGAATTTCCATAAGTGAACATTATATTCTAATTAAAGAGAGAAAGGCAATTCAGTGAGGACTACCCATGGAATTAATTCTCAAAATATAAATGAAAATAGCAAGGTAAAGAATGTGTACAGTATAACATTACATATGTTAAAGGGAGAGAAAGAGGAAAGAGAGGGAGAGGCTGAAGGAGAGAAGGAAGGAGCAGGAAAGGGGAGGAAGAGAGGGAGGTGAAAAAAAGGGAGAGAGATATAAAAATATGTCTCTATACATTCATATATTACGGAATATCGACAGAAAAATCCACAGGAAATTAGGCTGCCTTCAAAGATAGAAACTGAATTAATTTGTGAACAGGAGTGAAAGGGAGATTGACTTTTTCCTGTAATTTAGGATACACTTTGCTGCCTTTTGAATTTTATAATATGTGCAAATATAACCTATTTCAAGAAATACTTCTTAAAAAAATAACATAAAAAAGAATTATGAAAAAAGTCCAGGTTCAGAAGCTGCTTTATTTATTTATTTTTTTTTTTTGCGGTATGCGGGCCTCTCACTGTTGCGGCCTCTCCCGTTGCAGAGCACAGGCTCCGGACGCGCAGGCTCAGCGGCCATGGCTCACGGGCCCAGCGCTGCTCCACGGCATGTGGGATCCTCCCGGACCGGGGCACGAACCCGTGTCCCCTGCATCGGCAGGCGGACTCTCAACCACTGCGCCACCAGGGAAGCCCCTCAGAAGCTGCTTTAAATCATCCCTGTTTGGAATAAATACTTTAAAATTCTACCTTGTAATATTAGAATATTCATTAAGGCTATTTAAAAAAAATTGTTTTAGATGCCACACAGTCTTCTCTGTTAGACAACTACCCAAAACTTTAAAATAGTTCAATGTGAACCCAAATTTTGCTTCACTTTCATAAGTGAAAACCAGCAGTTTCTAAAATTAAAAAGTTTTAAAAAGTAAAATGTATGACAAATGATGATAATTGAAGACTAAAGTCAACCTGTCTTCATTATATGGGAAAATAGTAATTAATTTACCTACTTTTATTTCCAAACCAGAATAACAAGTTTTCTGATTTAGTGCAAAATGTATTTTCAGCTCTGCAAAAAGACTTCAATGCTACAAGTAATACACTTCATTGTGAAGGATCACTGTATATCATATATGGGGTAGCAGCTCAAGAAAATGAGAGCAAGAAAGAGAAATGTGCAAATGATACAACACAGAGAAGAATATAATACGCACTTAGTGAGAAAATAAAGACTCAAACAAAGACATTAAAGAAAGGTTTAATCTAAGGGGGGATAATTTCAAAAAGATTTGGAGAGTTCCATCTCTGCCTAGATATAGAAAGCTGAGAAGACCCTCAAGACGGTAAGACAAAGCTGAATGAACTACATAATAACTTTTCCTGAACCTGTTGAAAAGTTCAGGTCACAAGGCAACAGTGCAGCATGAAATCTAAAGAAAGGCACTTCTAAGAAAAGAGGGAACACCAGCACTGAATCATCTGTGGCATAGCCTGGACGGCAGGCACCTTAAAAGCAACTGAAGAAAATTCAGTTAAATTTCTAAATAAAAACTGATAAAGTCCAAGTGTGGGTTAGTGGACAGCAAAGAACCTCAGGAGCCACAAGTACAACAGGAGTTCACATCAACTTTCTGGTTCTGCAAATGGAAATGGCATAAAAATGCTGAAACGTACACAAAGAATGCCTTCATTGGCTCACAAAACTTGACACAGCTGAAGAAAGAATCAACGAACTTGAAGAAAAGTCAATAGAAGTTACCCAAACTAAAAAAAAGAATAAAATAAAGCAAAGTACCCAAGAGCTATGAGATAATAACAAATGGTCTAACACACGTGTAATTGGTAACCCAGCAGGAAATGAGAGAAGAGAGCGTAAGTATTTGAGGAAACAATGGCTGAAAATTTTCCAAAAATAATGAAAAATATCAAACCACAGATGCAGAAAGCTCAGAGAATCCCAAACAAGGTAAATATCAAAAACAAAAGAAAACAAACAAAAAATACAATATAACACCACACAACACACCTAAACACATTATATTCAAGATGCTGAAAATCAGAGATAAAATCTTAAACCCAGCTAGAGAGGAAAAAAGTATGCATTAATGACAAAGGAACGAAGATAAGAAGTACATCAGACTTCTCAAAAGAAACTATGATCAGGAGATAACGGAGAGACATCTTTAAAGTGCTGAGAGAATTTTAAAAATCCTCTCAATCCAAAATTCTATATTGGTGAAAATATCATTCAAAGTGAAGACAACTTCCAGATTCAGCTCTGATATATACAGATTGGAAGTCATCACTCCCATCCATAAAACAAGGGAAAAAACCAACAACTTTTCTTTGATTCAACAGAAAACCAAGGTTATAGGGCAAACTGCCATCCGGCAATGTGGAGAGAGAGGTGAATACAGAGGGTGACAGTTGAGATATGCTTAACTGGACCACTGGAAGGAACATTTAAATGGTAATTTCGACTAACTGCTGGTAGATGAGTGTAGACTACCATGAGAATGAAACTCCTAGGGCCCCCAAAACTTTCAAGGGCTTTACCTCCAAGAACCACAGAAGTTTCTCATGGTGAAAAAGCAAGAAAGATACCCCTGTTTCTCTGGCAGGGAGAAAAGAAAAGTAACCATTCTGAAATATTCACACAGTGTTGTTCTTCATAAAAAAAAGGCCTATTCTCCAGTAAAACAAACCTTACTAGAGCCTTATCTCACCCTGGAGAAGGGCATTTATCTGACATTGTCTGCTTTCTCCTAGTCTTCCTATGTCACTGGGAGTGGGCAGGAAGCTAAGAAACACTTGTGAACGCCACATCCAGGGACACAGGTCACTAAAACACTGAGTTTTAATAAGATTACAGAATGCTCCCAGTCCCCCACACCTTACCACCACACCAATAGGGCTCCAGTATAACAATGCATTAGAGATAAAAGAGACGCAAGATGCATGCCCTATCTAAAGAGGAGTTTTTGTGGATGCCCAAGATAACAAAAGAAATAAAAACAAGGACAGTAGAGGAACTTTAAGCCTCTGGCACCTATAGCCACAGCAAACATTAACATAGCCAAACCCCTAGCCTGATCACCATAAAACCTCATAATGAAGACCTATCTACCTCATTTCCTATTACCCCACACATCATGTCGTTTTCAACAAAAAATCACAAAGCATTCTAAAAGACAAGAAAAACCATAGTCTGAAGAGACAAAGTAAGCATCAGAACCAGACTTAATTATGACATAGATATTGACATTTTCTGGCTCTTGTGGGAAAAGTAAACATTACCCAAGAAGAGACAGGTAATGTAAGCACAAAGATGGAACCATTAAGGATCAAAAGGAAATGCTAGAACTATAAAATAAGTTAATATTATAACAGAAATGAAGACTGCATTTGACGAGTTCATCAGTACATAAGACATAGACAAAGAATAGATCAGTGAATCTGAACCAGTGAATAGAAACTTGCAAAACTGAAATGCAATAGGAAAAAGAATGAAAACAAACAGAAGAGGATATCTAAGAACAGTGGACAATTTCAAAAGATGTAACATACACATAATTGAATACCAGAAGGAGAAAAAAAGAGAAAACAGTACAGAAAAAATATGAAATAATAATGGCTGAGAACTTTCCAAAATTAATGACAGACTTCAAACCATGGATAAAGGAAGCAAAGAGAAGACAAAGTAGGATAAGAATCCAAAAAATGACAACTAGTTATCTCATTTCAAAATGAGGAACATGAGAGCAAAGAGAAAATTTTGAAAGACAGAGAAAAAACATACCTCACCTACAGGGGAACAAAGATAAGAATTACAAAAGACTCCTTGTTAGAAACTATGGAAGCAAGAAGAGAGTGGAGTGAGATAAAGTGTTGGAGAAAAAATCACCAACTTAGAATTCTACATCCAGCAAAATTATCTTTCAAAAGAGGAGAAGTAAAGATTTTATCAGACAAACAAAAATTGAAGGAATTCATCACAGCAGATCTAGATTACCAGAAATGTTTTTTAAAAGTTCTTCAGGGAGAAGCAAAATTATACAGGTCAGAAACTGGGACATATATAAAGAAAGAATATTAGGGAAAGAATAAATGAAGAAAAAATCTTTTTTCTTATTCTTAACTTTTTTTGGGGGGGGCGGTGTGGCATGGCTTGCGGTTATTAGTTCCCCAACCAGGGATTGAACCCATGCCCCAGAAGTGAAAGCACTGAGTCCTAACCACTGGACCGCCAGGGAATTTCCTATTCTTAAAGTAATAATAGTGACAGTATATTGGGTGAAGATAGAATATGGATAACTGAAATGAATGAGAGCAATATCATAATGGACAGAATACACTGTTAAAAGGTATCTGCATTACATGTGAAACAGTATAATGGCATTTGAAGTTAATGTAATTACAAAAGGTATATTTCAAAATCTGGGACAATCACTAAAAACTTTTTAAAAACACATAATTGATATGTTAATAGATGAGATTGGGGCTTCCCTGGTGGCGCAGTGGTTGAGCGTCGGCCTGCCGATGCAGGGGATGCGGGTTCGTGCCCCGGTCCGGGAGGATCCCACATGCCGTGGAGCGGCTGGGCCCGTGAGCCATGGCCGCTGAGCTTGAGCGTCCGGAGCCTGTGCACCGCAGCGGGAGAGGGCACAGCAGTGAGAGGCCCGCATACCGCAAAAAAAAAAAAAAAAAAAATAGATGAGATTAAATAAATCACATGAAAGGTTCAGTGAAAACCGGACAGGGGAAAGCAAGAAAGTGAGAGAGAGAGAAAGAGAGAAAGAAAGAAAGAGTCAACTATACATTGCCTACAAGACTAAGGTTAAAAGTAAATATAAAGACTAACATTAAAAGTAAAAGGAAGGAGCAAACACTAATCAAAAGCAAGCTCTCTCCTATCTCACACAGTATATAGAAATTAACTCTACATTAGTCAAAGACCTAGATATAGGAGCTAAAACTATAAAACTCAGAAGAAAATACAGGGATAAATCATCATAACTTTAGATTTGTATTAGAAACATCCCAAAAGCATGAGCAAAAAAAGAAAAAAAAAAAAAAAAGAGGGCTTGCCTGGCGGCGCAGTGGTTGAGTCCACCTGCCGATGCAGGGGACATGGGTTCGTATCCCGGTCTGGGAAGATCCCACATGCCGCGGACCGGCTGGGCCCGTGAGCCATGGCTGCTGGGCCTGTGCATCCGGAGCCTGTGCTCCACAACGGGAGAGGCCACAACAGTGAGAGGCCCATGTACGGCAAAAAAAATGTATATTGAACTTCATCAAAATTAAAAACTGTGCATCAAAGAATATTATCAGAAAAATAATAAGATCACCTATAGAATGGGAGAAAATATTTGCAAATTATATACCTGATAAGGGTCTTCTAACAAAACATATAAAGAATTCATACAACTCAATAACAAAAAGACAACCCAATTAAAAAACAGGCAAAGGGCATAAACAGACATTTCTCTGAAGGAGATATACAAATGGCCAAAAAGCACATGAAAAGATATTCAACCTCATTTGTCATTAAGGGAATGTAAATAAAAACCACAAGATACCACTTCACATAGAGCATACTGACTATAATAACAGAATTGGCTATAATCAAAAATATAAGTGTTAGCAAGGAGAGAAATAGGAACACTTGTACATTGCTGGTGGGAAGGTAAAATGGTGAAGCCACTGTGAAAAACAGTTACGGAGTTCCTCAAAAAGGTAAATAAATTCTACTCCTAGGTATATACCCAAAAGAATTGAAAATAGGTACTCAAAAAATATTCATATGAGAATGTTCATAACAGCACTATTCACAACAGTCAAAAGGTTGAAACAACTCAAATGTCTATCACAGGATGAATGCATGAGTTGTGAGATATGTATGCAATGAAATATCATTCAGCCATAAAAAGGAAGTAAGTACTAGCTACATCATGGATGAACCTTGAAAACACTGTAGTAAATGAAAGAAGCCAGACATAAAAGGCCCATATATTGTATGATTCCACTTATAAGAAATTAGAATAGAAAACAGATTGGTAGTCACCAGATGCTGGAGGGAGATTAGAATAGGCAGTAACTGCTTAGAGGGTACGGGGCTTTATTTTAGAGTGATGAAAATGTTTTGGAAGTAGATAGAGGTGGTGGTTGCATGTTATGAATGTACCAAATGCCACTGAATTGTTCAGGGTAAAATGGTTCATTTTATGTTATGTAAATTTCATATCAATGAAAATGAAGTAAAGAAAGAAAAAAGAGAGGGAGTGTGGGAGAAAGAAAGGAAGGAAGAAAAGGAGGATAGCTGTATTAAGACAAAGCAGACTTCAGTACAAAAAAACTTATCACAGCAACAGAGGCATTAACTAAGGATTCAATAAGAAAACAAAACAATCCTTAGTGTGCATGCACCTAAAAAACAGAGCATCAAAATATATGAGGCAAAAATTCATAGACCTGAAAGGGGAAATGGACAAATCCACGTTATAGCTGGAGAATTCAAAACCTCCCTTGAGATAATCAACAAACGGAACAGAGAGAAAATCAGTAAGGATAGAGCTGACCTGAACGGAACTATCCGTCAACTTGATCTAATTAACAGTTATAGAATACTCTGTCCAGCAACAGAACACACAGACTTCTCAAGCTCACGTGGAAACACTCCTCAAGACAGACCACTTTCTGGGCCATAACACACACACTCTAACAAATTTTTAAAAAATAGAAATCATACAAAGTGTGTTGTGAGATCACAATGGAATGAAGTCAGAAATCAGTAACAGAAAAGTAGCTGGAAAATCCCCAAATTTTGGAGATTAAACAACACACATCTAAGTAACACATGGGTCAAAGAAAAAGTCTCAAGATAAATTTAAAATTATTTTGAATTAAATTAAAGTGGAAATAAATACAACTTATGAAAATGTGTAGGGTGCAGCAAAAGCATTGGGAAGTTAATTTATAGCATTAACTGCATATATTAGGAGAGAGCTAAACATCAATAATCTAAGATTCCACCTCAGGAAACTAAAGAAAGAAGAGCAATTTAGGCATCAAGCAAGCAAAAGAAAAGAAACAATAAAAATTACAGAATCAATGAAATTGAAAGGAGGAAAGTATAATAATAGAAAATCAATGAAACCAAAATCTGGCTCTTTAAACAGATCAATAAAATAGATAAGCCTTTAGCCAGGTGAACAGAGAAAAAAAGAGAGAAGACAAGTTTACCAATATCAGAAATGCAAAAGGGGTCATCACTATTGATTCCATGGAGAATAAAAAGACAATAAAGGACTATTATGAAAAATTCTATGCTCACAAACTTGGTAAATTAGATGAAAGGGACCGATTACTTGAAAGCCTACTAAAACTCACACAAGGAGAAGTAGATTATCTGAATAGGCCTATTATTATTAAAGCAATTGAACTGGTAGTTAATAACTTCCCAACAAAGAAAGTATCAGGCCCAGATGGTTTCACTGGAGAATTCTACCAAAGATTTAAGGAAGTAATGATAACAATTCTCTACAAAATCTTCAAGGAAATATAAGAGTGAATATTTCTTAACTCATTCTATGAGGCCAGCATTATCCTAATATCAAAACCAGATAAAGACATTACAAGAAAGGAAAACTACAGACCAGTATCTCTCGTGAATGCAAAAATCCTCAACAAAACGTTAGCAAATTGAATGTAAAATTACATAAAAAGAATTATAAACCACAACCAAGTGTGATTTATTCCAGGTATGCAAAGCTGGTTCCACATTCAAAAATCAGTCACCGTAATCCACCACACATCAATAGGCTAAATAAGAAAAATCATATGAATTGACACAGGAAAACCATTCTCCTATACTCACAATAAAAACTTTCCACAAACCTGAATAAAAGAAAAATTCCTCAATTTAATTTAAAAAAAAAACTGCAACCCCACCCTCACCCCAAACTATACCTAACATCATAATTAATGGCAAGAAATTAGAAGCTTTCCCCCTAAGATAAGGAACAAGGCAAGGATATCATCTCTCTCTACTCCTATTCAACACTGTAATGAAGTCCTAGCTAATACAATAAGAAAAGAAGAGGTACACAAATTTGGGACAAAACAATTAAACTGATGTGTGTGTGTGTGTGTGTGTGTGTGTGTATATATATATATATATATATATTTATTTATTTATTTATATTTATATTTATATATATTTGTTGTTGATTCTTTGGAATGGATATAAAAAATCTCCAAGAACTCCAAGAATTAACAAGCAAATATAGCAAGGTCATAGGACAGAAGATTAATATACAAAAGTTAACTGCTTTCCAGTATACCAGTAATAAACAATTGGAATCCGAAATTTTAAAAACATTTACCATAGCACCAAACAAAACAATAAAACACTTGGGTAAAAATCTAACAATACGTATAGGATGTACATGTAGAAAACTACAAAACGTTAATGAAAGAAATCACAGACATATAAATAAATGGAGAGATATTCCATGTTCATGGATTGGAAGACTAAAAACTAATATATCAGTTCTTCCCAACTTCATCTGTAGATTCAATGCAATCACAATCAAAATCACCAGAATCTATTCTGCAGACATCAACAAACTGATTTTAAAGTTTATATGGAAAAAAGAAAAAAAAAAAAAAAAAGTTTATATGGAAAGGCAAAAATGCCCTGGAGTAACCAAGACAACCGTGAAGAAAAACAATGCTGGAGGATTCCCCATTACCCAACTTTAAGACTTAATATAAAGCTACAGTATTCAAGACAGAGTAGTTGGCCAAAGAATAGACACATAGATCAACAGACCAGAATAATTAGACCCACACAAATATGCCCAACGGATGATATAACAAATAGATATTTTTTCTCACAATTGAAGGAAACTAGTTTTTAAATGCCCTAAATTCAAATCTTCCCAATAATGTTGATTAAGCTCAATCTCCATTTTATTAACGTCCAAAATGCTAAATTCTACTTTCTGTTTATACTTGGTGAACTATATCTACGATTGGAACCCTGAGGCATGAATTGGAGCAATTTAATAACTACATAAAAGGTGGCAACTAGCTGATAGAAAAATTTCACATGACCACCAGAAAATCTTGCTTTCCCCAAATGTTAGCAATAGTCAGAAAAATAAAGAACATATTTTCTGAACTTGGTCTTCATGTCTCAGCTTAAATGTTACTTTGGGAGGCCTTCTGTGACCCCTGGGATAAGTTAAACCCACTTGCAGTATAATTAGGCAGAACCCTATACCTCCTCTCTTTTGTAAACATTACATTAATTATATTAAACTAACATAATTATATATAACTAATATACTGATATTAATGTGTATACACATTATAGACTGTATGGCTCCAGCAGGTCAAAGACCTTTTCTTATTCACTAACCCCTTGTGCCCCTGGCACAAAACAAATGCTCAATAATTATCTGTTGAATTTAACTGCATAAAATATGTGTTGTGAAGAAGAGGCATAAAATTTCAGTCATCAGAAACACCAAAGATCTATGTTTTTAAATGTCAAAGAGAAAAAGGTTCATAAAACTGGTCAAAATTTTTTCTTTAACTTACAAAATCGAAAGGGATTTTGTGAAAGAAAAAATTCCTAAGAGAAATGGGAATAACCAAAATTATCCAGCCATGACCCAGATCAGTAGTTCTCAACCTCACTCCACACAGAAGTTACCTGGGACATTTAAACAATACCAATTTAATTGGGCTAGTAATAGAGCCCAAATGATAGGTAGTACTTAAAATTTCTTCAGGTGAATCTAATGTTCTGTTAGGGTAAAATACAGTCCAGTACAAAAAGCTCAAGAAACTGTCTCAAACAAGTCTCACAACTGGAAAGATCACTACAATAAACAAGAAAATGAAAACTGATAAAATGGAAAATAGCAAACCTTTATTTAATACCAGTAGGGTTTTAGCAATAAACAAAAAGCATTTATAATTGATAGGTTAAGTAGAACATAAGCAAGGAGTACAGTATAAAGAAAAATCAAATTGTAAATCAGACAGTATGCTGTGAAAACCATAAGAATTCTAGAGAATTTCACACTATCAAGATATATACTTTATTCAAATTCATTCATAGAGTCTACTACATGTCAAGCCAACTAGGCACAGGAAACTAAAACAAATAAAAGTGTGTTTTCTATAAACAGTGTGGAAACAAATGGTAAGCCAAATGGAAAACAAGATGATTGAATCCCTGTTCTCAACCTTCATTGAAATTAATTAAGTAGATTGAAGACTTAAATACAGAATGCAAAACTATGGTACTTTAAGAAGACAGTATAGGAGAATACCTTTATGATTTCAGATTAGGAAAGGATTTCTTCCTTTTTTTTTTTTAGGAAAGGATTTCTTTAAAAAGACACAAAAATCAATAAGCATAAAGGAACAGACTGATATTCTTATCTATACTGAAATTAAGAATTTTTACTCATCATAAGATACCATTTAAAGGAAGGAAAAAGTTCAGAAAATTGGAGAAGCTATTTGTAACCACATAAATGGGAACAAAAGCATTTATAAAGCCTTGGTATCCAGAATATATAAAGACCTGTATCCAGGATACATAAAGATTTCCTATGAATCAATGTCTTTTTTTTTTGAATTCTGAACTTTGTATGTGAAAACCCACAGGATGAACGTGTCTCTGCATGATGTTATCTTCTTCCAGAGAAGAGCTAACTTGCTTCAGGCAAACATCTAGCCTAAGAACACTGACAACTGGTTATTAATTAAGCTTAATAAATCCAATCAGGGATAGGGATGATTTGACACTGGACAGCAGTCTTTGTAAAGGCCGATTTACTTCCAGCTCACTATTACCACTAAGGTGTATCCTTTTAGAGTTCTAACCAAAAGCCTTGGGGACTTAAATGAGTCCCTCATCCTTTGTGTTCCCTGAACTCCAATTTTTGAACCCCCTAACCACAGGATGTCAAAATCTCTCCTCAAATTCTCAGTTTCTCAACACTGCATGAGGAATTAGAGGATCTCTTTAGGGAGAAAAACTGGTCCCAAATGACTGGGCTCATGTAATTGAGCTTCCCACTTCTCTCAGATCTTGATTTTGCAATTCTTCACTACCTTGGTAGTTTTCAGTAATTTCAAATGGTTATACTTTTAATCTAGCTCTTCTAGTTATTTTCAGCAGGAGGCCTGGCTCAAAAAACCTAGTCTCTAATCACCTTCATAATTTTTTAAAGACTATATTTCTTTCTTCTAATTAAAAGGCCTAGAAGCAAGAACACTCCGGTAGTAATAAGCACCAGGAGCACCTAAATTTTGGTTTCTAAATACCATTCCCACTAAAAGAAATTTGTACTCCTTGGAGAAATTGTTGATTCCATGTATCAGGGTGGGATATACAAATCACACTGCTATAGACATAATGTTTGTATCCTCCCAATTGGGATGTTGAAACAGTCCTCAATGTGATGGTATCTGGAGGTGGGGCCTTTGGGAAGTGATTAGGTCATGATGGCAGAGCCCTCATGAAATGAGTTTAGTGCCTTATAATAGAGACTCCAGAAAGCTTGATCCCCCTTTCTGCCCATGTGAGGGCACAGTGAAAAAATGGTCACCTATGAACTAGGAATCAGGTCGTCATCAGACACTGAATCTGAGGGCTCCTTGATCTTGGACTTCTCAGCCTCCAGTACTGTGAGAAATAAATTTCTACTGTGTATAAGCTACCCAGTCTGCGGCATTTTGTTATAACGGCCCAAATGGACTAAAACAGATACCTAGTTAAAAGTAAATTCCTCTCCCACTTTTGACCCTCAGCTACCTAGCTCCTCTCCCTGAAGGTGATGTCTGTCTAAAGGACTTTGGGTATCCTTCAAGATTTAAAACATATATAAAACTAGAAATTAGCCAAAAACAACAAATATAAGTGAACTTAGGTCAAAAATTGCCTACTCTGATCACTGTCAGATGGATATAGAGAAGATGGTCAATTAGGGTATCTTCAAATGTGTAAGCATTTTCTCTCACCACCTCTACTTCATGAAACAAATATTTGATAGACACCTTACTCTTATTAAGGGAGTTCAGCACTATGCTGAAAAGTAGATGATAAGAAAAATGCGATCCTTGCTCTTAAGAAGCTTACAGTTTTGCTGAGGACACGAAGTAAAAAAGAAAGTATTCTTCCCGGATAACACTTTACTAATGTCTTCCCTGATCCCCTGAATCCTGTCTAAAACCACGCTCTGCGGTTCCTTCCTCTCCATCACCATCCTGTCAAAAATCTGCTCTTTTCCAGAATTCTCTCAATTTCAGTTCATGATACCAACACTGAGTGGGATGATGGATTTGATGGCGGTGAGGTTAAACAGAAACCTAAGAATCATCTTTGCACTTTCATCCCACACCCAGCAGATAAGCAAATTCTGACTATATATCCTAAATATTTCTAAAACTCCTCCTATCCTTTCTATCCCCGTTTTTGCTCTCAGTTAAGACCAGCATCATCTCTCATCTGGGCCACTTAATTGCTCCATACCGAAGTCTCTTCCCTCCAATTCTTGCTCCAAACCACTATTCTGAATGCTCCCCATCCTTAGTAGGCATGATACATAGGCCTTCATTAATCTGCCCTCTACCTACCTCTCCAATTTAACATCTTACCATTGCATCCCACTCAGATATAACCTTATTTCATCCTTCAACCATTCTAAACTTTTTTCTGGTTCCTCCAACCTACATTCCACACTTCTACACCTTGCATCTGCAGTCTATTTTGTTTGGAATGCCCCTTCTTTCCCAGTTCTATACCAATCCATCCACCTGGCTAATGCCTCTTGTGACAAGACCCAGATAACCTCCCTGACCAGGTCCTCTTCCCTACTCTGAACAGTGAGTTACTCCCCCCACACACTGTGACATCATAGATCTTGTACATACTTATATCACTGCTCTTATTTACCCTAAAATATAAGCATTTGTTCCCCCAAAACTTGGTATCCTTTGAAGTTGTCCTCCAGTGTCTTATTTTTGCAAACCTGATGTCAACCCAATATACACTAAAATATCTCAATAAACGTTTGTTGTATGAACTAAGTGAATGAAGCCTTCTCTTTTCCTCTATCTCCCTTTCTCATTTTCTTCCCCCTTTGGATAGCAACCCACAACCATGTGTCATGACTGTCTATGGATATAAGTTACTTACATGATTTCAGAATTCTGATGCCATAAAAGGTGACTACATGTTCTACCCAAAGGCTAAATTAGCAAAGTCCCTAAGTGAGGACAGCACAATTTTCCAGCAGAACCTCGGGTCCAAGAGAAGAATCTCTTTCAAGCATAATCTCAAGTCCCCTTGATTCCCATCCTAAGACGGTCTCAGTTTCTAAATGGATTACAAGGCTCATCCTCAGCAGGCCCAATCCAGTCTTAAGTTGGACACTTTAAGATAGAACAAGTTTCACCACTAAGATGTCTCCATCAAAGTATCTGAGATAGCTGGGGGCAAAGACTTTAGTCTGTAAAGCCCCTTATACAGCTAATGTTTCCCTGGAATATCCCTTGAAACACTGCTCATCTTAAAACTACTTGACTTGAAACCTTAATCTTATTCTGGTACTCATTCATCACTCAATATTTATTTAGCACCTACTCTGTGCTGGATACTTTACCAAAGCTCTGGGGTCATCACCCATAACATAAATATGTATATGTGACGTGACCCGACTTGCCTGACCTGACTTGTCACCATGGCCTAAATGACAATGATGGTGGTGTGGCATGGCTGCACCTGGCCCCTGCTTATTCTGTGCTGGGACCTCATCTTCCAGTCCCCAGTGAAAGGCATACTATAAATTGATCCTAATTCAAGAGTTGTCCAGCTGACTCTACAGCATTTAGTCGGTTCTCTTTTTCCTCTAACTCTTCTCTCTCTGCCAACATTATCTTGGATTTTGGTTTGTTTTTTAAGTTTCCATTATTTAGCTTCTTTTATAAAGTTGAATTTTTAATTTTTCTCCTTCTCCCTCTCAAAAAAATGCCAAACTAAAACTAAAATGTCAGACATTATTTGTCTTCTTATTCTTATACTGGTTCTCAATACTTTACCTGTGCTTCCACAGCTCTATGGAGAAAAAAGTACTTCTCCTTCCTGCTCTATTGGCACTTTCTGGAATTACAAATTCAATGCTAAATAATTGTGGCAGGTGACAAAACAATTTCCTCATAAATCACAAGGTATAAAGAGCTTGGTAGAAGCTGAATGTAAAGCAAACAGAGACACTCTTCTGACAAATTAGAACAAGGTATAATTAGAACTCAAAGGATAGCTTGGAGTACCGTGAAGAGGAACTTGAAGAAAATCTTGGGCAGGGTATCTCCAGTACCAGTTAAAGTAAATAATCTAACACTAAAATTCCTACTAAAGAGTCAAGAACGTGGACTTCCCAGGTGGTCCAGTGGCTAAGACTCCATGCTCCCAATGCAGGGGGCCTGGGTTTGATCCTTGGCCAGGGAACTAGATCCCACATGCATGCTGCAACTAAGATCCCATGTGCTGCAACTAAAAAAGATCCCACATGCTGCTACTAAAGATCCTGCATGCCACAACAAAGATCCCTCGTGCTGCAGCCAGGACCCGGTGCAACCAAATAAATTAAATATTTTTTTAAAAAACGAGAGTCAAGAAACAATTCACAGGCAGGAGGTGTGTGGAAAATATGATAGTGGAGAGCTAAATCATTTCTTTTTTTTTTTTTTTAATGTACAGCTTCACTCTAACATTTTTAAAAATTATTTATTTATTTATTTATTTATTTTTGGTTGCGTTGGGTCTTCATTGCTGTGCACAGGTTTTCTCTAGTTGCATCAAGCAGGGGCTACTCTTCACTGCAGTGCACGGGCTTCTCATTGTGGTGGCTTCTCTTGTTGCGGAACATGGATTCTAGGCGCGCGGGCTTCAGTAGTTGTGGCACGTGGGCTCAGTAGTTGTAGCTCACAGGCTCCAGAGTGCAGGCTCAGTAGTTGTGGCGCAGGGGCTTAGTTGCTCTGTGGCACAGGGGATCTTCCTGGACCAGGATTGAACCCGTGTCCCCTGAGTTGGCAGGCGGATTCTTTTTATTTTTTTAATTTTTTTTTGTGGTATGCGGGCCTCTCGCTGTTGTGGCCTCTCCCGTTGCGGAGCACAGGCTCTGGACGCACAGGCTCAGCGGCCACGGCTCACGGGCCCAGCCGCTCTGTGGCATGTGGGATCTTCCCGGATTGGGGCACGAACCCGTGTCCCCTTCATCGGCAGGCGGACTCTGAACCACTGCACCACCAGGGAAGCCCCTTTTTATTTTTTATTCTTTTTAATTTATTCATTTTATTTATTTTTGGCTGTGTTGGGTCTTCGTTGC
Source organism: Phocoena sinus (assembly GCF_008692025.1). Lineage (NCBI taxonomy): Eukaryota > Metazoa > Chordata > Mammalia > Artiodactyla > Phocoenidae > Phocoena > Phocoena sinus. The sequence continues at coordinate 77,137,498 of NC_045775.1, forward strand.
TGCGCGTGGGCTGTCTCTAGTTGCGGCGAGTGGGGGCTACTCTTTGTTGTGGTGCACGGGCTTCTCATTGCGGTGGCTTCTCTTGTTGCAGAACATAGGCTCTAGGCACGCGGGCTTCAGTAGTTGTGGCACGTGGGTTCAGTAGTTGTGGCTCACAGTTCTAAAGCACAGGCTCAGTAGTTGTGGTGCACAGGCTTAGTTGCTCCACAGCATGTGGGATCTTCCAGGACCAGGGCTCGAACCTGTGTCCCCTGCATTGGCAGGCAGATTCTTAACCACTGTGCCACCAGGGAAGTCCCCCAAATCATTTCTAATCACACAAGTCTGGGAGTGATCACTCCAAACTCTGAACTCCTGTAACTATATATGTGATACCCAATCCAGACTTGTTCTTGAAATGCATATCTTTACTTGCTAGACGATACATTCTTTGGCTGTTTATTTCATCTTTATAATATCCCTCTGGCAGGCATATTTAAAAAAAAATCTCGTTTATCAACCCTGTGATTTTCAGGTTTTAACTTACTTTCACAGGTAGGCTACCCTATTGGAGGAGCATACAATCTTCGAGCTCTTAGCAATTACATTTATCATTTAAAAGCAGTCTCAGTGCTATTCAAGAGATCTCAGTGCTATTCAAGAGATCTCAGTGCTATACTAGAGATCAGATTAAATAGTAATGAGACTGTTTTCCCATAATCTTCTCACTTTATGAATGGCAAACCTAAGACCAAACACTGAAGGTAATAATCCTTCCTAATGTCAAAAATACACTTCTATAATAACAAGCACCTCAGAATATATACATGCCACAAAATGTGCATCTATATAATGTTAGACAGTTTGAAAAGTGATGTCACATACTCTTACCTCATTTAAGCTCCACAATTTTTATTTTACCAGGGAGTAAAACTGCATAAGTTGCCTGAGGGAACTAATAATTATTGAGTGCCTACTGTTCTGGTACCCATCTTAACAAATACGATCAACACATACTTTACGTGCCGACAACATCATGATGCATGACATTGGTTTTTAAAACAGGCCTGCTAGAGCTGAACATGTAAGACTGTTTATTAAATGAAAGATTTTAGGTTTGTTTCCCATTATGTGTAAGTCTGTACTGGGTGCTGTAATTCTTCTCAAACTTTAATGTGCATACTTATCACTGGAGATCTTGTCAGAATTCAAATTATGATTCAATAGGTCTCAGGTAGGGCTCAAGATTTCTAACAAGGTGCCAGGTGATGCTGATATTGTTGGTCTGCATTTTGAAAGCAAGGTTGGACTTCTCTGGTAGCACAGTGGTTAAGAATCTGCCTGCCAATGAGAGCAAGGTTGTAGAATATATAATTTACCCTGGGAGTTCCCTGATAGCCTAGCGGTTAGGATTCCGGACTTTCACTGCCAAGGCCAGAGTTTGATCCCTGGTCGGGAACTGAGATCCCATGAGCAGCCTGGGGCGGCCCAAAACAAAAACACAAATTTACCCTAACTAGCACTACTAGCTAAAACTTAACGTCCTTTCACCTTCAATAACTCTTAAGTGATACTATTATCATTCCTACTTGACACCCAAGACTAAGGCTCAGAGAAATTAATTTTGCCTACATGACAAAGCTGATGTGTGCGGAACCAGATTACAAACTTAGGCACACGGACTCCACAGGGCACTCAACCGCTCCACAGTATCCCGACGTGATCGCAGTTGACAGGCAGATTCTGAAGTCTAAGCCAGATGCAGAGTTGTTATCTCCTGTACCACTCTTCCGAGTGGGGTCCCTGCTATAATTGTGCGTCTGGTGTCAACAGAACGTTGGAGGGCAGGGGAAAGAGATCCAGAGCCTCCCTCTCAATACGGCGCAGTGGGTAGGGAACGCCCGGACCGTCCTGCGACGGGGACGGTGTCCTCGGGGTACCACGGAACCCGGGGAGGTACGCCAGTTGTCCTCGGGCGGGAGTGAGGGGGCGGGGCCTGCGCCAGGGAAAGGTTCCGGGCGGGACGTACCAACGCGCGCCGCGGAAGGGCTTCCAGAGGCGAGGCCGGCGCTGCTGCCTCCGCGCCCGGAGCCGAAGCCGAGGAAGTCTTAACCCGACCCTCGGCTCCCTTGTGGAGTGGAATACCAGGGTTCTCTTTCGCTACAGCCGTTTCCTAAGAGACTTCCTCCGGCCCCTCAGTCGAGTGGGAGGCCCCGGAAATGGGGGCCGAGCGGCACCTGGCCAGCCGCTGGGGGGAGACTGTCCAGTCGTTTACCAACTCTATCACGCCCCACGCAAACCCACCCACTCCGGTGCCGCCGCCGTAGCCCTTACCAGCTCTTTGGGCGGCTTCTCTGGGGTTTTTCCAAACAGCCCCATGGCGAACTGAACTCGTCTCACCCCTCCCGGCTTTCCGTTCCCTGCACCCAGGCAGGTCACGGGCAGCCGCCTGGGCGGGGCCGCTGAGAGGCGAGGAGTCGGGGCGCCAGGAGCAGGGAGCGGCCGCGGGGAGCCTTGGTGCGCATGCGCCGAACTCATGCGCAGACTTGGGTCGGCGGAGTTTTGTCAGAAAGATTGAGGCGATTGCGCACTTTCTGGGAGGGGACTTGTGGGCCCAGGTGTGTTCTTCTGAGGCCTAGAGGCGGTTCGTCTGAAAGGTGCGAGTTTATTGACTACACCTGGTGATTACAGCTGTGCCTGCTCACCTAAACCTGTATGTTGTGGCACCGGAAGTCTGTATCTCTACCCAAACGAGGTACAATACTTTTACAACCACTTTCCTAACATCTTTATCCTTCTGTCCCGTAGGCACCTCACATGCAGCGAGCCAGAAATGACCTCTTCCTCCCGGCAGACCTACTCCTCTCCTCTGTTGTCACTACCGTGACCTAGTCACTAAAACCTGGACATTATCTTTCCTGCCCCTCTTACCAAGTCCCAACAATTGTAACTTTCCTTTTTCTTTTTTAAACTCCAGCCCTCCTCTTTCATCCCAAGTGTCACAGCTTCTGTTCGGGCCTTCGCCATTTCCAGCGTGAATAATTCCTACCTGCCGTGTGTGTGTGTGTGTGTGTGTGTGTGTGTGTGTGTGTGTGTGTGTTCCTGCAGTCCACATACACCATAACCTTCATCAAATTCTCAGAGGACTCTGTGACTAAAAAGGACTAGTCGCATTTTAGCTGGGCAATCTCTGATTGAACCTACAACGGTGACCTGATGGCTGCTGTCATTACCTCCTCTCATGATGGAAGAGTCATTTAGTGCCTCAACCCCATACTCCCATCTCTGGTGGGAATGTAAAATGGTACTACACTCTGAAAATACTTTGGCAAGTTCTTTAAATGATAAACGTACATCTATCTCATGCCATTCCACTGCTAGCTATTTATCCAAGAGGAGGAGAAGAGTATGTTCTTACAAAGACTTGTACAGGCCTCCTTATTTGTAATTGCCAAGAACTGGCAATAATCCAAATGTCTATCAACAGGTGAGTGGATAAACCAATTGTGGTAGATAATAAAAAAGAACAGACTTGATACGTGCAACAACATGGATGAATCTCAATTATGCTGAGTGAAAGAAGCCAGAAAAAAAAAAAGTACATTTTGTATGATTTCATTTCTATAACATTCTAGAAGATGCAAACTATAGTAACGAAAGTAGATCAGTGGTTGCTAGGGCACAGGGCTTGGTTTTGAAAGAGGCAGGAAGGAGGGATTGCCAAGGGACATAAGGAATATTTGGGGGGGTGATGGATATTATCTTGTTTCTGGTGATGTTTTCACAGATACCTACAGTGTTAAAAATTGGACACTTTAACATGGAAGCAACCTAAATGTCCATCAGCAGATGAGTGGATAAAGAAGATGTAGTGTACACACATACACACAATGGAATATTACTCAGCCATAAAAAAAGAATGAAATAATGCCATTTGTAGCAACATGGATGGACCTAGAGATTATCATACTAAGTGAAGTAAGTCAGACAAAGACAAATTACATATGATATCATTTATATGTTGACTCTAAAAAATGATCAAATGAAATTGTTTACAAAACAAAAACACGCACAGACATAGAAAACAAACTCTTGGTTCCCAAAGGGGAAAGGAGGAGGAGGGATAAATTAGGAGTTTGGGATTAACAGAAACAAACTACTAAATATAAAATAGATAAGCAAGGACCTACTGTATAGCACAGGGAACTGTATTCAATATATTGTAATAACCAGTAATGGAAAAGAATCTGAAAAAGATTATATATATATATATATATATATATATATATATATATACACACAAAATTGAATCACTTTGCTGTACACCTGAAACTAACACATTGTAAATCAACTATACTTCAATAAAATGGACACTTTAAATATGTACACTTTATGTCAACATACTTCAATAAAGTTCTTTTTTAAAAAAATAGCAGTATAGGGGCTTCCTTGGTGGCACAGTGGTTGAGAGTCTGCCTGCCGATGCAAAGGACACGGGTTCATGCCCCGGCCCGGGAAGATTCCACATGCTGCAGAGCGGCTGGGCCCGTGAGCCATGGCCACTGAGCCTGCGCGTCCAGAGCCTGTGCTCCGCAACGGGAGAGGCCACAACAGTGAGAGGCCCGCGTACCAAAAAAAAAAAAAAAAAAAAATAGCAGTATATGTTCACCATAAAAAGTAAAACCTCCAACTCACTTCCTCAAGGAAAAAGGTCTCAAACTACTTATAATATTAAATAGTTGGTGTGAATGTGATCTTTCCTTTGGAGAATTTTTTATATATATTTTTACTTATTTGGGAGCATATTGTACATATTGTTTTGCAATCTTCTTTTAAAAATTTTTTTACATAGATTTTCATTGATATTAATATCTAGAGCTAAGGGATTCCAAAGCAGGAATGTACTAACATTTATTTAACCATTTCCTTATTGTATGACATTAAGTGGTTTCCAGTTTTCCCCTTTAGCAATAAATATAGACACAGCTTAAATTCTTAAGGTACTACCAATATCCTCCATACAGTTTGCGCAGTTTGAACTACCGACAGTGTGTGAGAGCACCCTATTCCCTAAATCCTTGCTAACGATGAATTTAATCAATATTTTACATTTTCGCCAACTCGAGGGTATAAAATATTGTTTTAAATTTTCATTTCTCTGATTACTAGTCTAGATGAGCATCTTTCGGTATATTTGTTGGCTATTTGAATTTCTTCTGTGAATTGCCTCTTCGTATCCTTTGCCCATTTTCCACTGAATTGTCTCCCTTTCTTCCTTCCTCCCTTCCTTTTATTTTTTTTTTTTTTTAGTGTGATGGAGCTCTCTGAAGATGAGAAACCTGTAGAAATGTTTCTAAGTCTCCTCCACCATATCCCTCTTCTTTTTTTTGAGAATGAACTCTAAGGCAGAAATTTTTCAGGTGGGAGGTCACTGGACTTCCAATTAGTCAACAATATTTATTAAATGCTTGCTATGTGTCAGACATTCTATAGGCTGTAAGAAAACCACGATGGACAAAAAAGAACCTCATACAATCCGATGAGAAGGACAGGTACTAAACAATGGTGATAAATAAAATTGAGTGAATTACCACAAATGTGTAAAATTCTGACTATAGGAAGAACATGGCGCTCAGTGACTCTTCCCTGAGCATATTTTGCTTTATTGTGCTTCACAGATACTGCATTTTTTTTTTGCAAATTGTAGGTTTGTGGCAACCTTGCATCAAGCAAGTCTGTCGGCACCATTTTTCCAATGACATTTGCTCGCCTTATGTTTCTGCATCACATTTTGGTTATGCTAGCAATATTTCAAACTTCTTCATTATTAGTATATGTGTTATGGTGATCTGTGATCAGTGATCTTTGATGTTACTATTGCAAAAATAATACAACTTGCTGAAGGCTCCGATGGTAGCATTTTTTAGCAATAAAGTATTTTTGTATGTACATTTGTTTAGACATAATGCTATCGCACGCTTAATAAACTACAATATAGTGTAAACATAACTTTTATATGCACTGGAAAACCAAAAAACTCGTGTGACAAGCTTTCTTGCGTTATTTGCTTTATTGTGGCAGTCTGGAACCGAACCCATAATAACTCTGAGGTATGCCTGTATAAGCTGAGGCCTGAAGGATGAGCTAGCAGAGGGATGAAGAGTTTCCAGTGCAAAAGAAACCCCATGTGCCTAAGAGCCTTCCCAGTTACTAGCGGGTGGAGGTTTGGGGCCACGGGCATTTCATTTCCTAAAGGTGCATTTGTTCTAAAGTTGGTCATCGAGGACAAAGAGAGTGCGGAGGACAGTTTGATTTGGTATGTGGCATCTCACAGAAATACGGAGCCCGAAGCTACCGACAGAGCCTTAAAAACACATCAATGCATTTGCTCCTCAGCGACTGGAAGGGCACTACGCATCTTCCACGCATTTTCCAGGCTCCACACTTAGAGCAACATATACTTTCTATTCGTGTCCTGATACTGCCTTGGCATTGGACAAAGCTGTGGCTGCGGCTGAGATTTGTCCTTCCTACATAGACCTCAGGAAGCATGCACCGGATCCTCCCACCTGCTGAGACTCACATCTGAGTGGGTGGGAAGAACTAAGTGAGCAGGCATTCTAGCTCTTTGCTCCTGCCAAACACAGCAAGTATTTAACAGGATCACACTCCCTTGCCATATGTTCACATAGACATTTATGCACACACATTTTAAAAGGTTTTATATGCATTCTCCTCCAGATCCCTGAAAAATGTGACATATAGATGCATATCCTTGACGTGAAAGTTGCCTCAATGCCTGATGCTTTAAGTATTTCCCTAAATTTGAAATGAGAAATAGAAAGGACTGTTTTCCCTTCATTCCCCAGATTGTCCTTGCTCATTTCAGGAAGATTTCCTACCTTAGTGAGCTTCCTGGCTCACAACTGTTCCCCATTCACCAGGTAGACTGTTAAATGAAATGCTTTGGGCAAGAAAGTGACAACCCAATTCCTGGCAGGAATTTTGACCTAATAAAAACAAGATACACCTTGTTTTATACAACAGATGGACTCTGAAAATGTTAGATATAAACTGACCTTTGGGAAATTGAATCCCCTCCCTTGCCTTATATAATAATTTTGGAGTGGATTTCTTAATTTCTGACCAACCTTCAGGTGTGAGGGACTCCTAACCACAGTTTATGACTTGAGATAAGGCAAAGAAAGACCTTGGGTCATCTCCTCCCCACTTGTAACCTTCTTCCACCAACCTTACGATGACTCTTGTATTAGATTCCTAGTGCTGCTATAACAAAGTATGACACATTAGGTGGTTTAAAACAATTTATTCTCTCACAGCTCTGGAGACTAGAAATCCAAAATCAAGGTGTCAGCAGGGCAATGCTCCCTCTGAGACTGGGTAGAATCGCTCCTTGTCCTTTCCTAGGTTCTGGTGACGGCCGTCAATCACTGGCTTCCCTTGACTTGCCACTGCATCAGTCCAGTCTCTGCCCCTGTTGTTATGTGGTATTTGTATTAGTCAGCTTGGGGTGCCAAAACAAAATACCATAGACTGGGTGGCTTAAACCACAGAAATTAATTTTCTTGCAGTTCTGGCAGCTGAAAGTCCAAGATAAGTGCCAGCCTGGTGACAGCTCTCTTCCTGGCTTGGCCTTCTTGCTGTGTCCTCACATGGTAGAGAGAGAGAACTCTAGTGTTGCTTCCTCTTATGAGTACTAATCCCCTCATGAGGTCCCCACCTCATGACCTCATCTAAACCTAATCATCTCCCAGAGGACCCATCTCCAAGTACCATCACATTGGGGGTTAGGCTCCAACGTATAATGAATTTGGGGAGGACACAATTCAGCCATAGCAATGTTCTCCCCTCGGTGTCTCTTCTTATAAGCACACCGGTCATGTTGTATTGAGGGCTCATCCTAAGCCAGCATGACCTCATCTTAACCAATTACATCTGCAATGACCCTATTTCCAAATAAGATCACGTTCCGAGGTACCTGGGGTTAGAACTTCAACATATCTTTTGAAGGGGTACATTTCAACCTATAACAATCCTCCTTTATACACATGGGTCCCCCACTTTAAAGAAGAAGGTGATAGAGGGTGGAGGCAGACTGGTTAGCTGAATCCTTTAAAAAACAACAACAACAAACTTCTGTCCTCCATGAGTGGCCCCAAAGTAGGGACAGTTTCCACTTGGGAGGGGTAAGTAGATATCTGAGGAGTGACTCTAGCTTGGAGGGTGTACCTTTCCCGGAAAATCACAGTAATCACTGCAACCATCCCACACTGCCATCTAGAGCACCATTTCCACCACCAAAGCTCCTCTCATGGGAGGTTACATGCCTTTTCTTATTTCTCCACAGCACAGCAGAGACAAAGCCTGAACTTAAAAAAAAAAAAAATCGAGCTGAATTTTTAAGGAGTACTTTATTAAAGTCTCCAAAAATCAGTATCACCGTATCAGAAATGGAAGAGTAGCATCCAGCTCACACAGTCAACATTACGGTGGACTGGATATTCTGAAAAACTCACTGCAAACACATAGTCTTGATAACATACAGTCAGCACTATTTTATGTGCATGGTTGATCTCTCAAAAAAGTAAGAGAAATCAGTAATATCTGCCAATAACAGAAGCCAAGAACCCTGTTTGTGTACTGTAAAAAGAATATGATATAGCTTGTAGACAGTAAAGTGCACAAGTAAGTGTATGACCTGATGCATTTCTACATATGTATAAACCTATAAAACCACTATGCAGATCAATATTTAAAAACATTTCCAAAACCTTAGAAGGCTCCATCATGCCTGTTTCTAGTCAATACCCCCAAAAGATAACCATCATTCTGATTTCTATTAGATTCATTTTGCCTTTCTTGAACTTCACGTAAATGGAATCAAATAGTCTGCTTGGTTTTAATGATTGGTTAGAGGAACAGGAGGCAAGGCTTTTGGCAGGGTAAAATGGTGAAGCAAAATTGAGACCCCCTGAAGACAGGAGCCATTAAGACCTCATCCTTGGTGAAAGAACAGGCTAGAAAAAAAGTCTATCTGCTAGCAAAGGGGACCAAGAAGAAGATGTTTGTTTTAGGCCACAGCTCTGATGAAAAAAGTAGACAACTTCTTTAAGAAATCATCATTAGGGAATTCCCTGGCAGTCCAGTGGTTAGTACTTAGTGCTTCCACTGCAGGGGGCATGGGTTTGATCCCTGCTAGGGAACTAAGATCCCATATGCCATGTGGTGCAGCTAAATAAACAAACAAATAATTTTTAATAAGAAAAAAAGCCAGTAAAAAGAGATCATAATTATAAATCTGCCCTCATGTGGGTTTAAATTTATACTACTCACATACTGTTGGAAATCCCAAGCCTAGATATTAATTTAAACTGTTCCTTGGTTGATAACATCACGGGTACCTGGCAGAAGCATAGTAAGCTCATTTTGAAGGAACATACCCCAAATCCGGGCACTGTAGTATTCCTACAGATTAAGATGAACAAGAATTACCAACTGCACAAGGAAACAAACATCTAAGGCCAAGAGTAAATTTAAAAGGAATCATAATTGTAGCCCAAAGCACATCAGATACTAGAATTCTCAAATGCAGAATAAAAATGTTACACTTAAAATGTTCACAGAAATAAAAGAGGGACTTAAAGGGAACAAGAGACCATAAAAATGAAAAAGAACCAAAGAATTACTAGATATAAAAGAAAAAAACAAATAAAAACCTTAGTCACTGAATAAACCTCAGTGAATGAATTAAGCAACAGATCACACTTTACTAAAGAAAGAATAAGTGAGTAGGAAGATAGATCTGAATTATCCAAAATGCTTTGGAAATAAACTAAGACGTGAGCAGACAGGAAAGAAGATGAAACATGGATGTTAAAAGTGGATATCCGTTATATGTTTAATTGACGTTTCAGAAAGACTGAAATAAAATTATTGGAGAGAAAAGATTTTGAAAGGATAATAGCTGAGAATTTCCCCAACTTACCAAAGATATTAGTCTTAAGACTCAAGAAGTACATAAACTGCAGGCAAGGTAAATTTTTAAAACTATGCATTAAAGTGGCAGTACAAAATATCAAAGACACAGAGAATACTGTAAACATAACCAGAGAGAAAAAATAGGTTACACACAAGAAGACAACAGTCAGACTGACAGTACCCTTCTTAATAGCCACAATGGAAGATGAAAGAAAGTGAAAGAACATCTGCAGAGTGCTTAGAAAGGAAAACAAGCAAAAAACTACTAACTTGTAACTGTATACCTTGCTAAATTATCATCCCCAAATGAGGCAAAATAAAGACATCTTCGGGGAAAACTAACTAACAACCAACAAAGAAATCCCCAAATTAACACTAAACAATTTTTAAGAATGTGTTTTAGAAATAATAACAATGATCTTTGAAGGAAGGCCTTAGATACAAGAAGAAATCATGACAAATAATTTAGTGAACATATGGTTAATGTAAAAGCTTATTGAGTAAACAATAATACTGAAATTGGAGAGTTAAAAAGATAAAACTAAAACTTTCTATATTAGTAATATGAAAAATGAATGGGAAGTCATTTGAGTTAAAATGATCAAAGGGGATTCACATGCCTTCCCTTATTTCCCATTAGCAATGAGATACTGAAAACAAGACATACTTGATCTAACATTCTTTGGGAAGGAGTAAAGATATTGAATAATTTTATGTTTTGTTTTGTTTTTGTTTTCTTTTTTTGCCCACACCATGCAGCATGCGGGGATCTTAGTTCCCCGACCAGAGATGGAACTAATGCCCCCTACAGTGGAAGCACAGAGTCTTAACCACCGGACTGCCAGGGAAGTCCCAATAATTTTAGATTTTTAAATAAATTTGTTAGACCTGTAAGGATAAGCTGTGAAATAAAAGCAAGCTTCCAAAATAGTAAAGGAAAAAATGGAATTAAAAATACTAATCTAAATAAGATGGGAAAGAAGACACAGAAAAGTCAGGAAAAGTAGAAGTCACAAAAGACAACGGTATAAATGTCATAGCTATAATATTATCAGACAAAATAGATTTTACGGCAAAATAACTTTTTTGGGATAAAGAAGTTATATAATGATAAAAATTTCAATTTACCAGGAGGCGAATCATAGTTAAAAAGAAGGAGGAGGAGGGAGAGGGGGAGGAAGAGGAGAGGAGGAAAATTTGTCACCAGAAAACTACCCTGAAAGAAAGGGATGTCTCTAAAACAAAAAAGTAACAATAAAAGAAGGAATCTAGGAACATTAGGAGAATCTGAGTAGGCAAAAATATGGAAAAATACAGTAGGCTTTGCTCCCCTTTTGTCTTCCAAAATGTGTTTGATCGTTGAAGCAAAAATTACAACCCTGTCTAATGTGGTTCTAAATAGAGGTAATACTTAAAATAATTATATTATAAATAGGTGAGGGAAAAAGGACCTAAAGTAAGGTAAGACTTCTATACTTGAATTGGTAAATGATGACATCAGTTGACTGTGATGAATTATATATATATATATATATATATGGTAATACCTAGAGCAACCACTAAAAACTCTACAAATACATTTAATTAAGAGTACAAATTATTATCTATAAAATAAGCTACAAGGATATATTGTACAACACAGGGAATATAGCCAATATTTAATAATAACTATAAATGGAGTATAACCTTTAAAAATTGTAAATCACTATATTGTACACCTGTAACATATAATATTGTACATCAACTATACTTCAGTTAAAAAAATAATAAGTTGTTGTTTTAAGCCACACAAACATACAAGAAAAAACCCCATAGATTAGCCATCAGGAAAATGAAAATCAAAAACACAATGAGGAGTCAGCCAAGATGGCAGAGTAGAAAGACCCTGAGCTCACCTCCTCTAGAACAATCACCCATGAAAAAGATCGGAACCTACCGGAAAAAGATGCTCTACAACTAAAGCCATACAGAGGAAAACCACAACAAGATGGGTAGGGGGGCAGAGTCCGATATAATCAAGCCCCCATACCCCTGGTGGGTGACCCACAAACTGGAGAATAATCATAGTGCAGAGGTTCTCCCACAGGAGTGAGAGTTCTGAGCCCCACATCAGGCTCCCCAGCCTGGGGGTCCTGCACTGGGAAGATGAGCCCCCAGAAATTTTGGCTTTGAAGCCCATTGGGGCTTAATTTGAGGAGTCTGGGAAATAGAGACTTCACCCTTAAAGGGCACACACAAAATCTCACATGTACTGGGACCCAGGCAAAAGCAGTAATTTGATAGGTGCCTGAGCCAGACCTACTTGCTGATCTTGGAGAGTCTCTTGGAGAAGCAGGGGGCAGGTGAATCACCCCGAGGACACAAACACTGGCGGCAGCCACATACGGGAGCTTTCTACCATGTGGACACTGCTGCTGGAGGCCATTATTGTGGGATCCTCTCTCTAGCTCATTAGAGCCAAGACCTTCCTCAACCAACAGCCTGTAGGTGCCAGGGCTGAGACGCCTCAGGCCAAGCAACTAACTGCGCAGGGACATAGGCCCCAGCCTTATTAGCAGACAGGCTGCCTAAAGACATCCTGGGCCCACAGCTGCCTCTAGATCTGCTCCTAAACACGGCCCTGCCAACCAGAGGGCCAGGTCCCGGCTCCAGCCCATCAGTGGGCAGGCACCGGCCCAGCCCTCCATGAAGTCTACTTTAGCCTCTGGACCAGCCTTACCACCAGGGGGCAGACACCAGACGCAAGAAACCACAGTCCGCAGCCTGTGGATCCAGTCTGCCCACAGCAAGCCAGACCCTGCCCTGGGACCAGCAGGGCCTCAGCCCTGCCCATGATTAGGTCAGACAGCTTCAAGACACCCTGGATCCTGTACCCAATAGCATCAGGAACCAACCTCCTCCTCACACGCCCCCGCCACCGCCCCAGTGATCTGACACCAGTTCTGGGGTCCCTGGGCCCTGCAGCCAGACTCCAGGGACCTGATTCTGCCTGCCGGTTGTCTGCCACTAACCCCGGGGACCTGGCTTCACCCACCAGTGTCTTGACCCACCCAGAGTCTTCTGGGCCGTGACTGCCCACCAGTGAGTCAGCACTAGCCCTGGGGCCCCCTGGGGTTCTACAGTCAGTCATTTCATGACTAAACCTCCCCAGCCAGCAGTCAGAAGCCTCCACACAAGGCAGGGTCCTGGCAACCAATCAGACTAGGGGCCAAGCAAGCCTACCGGACTGCCCACATAGTCAGCCCCCCACAACAGAAGGACCCATGCAGGCCTCACAGGGGGAACCCCTAGAGCATATAGCTAGGGTAATGAGAGGGGAGTGTGCTGCTGAAGACACATAGGACGTCTCCTACAGAAGGGCACTTCTCCAAGGTTGGGAAATGTAACTAACCTACCAGATACATAAAAATACAAATAACAACATAGGCAAAATGAGGCAGCAGAGGAATATGTTCCAGACAAAGGAAAAAGATAAAACCCCAGAAGAAGAACTAAGTGAAGTGGAGATAGTCAATCCAGCTGAGAAAGAGCTCAGGGTAATAATCTAAGTGTGATCAAAGAACTCAGAAGAATGGATGCACAGAGTAAGAAGTTAGAAGTTTTTCACAAAGAGTTAGAAAACATAAAGAACAACCAGAGATGAAAAATACAATAACTGAAGTGACAAATATACTAGAAGGAATCAACAGTAGACTAAATGATACAAAGGAATGGATCAGCTGAAAGCATTTCCTCTAAGATCATGAATAAGACAAGGACGCCCACTCTCACCACTTTTATTCAACATAGTATTGGAGGTCCTAGCCACAAGCAATCGGACAAGAGAGGGAAATAAAAGGAATCCAGTTTGGAAAGAAGAAGTAAAACTGTCACTGTTTGCAGATGATATAATACTATACGTAGGAAATCCTAAAGACACCATCAGAAAACTACCAGAGCTCATCAATGAATTCAGTAAAGTTGCAGGAAACAAATTAATATACAGAAATCTGTTGCATTTCTATACACATAACAATGAAATATTGGAAAGAGAAATTAAGGAAACAATTCCATATACCATCTCATCAAACAGAAAAAAAATACCTAGGAATAAACCTACCGAAGGAGGTAAAAGACCTGTACTCAGAAAACTATAAGATACTGATGAAAGAAATTGAAGATGATACAAACAGATGGAAAGATATACTGTGTCCTTGGGTTGAAGAATTAATATTGTTAAAATGTCCATACTACCCAAGGCAATCTAAGGATTCAATGCAATCCCTATCAAAATACCAATGGCATTTTTCACAGAACAAGAGCAAATAATTTTAAAAGACCATTCAATAGCCAAAACAATCTTGAGAAAGAACAGAGCTGGAGGAATCATGCTCCCTGATTTTACACTATTCCACAAAGCTACTGTAATCAAAACAGTATGGTAATGTCACAAAACCAGACACACAGATCAATGGAAAAGAATAGGGAGCCTAGAAATGAACCACACACTTATGGTCAATTAGTCTATGACAAAAGGAGGCAAGAATATACAATGGAGAAAAAGGCAGCTTCTTTAATAAGCGGTGCTGAGAAAAACTGGACGGCTACAAGTAAAAGAATAAAATTAACAACATTCCCTAACACCATATACAAAAATAAACTCAAAATGGATTAAAGACCTAAATGTAAGAGCAGATACCATAAAACTCCTAGAGGAAAACATAGGCAGAACACTCTTTGACATAAATGGTAATAATATTTTTTGGGGGATTCATTTCCTAAAGCAAAGGAAATGAAAGCAAAAATAAACAAATGGGACCTGATTAAACTTAAAAGCTTTTGCACAGCAAAGGAACCATTGACATAATGAAAAGACAACCTACTGAAGGGGGAAAATATTTGCAAATGGTATGTCCTATAAGGGGTTAATATCCAAAATATATAAACAGCTCATACAACTCAAGATCAAAATCAACTCGATTAAAATTGGCAGAAGACCTGAACAGACATTTTTCCAAAGAGGAAATGAACATGGCCACAGGCACATGAAAAGATGCTCAATATAGCTAATCATCAGGGAATGCAAATAAGAACCATAATGAGATATCACCTTACACCTATCAGAATGGCTATCATCAAAAAGAAAACAAATAACAAATGTTGGTGAAGATGTGGAGAAAAGGGAACCCCCTACACTGTTGGTGGGAATGTAAATTGGTGCAGCCACTGTGGAAAACAATATGGAGGTTCTCAAAAAACTAAAAGTAGAACTACCATAGAATTCAGCAATTCCACTCCTGGGTATATATCCAAAAAAAACAAAAACACTAACTCAAAAGATATAGGCAACCCCGATGTTATAATAGCATTATTTACAATGGCCCAGATATGGAAGCAACCTAAGAGTCCATCAAAAGATGATGGATAAAGAGGATTTGGTTTATATTTACAACAGAATACTACTCAACCACAAAAAAGAATGAAAATTTGCCATTTGCAACAACATGGATGGACTTGGAGGGTATTATGCTAAGTGAAGTCAGACAGAGAAAGACAAACACTGTATGATATCACTTACATGTGGAATCCAAAAAATACAACAAACTAGTGAATATAGCAAAAAAAGAAGCAGGACTTCAGAGATATAGAGAACTAGTGGTTACCAGTGTGGAGAGGGAAGCAGGAGGGGCATTATAAGGGCAGAGGATTAAGAAGTACAAACTATTATGTATAAAATAATGTACAAGGATATATTATATAACACAAGGAATATAGCCAGGATTTTATAATAACTAGTAATGGAGTATAAAATTGTGAATCATTATATTGTACACCTGTAACTTATATAATATTGTACATCAAATATACTTCAATTTTTTTTAATTTGAAAAGAAAAATTAAATCACTATGTTGTACACCATGAATTCTCATAGGATAATTATACTTCAAAAACAAACAAAGAAACTCATAGAAAAAGAGATCCAAAGGCAGGATGTGAGGGGAAGAGGGAATTGGATGTAGGTACTCAAAAGGTACAAACTTCCAGTTAAAAATAAATACTAGGGATGTAATGTACAACATGATAAACACAATTGACACTGTTCTATGTTATATATGAAAGCAGTTAAGAGAGTAAATGTTAAGAGTTCTTATCACAAGGAAAAACATTTTTCTCTAATTTTGTATCTCTATGTGACGATGGATGTTCACTAAATTTATTGTGGTAATCATTCCATGACGTATAAATGTCAAATCATTATGCTGTACACTTAGACTTCTATAGCCCTGTATGTCAATTATATCTCAGTGAAGTGGAAGGAAAAAGAATGGTTAATATTAAAAAACACTGACAATATCAAGTGTTGGAAAATAATATGGAGCAATGAGAATTCTTATACACTGCTGATTAGAGAGTACAACTAGTTTGGAAAAATTCTTTACCAGGATCTACTAAAGCTAAACATATATAACCTTACGTTATAGCGATTCCTTCCCTTGTTACATACTCAAACGTAAGTGTTCATGTCCATCAAAAGACATGTATAATAATATTCAAAGCAGATTTATTCATAACAGCAAAAACTGGAAACAAATGTCCATCAGCAAATGAATACATAAATTATGGTATATTTATACAATAGCATATTAATTAGCAATACAAAAAATGAACTATATATACATGCAAACATCATGGTTAAATCTCACTGTGCTTTGCTGGGATCAAGCTCTCTGCATTGCAGTCAGGAAATTGCTCTATGCAGTGAGCTGGGTAATTGTGGGGCTTACCCTGTTACTTGCCCTTCTCTCAGGGATCTCGGTCTTGTGCTGCCATACTGTCCACTGCCTGAAAGCAACTGTTCATATATTTTTGTCTGGTTTTTACAGTTATGGCAAGAAGACCAGTCTAGTACCAGTTACTCCAACATGGCCAGAAGTAGAAGTCCATGAGTCATTATTAAGCAATAGTATCAGGACTTCCCCGGTGGTCCAGTAGATAAAACTCCGTACTCCCAATGCAGGGGGCCCGGGTTAAATCCGTGGTCAGGGAACTAGATCCTGCATGCATGCCACAACTAAGAGTCCACACACGCCACAACTAAGATCCAGCATGCCACAACTAAGACCCAGCACAGCCTAAATAAGTAAAAATTAGACTATTTAAAAAAAAAAGAAATAGTATGAACTGCACTCAGGAAAATTGGATTTAGGGATGGAGGAAAAATGACTAGGTAACCGTAGGAGCCTTTACTCATACTGGAACCACAGACACAGGGTATTTAGGTGAAAGGATGATTAGTAAATTTTTGATATGGTATGACTGAGATGCTGTAATAGTTAAAGGCTAATCTGCTATAACAGAGAGACCCCAAAATGCAATGATTTAAATATTAAGTGTATTTGTTTGTGGAATGGTCTAGTACTCTCCATAGTCAGGTAGCTCTGCTCTGTGAGGTCATGCAGGGACCCAGGCTGGTGAGGCAGCTCTATGCACTGGTCACACCTAACTTTCAAGGCTGCATTAGTCATCACCATATCTGGCAAGCTGCATGCAGAAGAGAAAGTGATAATACACATACCCAGTGTTTTAAGTCAAGATCCAGAAGCGGCACGCATCACTTTGTTTACATTGTATTGACAAGAATTAGTCACAATGGTCACACCTAACCGCAATGTGAGCTGAGAAATATAGTCTATAGCTGGATATTTGTTCAGCTAAAATTCTAGTATAATGGAAGAATGAGAGAATAGGTTAGTGACAGGGTGTGAGGCGGCCAGCAATCAGCAAGTGTGCCATGGATGTTGTGGACCCTCCAAGTGAAATGCTCAGAAGATAGCTCTATATAGAGGTCTGGTACTGGACAGTGTTCTCAACTGGAAATGGACTCAGAAGCCATCAGCATATAAGTGGGAGTCAAGGACATGAATATTGATGAAATCACCCAAATGACTTGAGAACTGGAACAGAACTCTGGGAGAACAATAACTCTGAAGGAGGGAGGGAAGAAGGAGATCCCAGGAAGGAAATTACGAAGGAAGGATCGGAGAAGTAGGAGGAAAACTATGTAGTTTCAGAGAAGCCTAAGGGAAAGGAATTTCAAGAAGGGAGTGGTCAATAGAGTCACCATATGCAGAGAACACAGGTAATATAAGTACAAAAATACATTCATTGGATTTTATTATCAATTCAACTGGAATTAATCTAATCAATATATGAAGAATAAACAAATGAATGTTGAATGAGGTAATAAAGCCCCAGAGGATTAATAATGGAAACAAAAGGACAGATTAGGGCAGTAGAAAAGGGTGATTTTCAGTAGGATAGGGTTGAAACATGATTGGTTGTGAGGGGACAATTGTTGAAGTTGGGTATATGGGAACTTATTATATCAACCTCTTTACTTTTGTGTATGGTTAAAATTTTCCAAGGGAAAAAAAAATGGTTTTAAAAAATCCCTCCTTTCCCCTAAAGGGAAAGCTACAGACAGGGAGAAAATATCTGCAACATATACATATTTGACAAAGGACTTACATACTATGTAAAGAATATGTAAAGAACTCCTGTAATTCAACAAGAAAAGACAATATGTAAAGAACTCCTATAACTCAACAAGAAAAGACAGAATATGTAAAGAACTCCTGTAATTCAACAAGAAAAGACAATATGTAAAGAACTCCTATAATTCAACAAGAAAAGACAGAATATGTAAAGAACTCCTATAATTCAACAAGAAAAGACAGAATATGTGAAGAACTCCTATAATTCAACAAGACAGAATATGTAAAGAACTCCTATAATTCAACAAGAAAAGACAGAATATGTAAAGAACTCCTATAATTCAACAAGAAAAGACAGAATATGTAAAGAACTCCTATAATTCAACAAGAAAAGACAGAATATGTAAAGAACTCCTATAACTCAACAAGAAAAGACAGCAACCCAATAGAAAAATAGGCAAAAGGTTTGAAAAAGGACTTCACAAAAGAGGTAATACAAATGGCCAATAAACATATGTCAAGGGTCTCAGTCTCATTTGTCATTGGAGAAATGCAAACTAAAACCACAGAGATATCTCTATATGCCCAGCAGAATTACAAGAATGAAAAAAAAAATTATACCATCGAACTTTAGCAAGAATGTGGAACAACCGTGTGTCTCATATAGTGCTGAGCAGGGTGTAAATTGGTATAACCACTTTAGAAAATGGTTAGTGTTTACCAAAACCGAACATAGGCATACTCAATAACCCAGATATTTCACCCTCAACAGAAATGCGACCCAAAGTCATATACAAGAATGTTCATAGCAGCACTATTTGTAATTGCCAAAGACTGGAAATAAGCTAAATGTCCACCATAATAGAATGGATAAATTGTGGTATGTTCATACAATACTATGCAGTAATGAATATGAACGGATGACTGCTCCATACAATAGAGATGAACCTCATGAACATAATTTTAAATGAGAGAAACTATACACAAAATACTACATGCTATATGGTTCCACTTATACAACATTCAAAAAGAAGCAAAACTAATCTCTGATTGTAGAAGTTATCATAGAGATTACATTTGGGGAGGATGGTGGAAGTAGTGACAAAGAAGGAACCAGGGGAGGTCTCTGGGATGTGGCAATTGCTCTGTTTCTTGATCTGGGTGACGGGTTACAAGCGTGTGTTGAGTTTGTGATAAATTAATAATCTTCACATTTAATATTTATATACTTTTATGGAGATATATTGCCCTTCAGTAAAAACTTTAATTAAAGGGGAAAAAGAATGTATTTTCCCTAGATGGCTGAAAATGGTTAAAGAAGGAACAGATGGGGAAGGTACTGTCCATTTGTTCCATCCTTTTCTTGTCCTACTCCTCTCCTTTTTAGCTGATTAATACATGTTACGAGGCATCAAAAGCCTTTCCCAATTCCCACCTATGGTTCACCCTATAGGAATATTATTTCAGAAAACACTAGTACTGCACTCAGGCTATGGAATAATTCTCAGATAAATAAGCAACTTGTAGTTAACACCACATATTCCTAGACTAAAAACTCTAAGCTGCTTGAAGAAACTCGAGGTCTCTGATTACCAGATTCTAAATAAAACACATATATTGTCCCAGATGGGTTAATTAGATACATTCCTCCTTAGAGTTAAAGGAATGTAACTGAATGAATTATTGTAGTCTTTTCGTTAGCCCTTAGAAAACTTTTGGAATTGTAAAGGAGCCTTTCTCCAATCTCTGTATAACCCAGTCTGGTGCATATCATACCATAAACTGTCTTTTGCTTTGGTTATGTTACCTCTCATCCTCTCCATGGCCATGAAAATATAGCCGAGTCTGTAAGTCTGCCCTCAGTCAGTAACAGCAGAGAATATGCTTGGCTGAAAGCTGCTCTCATGTCTCCTGATCCCTGTTTTGGAGATATTTGGGGGAAGGGAACGAGTTTGGTGCTAAACTCTTGAGGATGGTCTTTAATACCTTACCCAGGTTTCTCTCCGAATAAAAACGCTGGTTAAATATATGCCATTTTGATGAATAAATGTAAATAGCATGACATATTTCAGAGCAAGTAGGCTATATCAGGACTAGTTTTTTCAACAGATGAACTCCTGATTCATTTTCCTTCCCAGAGATGGTGACATGGGAAGTGTCCAACCACCTGTCCAAATCTGGGCTTTCAGCACCTGCTGTCACTCTATTGCCAGTTAACTGCATGTTCTTCTGTGGATCCTGACAGGTGGACTGTTTACAGACTCTTGCAAATGTAGCGCGTCTTTTGTTAAATGGTGAGTGTGCCAGTCCATTCACAACAGGGACATCAACAATCTAAATTAAGGCAGAAGAGTGGACAAAAGGGCCTTCACATTTGCTTCTGACACTCAGATTCTATTATTTGAAACAGTAAAACTATAAGAACCCTCTCTCATCAAAAAAAAACCCCACTAAGTGCTATTAAAGCAAAGCATTACACATTAAGATTGGTCACAGTCCAACCACGTTCAATACTAACAAATAACTTGAATCATACTGTCTTAAAAGTCCAAGATATTGCTGTGTTTGACATTTTAAGTGATGTCTCCTATCCAAGCCTCTGGCAACAAAGCTGGGAGTCAGCTTGAGGTATTTTGTTCCAGAAACCTATTGTTTTAGCCACATGGCTCAGGAAATTAGTAAAACTAAATGGAGAGCATTTAAACAATAAAACAAAAGGGGCCCTGAAAATATCAGAGTTCTGACTTCCTTTTTGCCGTGTCTGAAACCCCAGTACTTTGTCTTTGTGAAAGGACCTCCTAAAACTCCAAATTAGTTACCCTTACGGAAACACGTCACCAGATGCTTTATCAACAAATAGATGATGTTCTCAAAGTACATTCCCAAATGAAAATAGCTTGTAGAATTTTACTAACAGTAACAACACTGACTAAATATATATACACTGCGTATGAAGGTCATTTTTCTATTATACAACTGATTGCATGGTTTATGGAAAAAACTGGTTAAGGCTGTTAGTCATTAACCTTTATAAGGGAGCCAAGGAATGAGATTTCTGTCTTTCCTACCCCATCCCCTAAATGAGTTTTCCAGGAAATGGAAACGTTTCCCTTTGTTGAAACATTTTAAAGTTTACTATTTTGAATATCATAAAATGAATTTTCCTGGCTCCTTGTGCAAATAGTACTGGTAAATGTTTTTCTCGATGACATAGTCATTGTCGGCCAGATAGTGATATCCTCTCAGGAAATTATCTGCCACTGTACCACAAGTGACTGTTTTTTGCTTTGTTGTTTTATTTCTTTTTTTCTTAAATATTCTACCCCTTACTATAATACTACTGTAACTATGACTTGCCAGGCCTGCCTCTAGCAGGCTCCACCCCTACCCCTACTCCATAGTCTCTCTACCTGTAGCCTCTATTCTATTGACTGGGAAGCTACATTCAAATTCTACGTAACGTAAAGAATAAATTCTCTCTGAGTAAGCATCTGGATGGCTCTTCCTTCATTTAGTAGATGCTTATAAGAAAACACTAAGTATTCATCAGTGGTTGAATGGATTAAGATGCGGTGTATATTGAATATACATACACACACACATATACATGCACCTACACACACACACAATGGAACATTATTTAGCCATGAGAAAAAATGAAATCCTGCCAATTGTGAAAACATGGATCTTGAGGGCATTATGCTAAGTAAAATAAGTCAGATAGAGAAATACGTGTGTCACTTACATGTTGAATCCAAAAAAGCCAAACTCACAGAAACAGAGAATAGAATGGTGGTTACCAAGGGCTGGGGGTGGGAGAAATGGGGAGACGTTAGTCAGGGTACAAACTTCCAGTTAGAAAATGAATAAGTTTGGGGGATCTTATGCACGGCATTGTGACTATAGTTAACAATATTGTATTACATATTTGAAAGCTGCTAAGAGAGTAGATTCTCAAATGTTCTTATCACAAGAAAAAAAATCACGTAATGGTATGACATGATGGTGTTCGCTAATGCTGCTGTGGTAATTGGCGATGTATAAATGTATCGAGTCAACACATCCTACGCCTTAAACTTACATAATGTTATACGTTAATTATCTCTCAGTAAAGTTGAAAATAAATAAACAAAACAAAAAGGAAACACATAGTGCACCCATCTTTTTGGGTGCCTCTGTATTCTTAAGCTCTTTTCTTATTAAATATGCTACAAATACAGTTAGATATCCTGTGTGTCAATACTAAGAATGAGTTTAAAACAGACTGTGAATAAATACTCAAGCACCATTTGTTTAACATACAATGTGAAGAGCCTATTATCCCGTCATGAGCATAAACCACCAAGAGAATGTGAAAAACAAGTAAGCAATTTCGCACCAGAGGAAAGGCGAATATAATTTTGACAAAAGTCAGTTTCCTATAGTTATACTTTCTACAAATGCGCTTATTTTTAAATGAAAATATGGTAGAGAGAATCCTGAACAAGGTAGGTAGATAGACTCTTAGCCACAGGTTACAAAGAGTCCACCACCACCGGCTTTGACTGCTTGACACATTGTTTTAAAAAAAAATCCCAACCCTTAGGTGGAGTATATACACTGCTGCCCCACCGCTCCCTACTCAAAGTCTGTTTCCATGGGCCCTGACATAGTCATCTCTTTAACTACGGTGGTTGTCCTGAGCTCTGATCATTTATTAAGTGGGAATTCCTTCTGTTCTACCTGTTGCATAGGGATATTAGAGAGTATTAGAAAGTAAAGTGATCTGCTGTATACGAAACAATGAAAACCTTTGGTGAGAAGATGGTACAAAAGATTAAACAAAGAGGTTGCCTAAATCGATCAATGTACTCATATCACTGACAACAAAGAGAACAGAACGCTCAAAACACAGATGATTCAAAAGTAACATTTAAACAGTTAAATCCATTTTTTTCTTCTCTAAATTTTTAATCAGATTCGATAGCAAAAGGACTCAACACTTCTCTCCGTACCTTTTGACCCTTTGGTAGAGTTTTAAGGAATAATAAAATGACCAAGGGGGAAAAATGAGGGAGCAAGGAGAAAGATTACATGAATAATCTTCCAGGCTCCCACATAATCTAAAGAAGAGATAATTTTAAAAAGTATGTTACTGCAGGAAAAAAGTTAAGATTTTTTTTCTTGGAGTAGGCCATAGATATTGATATCTTCGTCACTATTAATGGGTACTAAAAATATAATCTCTTCTGTTTTATCTTTTCCACCTATACTAGATGGGGAGTAAAATGTTTGGTAAAGGGTAAAATTAGAAAATATTTTTAAATTCAAGCAAACAATTATTGATTATCTACTCTGGGTCTAATGTGTTAAAGACATAACAGTAGATTATAACATTACTCTAAGGCCAACTGCCCGAGGCAGGGGAACACAATCAGATTCACAGGTTGCATCAGAACGAAATTTCTCCGGACCCACCCAGTTCCAGAAACCGCCCTGGCGACATTCCGGACCACCCAGTTCCAGGAACTGACCTGGGGACTTTGAACCCAGCCCAGCCTTCCCGCCTTTCGAGGGGCGGGACCAACGGTCCCCCCAGGATACCCGAAAAGACCACCAAATAAGGAATACCCTGTGCCCTCCCAGATTCACCACACCCCTTTCCCTTATTCCGCTATAAAGTCTTGCCCAACCCTCGCCCGGGCGCGACTTCTCTGGCCCCTTTCTCTCGGACCAGTGAACCTCGCCCGGGAGCGCTCCCTAATAAAGCTCACTAGAAGCTTTCCTCTGTTTCGTGGTGCCGTTTGTTAAGATCCGACCTTACAATTACTCCTGCCCTCAGGGAGCTTATCATCCTTAAAGAAAGAAAAGACTTACATAAGAAATAATTAGAGAAGACAGAAGAAAAAACTTGAGCAGAACACAATTATGTGTCCCACTATTACAGTTAACCAGAGTTCAGTTAACTAGAAAGCCCACATACTTGGAATCTTTTATTTTTCAATTTTATTTATTTATGGCTGTGTTGGGTCTTCATTTCTGTGCGAGGGCTTTCTCTAGTTGTGGCAAGTGGGGACCACTCTTCATCGCAGTGCGCGGGCCTCTCACTATCGCGGCCTCTCTTGTTGCGGAGCGCAGGCTCAGTAGTTGTGGCTCACGGGCCTAGTTGCTCCGCGGCATGTGGGATCCTCCCAGACCAGGGCTCGAACCCGTGTCCCGTGCCTTGGCAGGCAGATTCTCAACCACTGCGCCACCAGGGAAGCCCTGGAATCTTTAGTTAATTAAATTCACTCGGTGGCTCTAAGAATTCAAAGGTTCTTTTTAAACACAGTTAAAGTTTAGAGTCTGTCAACCTTGAACACTTCCTTCAATTCTCTGCCTCCAGGAAAATCTGACAAAAGCATTGTTTGCTATGCTTAACAATTAAGGGATGAGTCAAGCTTCCCTGGAGACCTGAACCTCTAGCAATTATTTCCTCCCTGACCTCACTGTAATATTTTTATTGCATGTCTAACATTCAAAAGGTATAATCTGTTTTATGCCATGCATGTTGATATATTTAATGAATAAAGCACAGTTCCTACCTTAAAGGAATTCACCTGAAAAAGACACATGCATAGTTTTAATACAATGCAGCTATGTAGGACAGGCTTGTACAAGGTGGATATAAGGAGGACACATATCAAGAAAGGTCAAGGAGCGACGGGGTTGCTCCATTATTGGTGATGCTAGGTTTGATCACTTGGGTAGGGTGACTACCACCTAAGCTTTCACTGCAAAGATATCTGCGTCTCTTTATAAGCTTGGTGGAGAAAGAAAAGATGGGTAGGAGGTGTAGAATTTCTAGAGAAAGTGGGATCTAGCCAGACAAAGCGGAGAAGAGGGGTGAAAACACTAGGCAGATGGGACAGCAAAGCACCAAACTGAGAAAAACTAGAGCACGGGCCTGAAGAGACAGGCAGTACAGAGTGTCATGATGGTCCAAGAGGTGGGCCAGGAACAGATTATGAGGGGCCTTGTAATTCAGCGTTAGGGAGCCTGGTTTATCTTCGGTGCTAGTACTATAGTGCAAAAAGATTACAACTTGCTAAAGGTTCTGATGATAACATATTTTTTAGCAAGAAAGTATCATTTAAATTAAGGTATGTACATGGTTTTCTTAGACACGCTACTGCACACTGAATAGACTACAGTACAGTGTAAACATAACTTTTATGTGTACTGGGAAAACAAATTATTCCTGTGGACTGGCTTCATTGCGGTATTTGCTTTATTGCAGTGGACTGGTACCAAACCTGCAATATTTCCAAGGTACACCTGTAGTCTCCCAAAGTGCGCTGTGCCCCGGGACACTGGAGGAGAAATTTTAATTACCATTTATTTATTTATTTATTTATTTGCTGTACGCGGGCCTCTCACTGTTGTGGCCTCTCCCGTTGTGGAGCACAGACTCCGGACGCACAAGCTCAGCGGCCATGGCTCATGGGCCCAGCCGCTCCGCGGCATGTGGGATCTTCCCGGACCGGGGCACGAACCTGCGTCCCCTGCATCGGCAGGCGGACTCTCAACCACTGCGCCACCAGGGAAGCCCCCTAATTACCTTTTAAAATATCTATACTTGGTATACATTTCAGAATGGACAATATTATATGTATGAATTGAAATCAGGACCCTAAGAGGAGGACTGGGGGTTAGGAAGAGAGAAGGAAAAGCTGTTTTGAGACTAGTTACTTAAGAGCATCTCGGAGGAGCTGTTCAACAGACAGCTGTACATGAAACTGAAGATCTGGGGAGGGGCCTTTGCCTGGACATGCCGATTTGGGACATCTGCCAAAAATACGAGAGAAAAGAGCTGTGGAACAGTGGCAGAACTCTGAGAAACACAAACATTTACGATAACATGATTACTTTTTTTTGAAAGGAAAATTAGAGCACAAGGAGTAGTGTTTGTACTTATTTAAAATTTTTAAAAGCTCTCAAATATTAATACAAAGTAAGTAACTGCTAGTCCTTACTATTCCCATTACTGTGAAAATGAGGCTCAGTGTATCGTGAAGGGGAAAAAATGTTTCTGCTAGTAATCCAGCAGCAATTCAGAATGAGACAATTTAATTTTCTTACCATTTTGAGGGGCAGTCAATAAAGGGTTTTAAAGTCCCCCATGAAACCTGGACCCTTTGAAGAAATGACTGATTACAGGGTTGGGCCAGGAAAAATACAAAGTGAGCCTGGAATGCCTTGTGTCAAAAGGCAAAGAAGTGTTTCAAGATCACAAAGGGATGTAAATAGGACGTAAGAGCTGGCATAGAGGGGCTCCCACTTACCAAATTTGGGATGATTTGAGCATCAAACAGAATAATGAATTTTAACACACTGAATATAAAAAGAATCTGGGTCTATAGTGATATTTCAAAGCACAAGATGAAAAATGGAAAGCTCTTCTTTCACACACAAAAAATGCCACTTAATAAATGTAGAATGAAGGATAGAATTTAAAAATCTCCAAGTCACGACTCCTATTTAATAACTGATTCAGGCTAATAATCATCAACAGATGTTAAAACCATTGGGTTAGTTTATTGAAGAACAGGATACTCATGTGGCCTCACAGGTTCCTTCTTAATTATCAAGTGGAAAGTACCTTACATTGCAAAGATAAGACAGATACTATCTTAGCCAAATTCAGCATCACCAACAATGGGATGAACTGACATCACCGTGCCTTCTGATGTCATCCAAAAGGGAAATACGCATCATCCAGGCAATACTGTTTACTTTAAATCTAATCATGAAGAAACACTCAGACAAATCCAGAAATGTGGAACATTCCATAAGCCAACTAGTCCTGTACTCTTCAAAAATGTCAGAAAAGACTTTAAAAAAAAGGCGGGGGGGCAGGGGAACTGCTCTAGAGAAAAGAATGGAACAAAGGAGACTAAACCCAATCATAAACTTTGCCTGAGTTCCCAATAAAAACAAAACAGAAACATATAAAGATATAGAATATTTTGGGGGCAACTGGGGAGTACAGATTGTATACTAGATATTAGTAAATCAATGTTAAACTTCCTGAGTGTGGTGGTTATATAAAAATGTACTTGTTCTGAGGAGCTACATGGTGACACACTTTAGTGGCAAAGAAGCATCATAATGACTGAAATTTACTTTCAAAGGGATCAGCAAAAAAGAAAAAAAAGAGAGAGAAAGGAAAAAATTACAGACATAGAGGAGATAAAGCAAATATAACAAAATGTAAACACCTGGTGAATTAGAGAAATGAATGTTCATTGTACTATGTTTCCACCTTTCTATAGTGAAAAATTTTTTCAAGATAAAAAGTCAGGAAAAATATAAAGTAATCTATGTGTGGCCAATATGCTGTAGTTGATTTTATGTACATGAATATACTCGTAAATGATTTAATACTTTAAAAAAAGCCCCTCATGAAATTCCTTCCCATCAAAGCTAACCAAAGCTAACATCACCTCTGGCTAGGGACAGCAACGTAATTTGTCTTGTTTTTACCCCCACGAGTCAAGAATCATATTTGACTTACCTGTGAAATTAACAAACCAGCAAAACACTTTTAGCACTCAGCCACCTTATCAAAAACAATTTTAAAAAAGCTGTAATCTTCTGGTTTTAAAATAATTTATTTCATAGGTCTGTTTTAATTTCATGTCTCAGAGCATACATTATTTAACCAAGAGATGCTGGACACAGATTGTAAAAAGGGAGGAAACACTTAGGATAAGAAACTCCCTCAATTCCGTTAGAATTTGGCCCTACCTTGTAAAGTCTTGCTAGGATAAATTTCTATCATACTTCTTTTGTGCTTACAAAAAGACATTAACTTCCGAATTTCCAATGTTGTAAATAAAAATTTTTACATTTAAGTATGCATTCATATTGACACACGAGGCAACCAAATAATTGTCATCAACGTTAGCAAAATGTGTATTTCCTGTCACTGCACTAACATTAAATTAAACGTCAAACCACAAAAACTTGGTGACTAACATTAAAAAGGCAAGCTGTAGGATACGCAAAGCTTATAAAGGACAAATTGCACGTGTTAAGATGGGACATCATTTGACAAGGGCTGGTGGTGTGCATATGGCTGCTTTTTTTTGTAAGAAGGCCACCGGCAAACAGGACAACAGTGTCGGCCCCCAGCCAACCACATCACGATGCAATTCTGATGGAACACGTGACCACAGGGCAACCCCATTAGCAAACATCCATTTTCAAAATTCTCTAGGCAAACAACACATTCAGTACAATGCAGCATATCAGTAGGCCAAGTTAACCAATCAGGTTCCATGTCTTCATTAGTGCTATATGATCCATGTGACCGCCCCTTCCTTGCATAAGGGCTGGTCTGACAATATTTATTGGCACATGAACAAGCCTCAGGATCACAGTGACTTGCTCTTCCTGGAGAATTGTGAACCACGTTTTGTTT
Organism: Phocoena sinus; assembly: GCF_008692025.1. Classification (NCBI taxonomy): domain Eukaryota; kingdom Metazoa; phylum Chordata; class Mammalia; order Artiodactyla; family Phocoenidae; genus Phocoena; species Phocoena sinus. The sequence goes on from NC_045775.1 coordinate 77,166,395, forward strand.
ATCTTCAAATACTTCCTTCTCGCTGCTAAAAGTGTCTATGCTCTCACTGTCTGAGTCATTTTCAGTATCTTGAGGACCTTCCAACATTTCCTCTTCAGACTGGACTCCAAGGCATTTAAATCGCCACACTGGCAAGTTTTTAATATAATCAGTTGGTATCAGAGGGTGAAGCCAAAGGTCAGGGAAAGCTAATCGCTCCAAGAACAAGTCGGGGTCTTCGTCCCAATCAGATTCTACAGGGAAGTTCTGAAAAGAAGCAATCGGGTGGAAGAGGTAGCTGGTGTACCAGTCCCACAGACTTGACAACCACTCTAAGTTATTGGCATTGACTTCATCATTGTTGTTGTTGCGCCGTCTCTTCTTTTCAAAGTAATCGACTAGTAAACCATGTCCAAGGTATGTACTAAGAAACAAGGCTGGGTGTGAAGAATAAAACATCCAGTCTGCCCTGACCCATGAGGCCAGCATGGTTGTATTGGAATATCTCAACAATTTTAAGCTATACTCATAAAAGCTATCTAAGTAAGGGAGCTGTAAAAAGCCCAACACCGGTAGCCAGGAAATAATTAATAGAGAATTATATGTCCCTAAAGTGCTTATGAGAACCACAAATCGTTTTATGGTAGCTCCTTGTGTGATAAATAAGTCCATCCAAGCCATAAGATTAACTAGAACCAAGCTCAAAACAAACAAATCATTTACTTCAGGTTGTACTGAGCGCAAAAATGAATCCATGGCCTGAAGGGATATAAATTCGCCTGTGTGGTTTCCATACCTGTAAATTCCTTCAGGAGTTCTAAGTATGTATGATGGCATGTTATACACACCAATATCTGTCATATAACTCTTGTTGTCCCAATTTTCCACATTTACAAAAATAAACTCAACCCTTCCAGTAAACTTTATGCTTAGTGCAGAGAAGAAAGCTGGGGGTTGGTCAAGGTTTGCAAATAGGTATATTTTTACCCAGTATTGATCACTTTTATTCCATTCTTCTTTCAAACGTTCAGCATTATAAATGGTTTTGATCCGTGAAGCTGCATGAGCAGTTATCCACTTAAAAATGTGCTCTACGTCAATCTTGCGCCCACTGTATTCTTTAAGCATGACTTTCCCTTTAGAAGTGCTTGTTTGTGGAACAGACATAATGAGTGTGGATCGTACCCAGCCTCTTCTCCTGCAGTATCTGTAAGAGAGGAGACTGCAAGTAAATAGCTAGGCCGCTAAATGAGCTAGCTTGCTTATCTTCACTGTTGTGCAAACAGTTTGTCTTTTCCCTGACACATTTCCTTAGCACTTGAAAGATACCCTCTCCCCAAAAACAAATTACCTGTAAACAGTCAAAAGTAGCACCAATACCTGGCAGTTGTATAAGAGGAAAAGCAAGCTCTCTTTTTATCATATTTTTCGTTTGTATCTCTGTTTCTTTTCTTTCTTTTTTTTTTTTAAAGAAAAGTGTAGCTTGAAAAGCCTTAGAGTCAAGAGAATCGGCAAGTACTTCCAGCATCTACTATGAAACTACTAATGCATTATGGGCTAATAAGATCCTAAAGATAATAGGAAAATAATTCCTGTTCACAAAGAATTTAAAACCCTATTAAGGAGACAAAAGTATAAAACTGTATATATTCTATTACTAAATAATGTAAAGGAAGTTCAAAAAATCATTGGGAGTTTGGGCTGGTGCAGATTTCATGAAAAGTTTGGGAATTGAACTAGCTCTCGAAGGATGGTTAGATTCAGGTGGGCAAAGAAGAGAGAAGGAAACAGATTATCTTATATGCTGAGTCCCTGACTTGAATGCCAAGCTCCTGAGGGTAGGAGCCATGCTGTACCCACTTATTAACCCAAGCACCCACCACAGTGCCTGACACACACAAGCACTGGCCTAAAGTAATCTGCACGAAGGCTCACCTAGAAAAGAGCAAGTCCTATATTTTTCTGTACTCTCTCATCTCTTTAATGAGGACCATGAAGAGGGGTATTTGGAGAGATAATCAGAGAAACAATTTCCTTTAAAAACAAAAAAGTTTTTTTCTAAAAACCTACCATGTGGAGTTTTACAATATATAAATTTACCTCAGTAAAGTTGGAAAAAAGAAAATCTACCATGTGGATACATTTTGTTCACTACAGATTTGTAAGTGGATGGTAATAAATGTTTAATTTTTAATTTTGCTATTCAGAATACTGATGTAAAAATCACAAATGTTATCGCAGTGGGGGGGGAGGCGTGGCAGTGGGAGGCCCGCATACCGCAAAAGGGAAAAAAATCATAAATGTTATGCTTTACTTTAAAGTATGGATTATATTTTATTAAATTAAATAAGCATATTATACATTTATATGATCAGATTAAGATAGAAGTCTTGACGTACGTGGCATATGGTTTTATGATGATAGTACAATTAATTTTATCTCAGGAATTTTGTGATATAATTTAAGATAAGCGAAGACAACATGTTATGTCACAAAGACAAGGTTAGTAACAACTCTGGGAAACTATCTGGGTGACTCAGGATCAAAGACTACAACCCAGCTTCTTGTTGAGTTGATTTACTTCCTTAACAAGATAGATACCATTAATGTCAATATTGCTTTAATTGAAACGGGTTAAGAATTAGATACTCCGACAAAATAAAGTATCTTCTATTCTGTAACAGTGTATTTGTCCAATGCAAAGTAATAGTTCACTGACATGAATGCCATTTCCACCACCCTCCCCCCAAAACAACAAGTCAACTACATATAGATAGTTGCCTTGTTCACATCTTTTTTTTTTTTTTTTTTTTCGGTACACGGGCCTCTCACTGTTGAGGCCTCTCCCATTGTGGAGCACAGGCTCCGGACGCGCAGGCTCAGCGGCCGTGGCTCACGGGCCCAGCCGCTCCGCGGCATGTGGGATCTTCCTGGACCGGGGCACGAACCCGTGTCCCCTGCATCGGCAGGCGGACTCTCAACCACTGTGCCACCAGGGAAGCCCTCCTTGTTCACATCTTAAATGTCTAACTAGCTTTACTTTTTTAATTGCATAGGATACTGGGGATGACACATTTCTACTCTTGGTCATCCTGTTCATCTTTGTATAACCACCTCAGAGAATATTGGGCTTCTGATTTGTGTCATAAATTAAATGACAGTCTTTCAAACAGAAAATTTTACTGTGTAAAACAAGCCAAGTCTTACCTTAGTGCATACATTTCTTCATGGAAGAAAACAAATGTACTATGTACTTTCTTTTCAGTTCAGAACTCAGGGACAGTTTTAAGGTTTATCATTTCACAAGAATTTAAGAGTACCCAGGACAATAAAATTTTGTATGTCATCATATATCTTTCAAATTAAATCATGTTTTCCAGACTTGGAATCCAACACACAAATAAAGTACACCATATTAATTTTAAAACCCCACTGTTAGACAGAAAAGACTAATGCTCATATCAATATAAAAACTTTTTACTGCCAATTTAAAAAACCTCTTTAAAGGTCTGAATAAGTTCAATGATGACACCACGAAAATATCCTCTAGTTCTTAAAGTAAACCTTTTGAGATCTCTTAGAGAATCTGAAGACTAAAAATGATTAAAAAAAAAAAAACATAGCTAGTGAGTTTTGGGACTCCAGCTTCTGATAAGGCATACTATATTTAAAAAGAAACCTTGGTATTCTGTTCATAAAATGCTGTTTCTTCAGACAAGGTCATTGGTCTCCTTGGCCTTCCTGTCCTGCTCACCAATCTTCCCTTTACTTTCTTTTCCCTGCTTAGCCCATGGGCACGCATCCCTGATTCTTTCACCATAAGCCCTCCCGGCCCATTTATCACTCAGCTCCTGTAATTCCCGTGCCATCCCACTCTTTACTATCTCTGCCCCGCCTCTCCAACCTCCCGATACATATCCCACGTCACTTCCTTCTTTCTCCAAAGGTGGGGGGAGAAAAAGAGTAGAGAATAGACCTGACGGGGTAAAGGCCCCTGAGATAGATCACTGGGTTGGGGAATTCGAGGAACTGGGGCCAGGCAAGATGGCTGTGTGGGAAAGAAGTGGAAACTGCTGCCATGGACAGAGTCAGGTACTGTACAGAGTGGAGGTCCTGAGTGTTCTTAAGGGGAGCAAAACAGGCCAGGAAAATACTACGATACAATGGGGCCAGCACATCAGAGGAGGCTGTCCTGGAGGCCACCCAAGAGAAGGAACTACAGTCAAAGAAAGCAGCATAGGCAGCAGAGTAGAGAGTTTTGCTGTTTTTAAAAACCTGAGATCAAGATGATGACTGAATTATTCAACATATTAAAATGCTTGCTTGCTGAAGAGCACTATTCTCTGCCCAGTTACACCCTGCATTGACATTCTAAACACGCTTTTCTATCATCTCCCTATTTTGTTCTTCTGCATCTCCATAATCCTCAAAAAAAAGGAAAAAAATGACCCTGATTAAGCACAGCATCTATGACAAGAATAGTTCTTACTCTAGTTGGAAGACTTTCCAAATCAAAGGAAACCAACATGACGATACTGAAACTGATATAAGTAACTCTGCATCAAGATCTTCATCTTTGTGATAAAACTAAGATGACGTAAAAGTGCTTGTTTAATAACAAAAAATTATAGCTGCAGTCAACAAAAAAGCAAAAAGTTGCTCAAAAAAGGTCTCTTCGGTCATAAATAAGAGGTGGGATTATCTGAAGACGAAGATGAAGGATTTAGAGAAAACTTGGAGGTAGATTATATGTATCTCTTCACCGTTCCTCAGCTGGTATAGAATCAAAAAGGGCTTTTCAAAAGAAAAGCTAGAAAAATTTGCGCTAAAGTCCACTGGACTCAATTATGACACTTCTGATGCATTTTGCTTTATAAGATTACATTAAAAATCAATTCTACTATTGCCTTCAGTTTTTCATGCTGAATAGATCATCTTCACTTTATGTCATGCTTAGTTTCATTTTGAATCCTCTATTGTTATTTAAGAACTTACGTTAGACTGAAATGTGTTTGACCTTTATATTTTTGTACTTACTTGGTATTTTCTAATATATTTATAAGTTAGTGTTTAAAATGTATTATTTAGTTTATTCATTAAAAAAGTAAGTTCTGAATATTTTTCAATAAATCGGTGATGGTAATACTGACTTGGCGTTATCTGAAAGAAAATCAAAACATCAGAACTATCATTTTTTCTGGTATTGCAATCACCAGTGGGAGAGAAAAAGATCTTTCACTTAGACCGTCTGGGAATGATGGAATAGGACCAAATGCCACTGTCTTCGGTAAACACAAGACAGAAATAAGAATGATTTCCTTTTCATAAGAACATGAACACTTACGCTATCTTGGACATTTCAACCAAAGGCATTAGAATATGATCAAGGTTCTGTGCTGAAGATGAAAATGGGAGCTTTGTGGGTAAATGAGGAGACTAAATGTGAGTCAGGAGACACAAGTTCCCTTCTTATCCCCAACGTTTAAGAAGTCCTCCTACCACACATCTCAGCCTACACTACAAGTGAGCAAAACAAGAACAGTGAGGAAAATCGAAGCAAACGTAAGCCTGAAGGAGAAGGGCAGGAGAATCTGAGGTGAAGCAGTGGTGGAGGAGGGTTTTCTACAGCGAATGGGTCTCCCATTGTGACCACATATAACGGACATAGGTAAGCCGGGCATATCTACCTACATCAGAAACTACCTAACGTGGGGGCTTCTCCATACATATCATATGCCCCGTCCTCAGCACTGAACAGAACATGCTGTACGTGCTAATCTTTTTCTTTTAAATTTATTTATTTATTTATTTATATTTGGCTGTGTTGGGTCTTTGCACGTGGGCTTCCTCTAGTTGCATTGAGCTGGGGCTACTCATTGTGGTGTGCGGGCTTCTCACTGCAGTGGCTTCTCTTGTTGTGCAGCACGGGCTCTAGGCGCACGGGCTTCCGTAGTTGTGGCACGCGGGCTCAGTAGTTGTGGCGCACGGGCTTAGTTGCTCCGTGGCATGTGGGATCTTCCCGGATCAGGGCCCGAACCTGTGGTCCCCTGCACTGGCAGGCGGATTCTTAACCACTGTGCCACCAGGGAAGTCCAACTAATCTTTTATTAAATGTTTACTGAATGGATAATTAAATGAACGAGTGAATTCAAGTCATAACTTGGAGGAACTAGAAATTGAAATAAAACGCATTTCAAAGAAGAAACAATGGAATAATGAAACAAGAAATAATGTGACAGACTAAATACTGGAGATGATGACAAAAAGAAAATCAAAAATGCCTGCAAAGATTTTTGTCTGAGAAAATGGAAAAAAAAAATAGTAAAGGACAGAAAAAGAAAAGGCAGAAAGGGCACATGGTTTACTAAAAAAAAGATGAATATGAATTTGAATACCAGGTTTAGGGAACAGAGTCTATCTGGGGTACTCGTATGGCAAATGGAAACGAGTGTCAAAATGCAAACGAGAGGTCCGAATCATGAAAGGAGATTTAGATCAGCACAAAGGTGTCACCTAAAGCCATCAATGTACTGAAGTCTCTTTGGGAAGTAAAATTGAAACAAAAAAGACCGAAGACATACTCTAAAGAGTCACCCCCGTTAGAAACAACATAGAAGAACCAGACAGAAAGAGAGCTCAGAGAGAAAGTAAGTAACTGCCAGTTATCAGAAACTATTCATCAGATACCTGTGTAGCTAACAACGTGCTAAACACGCTAATGAACTTTCAGTTTCAACAGGCTTCTAATACCACTGTCTTTATCACATTCAAAAAATTCTGGTCAGAACTCAAATTCTAGGAATTGCCCAATCAACTTACCTGGGGTCACTGGAGCAGTTAAACGTGCCTGTACGTATTCCAAATCTTGACACCTTTTTCACCATTTTCTCCCAGTGGATTTTACCCACCAAAGGACTTCTGTCATTTGCTATAACCTATTCCCCCCAAAAGAAAAACAGATACTTTAATCACCTAAAATGGAGTCAAACCCACCATTTACACCTATAACTTTACTTTTTTTGAAAAAAACATATTCTGTTCCTAGGTCTTGTTTACTATGTCATCATATTATCACTGCAATTCTGTAAAAGGAGCAACTGTCCAACTGGAAAAGATTTAAAACACTGAATACAGTACATTAAACTCTCACACTCTGTGGTAGTTATGCAGAAGGGGAGTCAAAACCATATTAAAAAGCTGGCCACATTCGCCTCCATGTGGCTTATCCTCTAGAATTAACTTACACAGGAAGAAAATGGCCCTTGGAGTCATTTCTCTGCTCTAAAAAGAAAATTTTAAATAACCCAAATAAAGCTTACTAAAATTACCACATGTGGGTTCAACGAGTTCAAATTTCACTTTTTTAAAAGTGTAATTATGGAGCCAAGAGTCAAACACATGTTTTCTATTAAACTATGCTTGACTAAAACAATATACTACCTACTATGGCATTTTCTTAACAATCACGAAAGGTTCTAACATATTAAAAAATTACCATTAATAAATCCTACATTCTTGAACTTCTAACTTCCAATTTGCAAATAGCTTTCGAACAGTTAGGATTGGGGGAAGAAAAAACTTTTTTTTAAACGTAGATTAACCTTCAAAATATGCAATGACTTTTCTCAGACTTTCTAATTGTTAATACCTTTTCCCTTTATTCCTTGTCTTCCTGATTTAATGAATAGAGATACCAGTAAAAAACAAACAAAAAGTATATATTAAAAACAAAAATAACTAAATGGGAAATTAAAGGAAATCCAAAAGTGTCCTATGTCTTCATGAACCCATCTGTTTGATTTATTTTAAGCCCAGGGTATACAGGCCAAGTTTATTTTCATGAATGCTATATTACTGATACTATTTAATTCAAAATTACAGCACAATACTCCGGGGGCCTCTAAAACTCTCTAGAAGGAAGGGCCATTTTTCACGTTCACAAAGCCTCCAGGAAGTGAAATCCCAGGTGAGTGCGTGCAATGAGTGCCTGGGAGAGGCAAGAGTTGGTGCAAGTACCTCATCTCTGGTCTCTCTGCTGGGAAGTCTAACAAATTTCAAGGGCAGCAGGAGGAGAGAAAGTGTGTGGTGGTGACAAGTGACTTAAAGTTCACTTTATGTGCCAACAGATTACTGTCCAATAACCTTTGCCATATATCATTGATACTATCATCCTCATACCTACAGAGACACACACAGGTATGTAACACTTTGTAACATAACTTTGAGGCTTAATAAATACATACACAAATATAAAATTTAGGGCACTGAACAAATGGTTCTGATAGTACTTTTAAGTGAAAATAAATGGCCTTAATGAGGGAGGCACATGTTATTAAAATGCTCAGGCGGTTGAGGTAACCAGGAGGAGAGCAATTTGAGGCCATGGTCTTAGCAGGTGAAAGTGCTTTCTGAGGAGGTTCACACAGGTTACATTACCCAGTAAGTTCCTAGCTTCCACATTTTTCCATTGTCTAAAAGTACTTTATAAATTTTATCTGAAGAATAAGGGAGATGAAGCAAGGCAGGCTTTTCTCTTCTCTTCTGTTTTTCTTTTCCTGCCACTGAAGAGTCAATATGGTAGTTCTTTCTTCCATCAAGTAACCAAAGAAATCTTGAACTTATTTTTCAGATTACTCAGAAGGATTAAGAAATCTCTGTAAAATCATATCGCTATACTCCCTGGTCTTTGCCCTGTTTTTTTAAAATAACTCCCCTTTCACTCCTATTTCCTGATCAAGGCCGCAAATAACCCAAACACTTCAGGTCTGTACTCATAATGACACTGTGTCAAGGGGGTAATCAGGCGGCTGCTTTCATCAATATAGGATTTGGGCCTCAGTCTAGGGGCATCTTTCAGGGAAGATCCTGATCACTGCACAGTCATCCAATGCTAAGAAAGGAAGCAGGAATGAGGGGGTTGTTCCAGGCACCCCTGCTTATAGGAAAGACAACAAAAGTGTGTGAAGAGAGGTGGTGAATATCTCTGAGGCAGGTACATGACAATGTTTAACTCCAGGGCCTTATTTATTCAGCAAGCTATTCCAACATTTGCTTTGAAGAGTTTAATGATTCCTGACGAAGAGAACCACACAAAAATGAAAAATCCCTTAGGCATTGCATGAAAGCATTTTATTTGACTCTTTAGTTATATTTACGCCATTAGAAATTGCTTTATCCAACGTCCTATATAGTTATATTATTCAACTGAAGGTTTAGCACAAATTAAATTTCGTGGAGGCCAAATTAAACAACCACTAAAAACGTTTTAACAAAATAACTCATCTGGCTTGTCACATGGCACAACAAAATACTCTAAGCCTATTACTACTGTGTCACATCAGTAACAGTTTCCAAGCTATAGCTCACATCCAAAAGCACACACAGTGATTCTGAATGGCATTCACTCTGGTGGTGAAACGGGAAACATATTCCCCTGCAGTTCACGAAGGATGTTGCATTCTCTGTGGGGAATATTCTCAGAGACTAGAAAAAACTAGATGAAAGTACAGCCTGAGTACCAAGTCTCAAGTGTGGAACGGACCTGGCAACAGAGGCGAGCAGTGAAGCAATCTTTCCATCCCCCTTCCCAGGGTATCTGCCTCTCTAACCAGCAACCCTACACTTGCTCACCATTGTTTTCCCTGCAGCTAGCATGGTGCCTAAGTCAGGTGGGCACTTATTAAATATTTATGTTGAATTAAACTATTTCAGCTTTTTATGGTTTAGTAACTCATTCTCTTACTTCTGATTACATAGGTTCTCTAAAGGCTCCAAGTTTCCGATTTCTGTTATAATGCAAGTCCCTTTCCCAGCAACCTGTCGTCTGGGATGCTTTCCGACAAACATTAGCGTAACTAGTACCTGGCTATGCAACTGCACATCAATGTTCTTGACCCCAGTCACACACAAAGACTTCCAGTTCAGTGTATTTAAAAATACACTTTTTTCAGGAAAAAAAAACGACTAGGTTTTTCCTAGTACTAATTTTCCTGGTTTCTACTTTATCGTCTAATAGCTCTTTAGGATCTCTCAAGATGGTAGCACCATCACAGACCATCTAACTTAGCTGGAAAAGGTAATCTATGCTAAGAGTTTTTACTGGCCCACACATTTTAGTAAACCAAGCTGTGAGCTGTCTTACGGCACAGACTGTAGGTTATTCGTCTTTTTTGCCCTTATCACAGGTTCAGCTGGCACACATTAAATTTCAATAAATATTTGTTGGATGGTTGGATGAATGGATGAAACCAGTGGTTTGCTGGTAAATGTTTAACAACTAGCTGTCTAGAAGAAAACAGAAGCTCTGATTTCTATCATTTACTTATTTCCTTGGTGTAAACACTCCCACATGGCTGATTTCAAGTTACCAACGTGACATCTCTAACTGTGGAGTTGGAACGGGATGTTAACAATCGCCCTTCATGAAGCAGTTTGAGCTGGCTCCAGCACAGCACTGGAAGGAACTGAGTTGGACAGTGTGAGATGCTAAGTTGCCATATTTTCTGATGTCAGTCTTGTGTAGTCCAGTTAAACTTACAAAGAAAAACTGGGCCTCAGGTTATTGCTTACTCCCTTCCACATGTGTTACACTGGTATAAGAAAAAACCCACACACTTTCGCCTATTTTTTAGAGGTGGGTTTTATTACTAATCAGAACATCTGTCATTTCCCTTTTAATATTGTTAATCCCCATACAACAACATGGAGGCTAAATTAAATAACATAACTCCATATAAAAGGAGTGTAGAGCTAAAATATTTTTCTGCATCTCTCAATATTTCATTAGAACAGCGAGTTTCTACTTTCAAAATCATAGACCACAGGGACTTCCCCAGAGGTCCAGTGGTTAAGACTCTGCGATTCCACTGCAGGGGGCATGGGTTCGATCCCCAGTCGGGGAACTAAGATCCTGCATGCTGCACGGCATGGCCAAAAAAAAAAAAAATCATAGACCAACCTAAATATATATATGCAAATTGTATAAAATCATTAAAAGTGAAGATGAGTAATTGACAAAAACAAAATTCAACAGCATTTAATTATTTCTTTGGTAGCCTCACTAGCTTTCTTTGAGTAAACACAAATAAAAGCTCTTCACCAATACAAAATAAAGGATAAGATGGCTTGCCAAGTATTTCACCTTTAGCATAGTGTCAAGAGAGGAATAAATAACTTAGAACCTCCCTGAACAAAACTACTGTCTAGGAGTAAAAAATAAACAAGTGTTAAAACAGCTAGTAACTCTTTTCAGCCAAACAGGAACCGTATTAACATAATACTTCAGTAAATATTGACCTAAAGCTTTACTTTAAATCATATGATGCTTTTCACTGCTACCTCAATTCCACTGATGTTAAATTCCTTATAATGTGACAAAGCCAGCAGAGAACAGATAGGACAGTCCCTCTTTGAACTTCTTTGAACAAAAGTCAAAATGTAGAAATAGAAATGTTAAGATAAGGATAAATCCATAAACTCCACAATGTACACTAACTTTTCCATTTCAAAAGCCTATCTACTGGGACTTCCCTGGTGGCACAGTGGAATCCACCTGCCAAGGCAGGGGACACAGGTTCGATTCCTGGTCCGGGAAGATCTCACATGCCGTGGGGCAACTAAACCCATGCACCATAACTACCGAGCCTGTGATCTAACGCCTGTGTGCCGCAACTACTGAGCCCGCGTGCTGCAACCACTGAAGCCCTCGTGCCTAGAGCCCATGCTCCGCAACAAGAGAAGCCACCACAATGAGAAGCCCACGCACCGCAGCGAAGAGTAGCCCCTGCTCACCACAATTAGAGAAAGCCCGCGTGCAGCAACAAAGATTCAACACAGCCAAAAAAAACAAAAAAACAAAAAAAGGCCTGACCAAGAATCTTTTGAAAGAAAAGTAACTTCTATTTGTGAGGCTAAAAAGATTGGTAGGCAGCAGAATCAAAGAATCCACAAAACTGGAAATAAAGAGCTAATGAAAGATATGAGGTCAGGTTAGGAACAAAGCAGGAAAACTTAGAATGTTAGAAAGAAGTGAGAGAAAAAAGATGACTTGGTTCTTTCATGGATTACAGTGTATTGTTGCTAAAGATGTCCCATATGTGTTGCTGCCTTAGAAACTAAAATTAGTTCTTTCCACCTCATATTACAGAGAATACAGGAGAGACATGAAAAAGCTTCACATGAAAAGAAGTGTGCTAACACTCTGCTTTAATGTAAGGATAATTCATGAGCAGTAATACATCTTAAAAGAGGAGAAAGATATGAAGACCATTAACATGTATTATTCAGAAAATAAACTCATGAGTTACTGAGAAGATAGAAATCATAAGGGATATAGGATGAATTAATTAAATTATAGAAAGTCATGTTTCCTTTTGTAGTGTCATTCCACATGCAGTGTCACCAAAAAAGATAATCAACCTGGATTATCTTTTATTATTACCAACCCATTCCAGAAAAATAATGAACTGACCAAGTGATGGAATAGCTAAGTCATAAACCCATTTATTAAAGTCACATTTTCCCCAAATCAGTAAATCTAGACATCCTTTCAATGACATATAAAGTCTAAAGTGCTAATTATCAGTTATATGCTACCTGAGAGTTAGGTATTCATCTGAGTGTATAATTCATCTGAGTAAGAAAATGATATTGGAAACCTGGGAGAAAAAGAGGAAAGAACTTTGATGTGCTTAAATATTCTTATCCAGGATACCTAAAATAAATGCAATATGAAGAAGATTGAATTGTTTGGGAACTATGCATCCTCACAGATTAAAAAAAAACGACAATGATAGAGCAAATTGAAATGAGTCAGCTTCTTTTAAAACAAACAGAAAAGAATGATAATTCAAACTGTTAAAAACTGAATTCTTGGGCTTCCCTGGTGGCACAGTGGTTGAGAATCTGCCTGCTAATGCAGGGGACACGGGTTCGAGCCCTGGTCTGGGAGGATCCCACATGCCGCGGAGCAACTGGGCCCGTGGGCCACAATTACTGAGCCTGCGCGTCTGGAGCCTGTGCTCCGCCACAAGAGAGGCTGTGACAGTGAGAGGCCCGCGCACCGCGATGAAGAGTGGCCCCCGCTTGCCACAACTAGAGAAAGCCCTTGCACAGAAATGAAGACCCACACAGCAAAAATAAATAAAATAAATTAATAAACTCCTACCCCCAACATCTAAAAAAAACAAAACTGAATTCTTGAATGTTATCCTTCACAAGAGATGAGATAAATATAATCTGAGCTGAAAGAATGACAAGCAACTGAGAGTATTTCTCTTCTGTTTTGAGAAGATATTTTCAATTAAAAAACAAAACAACATGGCCCTCTCTTAGGAGCTTAAACCAAAGTGTCTGTGCTGATTAGCTTAGCTAGCGAGTTCAGAGTGCTGAAGGCACTGTGACTGAGGTTTCGATCTCAATCTTCTCAGTTGCCCTACCAGAGACTGTTCTTCCAACCCAAGCCAGCCATTTGACAGATGTAAGCCACTGGCCCGAGGGAACACAAGCCAGACAGTGGTGATCAGTGCAAATCTTGAAGGTCACTGGAAAAATTGTGTCTTACTGCACCATTCACTATTGATGCCTATGAAGTCTAAAAAAACATTTTCAGAGAAAAATAATTCCGTGATTAGAATTTATAATGTTTACATTCACTACCATTCGTTACTTGTTCTTCACTTCATTCAAGTATCACCTTATCAGGGAATTCTTTGCCACTCTCTTGTCTCCTTACCCTGCTTATTTTTCTTCTTAGCACTTTCCACTAACTAATGTTATATTAAATATTTATTTAGTTAGTGCCTCCCTCTCCCAACTGGAATGTGAGCTGCCTGAAAGGGCAAGGACTTAGCCTGTTGTATGCTCCTGGTATATCTCCAGAGCCTGGTGTACAATTAACTGCTGAATAAACTGTATGAATTTTGTAACATCTTAAGGGAGTTTAATCCATGCTTACCTTTAATATGACATAGAAAAATAGTAGATCATTTATAAGCCAAGACTATAATGCTAATTAGTGAAGCAGAATGTGTTCGTAGTCTATAGGCAGCACTCTATATACCAAAAGAATTTCCAGACTTTTGACATAGGTTTTTCCAACTTTGGAAGGTGTTCAGCATCTTTACCATTCATCTCTATGGGACCGTTCAATGTGTGGACAAACATGAGATATAGGACACAGGGCAGTGGGACTGGCTATTCAGTTCAGTTTCAGGAATAAAATTGAAGTTACCAAAACCATTAAGTCTTCTTCGATCAAACTATCAGAAATAAATATCTGGGAAAAGAAATAGAATAACTATTTATAAATTAAGGCTTTAAAGATGCTACAGTTTATTTTTTCAATACCAATAATTTAACACACAAACTAGAATTTGATGGATAATGTATAGACAATACCCATACCCTCCTCCCAGTTTCTCTGTTTGCTAGACTTAAAAAATGCCGAATTAGATTATCTGGAGGGTAAAAGGTCAAACACAATAAGAAGGTTGCAAGTAAAGGAAAGGTCATGGATATCCAATGCAATCACCTGAAGAATTCCCAAACTTCAACCCGTTAGCCCAGTGGACTATAGTACTATTCTATCTTCTTTAGGTGTATATGTATTTATTTGAGGCCATGTGCTACAGAAAATCTATCTATCCACAATCATATTGCAAATCAGTGACAGGACCAGATCTGCAAATAAGGTATCTGGACTCAATAGCTTTTTCTACCCTATTTTGCAGTCATTGTTCTCAGGAAGAAATATGAAGCAGCAATTATTTTGTTTTTTATGCCCTGAATGAAACTTTGCCAACCCCAATGTGAAATAACAAGAACACTGGACAAGAAATGAGGGGGTCTGGGATTTGATTCTCGTTCAATAATCATAATTTTAGCTGAATTCATGTTGCTAATTTACTTAATATGTTACTTTAAGTGAACTTATATTTAAAAAAATTTAAATAACTTTAGACTTTCCCTAAGCAATATTTATGAAATTCCATGTTCAATATAATATTGATTTTTTTCTAATTTACATAAAAATACACAAATGATAATGTATGTCCACTCATTTACCATGAGTGGCACATAAACCACACTTTGGGAAGCATAAAAGATGATTTTTAAGGCCCTTTATAGCTCTAAAATTCTAATATGCTAATTAAATCTCACAGTTTTGATAGCATAAGAGCTACGGTTTAAAATTATAATCTCATCAATTTCATGAGCAAAGTAGTAAGTTCCCCCACCATTCCCCACAATAGTTCTTCCTCTATAGGCGCCAAGTTGGCTATAGTTCTTTCTTTAGAAACAAAAATGATGAATTAAAAACTGAATTAAAAACTGGAGTTAACAAAAGCTGAGAGAAACAGTACAAATCACTAAATAAAAGGAATATATATATGTTTCTTACTTTATAATGCAGATCCAACAACTAAAATGGATTTGCTTCTGCTGATTCTTAACAAAAGTCAACCCTCTTTCCCCGACACTTCCCTTCCCCCACTCTTTAATTAATTTTCATTTTTGTTGGTCTGCAAAACCTCTTTAAGTGGACAGTGGAGCCTCCCTATGAGAAGTGAGTTATGTCTAAGAAACATGACACAAGCACACAGAAGTGTCACCAGCTGGTGACTACTATTTTGGTAAAAATAATTTCACTTCTATCACTGTTTCTAATACCTGAACCAGCCAGATGCCATCTTTTGTGTCTTCTACAAGCTCATAGAAGTGCATTTCACCACTGAAATTGGTACTAGAAACAGATTCAGATGCTTCTTCTTCTTTGAGTGCAGAATAAAGCTCACCTTCCATCAGGTCACCTGAAGAAAAGAAAAAATAACACTAATAAGATTGCAAAAATCTCATGTTCCCAACTTCAATGATAAATTCTATTTTATACTGTTAAAAACTTATGTCACTGTACTTTCACTGCACTCTACAGAAGAGTAGAACCTGAATACACCTATTTAAGACTCACACGTTTAGTAAATATGTAAGAAGAACCTTCTGTGTGTCAGGCAAAAGTGAACAAAACAGATAAAAATCCATCTCCTGATGGAGTTTATATTCTAGTGGCATCACCACATAATTTATTAGGAAATTACTGAATTTATGTCAGCCCCAAAAACCATCACAATATTATTCAGCTTTTGTCCAGGCATCAAATAATTTTTAAACAGTATGATTTATATACTTCTTTTTTGCGGTATGCGGGCCTCTCACTGTTGTGGCCCCTCCCGCTGCGGAGCACAGGCTCCGGACGTGCAGGCTCAGCGGCCATGGCTCACGGGCCCAGCCACTCCGCGGCACGTGGGATCCTCCCGGACCGGGGCACGAGCCAGTGTCCCCTGCATCGGCAGGCGGACTCTCAACCACTGCGCCACCAGGGAAGCCCGATATATACTTCTGACTGACAAGAATTAGAAATGGGTTTACAAAATTTGCTATCACCACCTGCGTAACATAGCAACAGGGCTTATATGACTTGGAGGTTAGATACAAAAGATTACCTAGAAGAACAAATTCCATATTCATACACAAATTTACAGTGTAAATTTACACTTTGTATCATCAAATAAAAAGTACAGAAAACACGTCAAATTATTTTAACTTTTGTCTTAAATGTTAACAATGCAAAAACAAGTACTGTATCATGACAGCAGCAAAACCACCCACAACCAATATGTAAATTATAAAGTTAAATTGCTATACCAAGACCACTCTGCTATAAAATGTGTGATCTGAGTCATATTTTTGTGAGCTGTGTGTATTCTTTAAATATTATGTGCACTCCTTGTACACTCAAAGTTACAAGTATTTTTAGGCCCAGAGGAAGGCAACACTAAATAAAAGTCCCAAGAAAAAAAATGTGGTATCAAATTACTTTACCATGAAGAATGATTTGGCTGGGGCAGTTTAGGTACTTTTCACTTCTAAACCTAGAAAGTTCATTTATTAGAGATCTTCTACTTTACTTTATTCCCCCTACCCTACATGCCAGCCATGGTAGTAATAAAAGTCACCATAAACCAGTCAGTAAACAAGAGGCACAATTTTATGCAAATAACACACAATTTTATGTTTTCTCTAAAGAAAAATGCATCACTTTTACAGAGAGTGTTCCCTCCTCTATCCCAGTAGTGATTTTAACCTTAATCTGCAAATACCTGAGTGCTCAAGTCCTCTGGAGTTAGGACTCTTGTCTATCATACTACATGGCTATAAGATACTAAATAAGGGAAAAAAATTGTCTTGTAAAAGACACAGCTGACAGATATACTTGAAACAACAAAAAAAGACAACTATCAGTTTCAATTGCTTCCTACAGCAACCCAGAATGCCCTTCTCAAATTACAGTACGTTCTCCTTCCAGGAAGTGTATCTAAACCAAGATATATTTTGTCCAGGGGTGAAAAAAATTAAGCCCATTTCTCACCCAATCCTACCCCAAAACCAACAGTTATTGAAAATGCATTCTTTAAGATGTTAAATATCTCTTAGCTCAATTCTATCAATATGTCCCAACCCATTTAAGCTGATGCAGCCCCTGTGGCATAGAAGGGAAAAAGCAGTTTACACCCAAGATATAAGAATTAAAAAAAAAATCCTTACAGAAATATCCTTTCGAAACAAACAAGATAGGCATTCACAAAAAATATTCACCTCATTTTCACCAAATTTAAAGTATGAAAAGCTAATACTGTGCCCTGTACACTTTCTCTATATTTAAACTCATTATTTAAAATTTAAATCCTAGAAAAATTTTTTACTATTTAATTTTGTATCTATATGACATGATGGATGTCCACTAAACTTCCTGTGATAACCATTTCATGATGTATGTAAATCATGCTGTACATCATGCTGTACACCCTAAACTTGTACCGTGCTGCAAGTCAACTATATCTCAATAAATCTGGAAGAAAAAATAAAATAAAAAACAAAATAAAATTTAAATCCTAGGCCTAAATGCCTCTTTGATATTAAGTATTCCAATGATGTTTTTCCCCTCCGGGTAACTTGTTATTACTATGGTGACAAATGCTGCTATCTACAGAGAACGTTTTGGGGTTTTTCTTGTATACTTATGAATTTCAACTGACAAATAATGCTTTGCAATTTGTTTGTAACTGGTTGACATTTCCGAAATTTGAGAAAAACACTCAATTTGGTAAACGACACTAAGAAGCTGCACTTTAAACTGTTATTTTAAAATAACCTTAGGAAGACACACCAACACTCCTACAAATAATTCCAGCCCAGGCCCCTTCCAAAAACTGGGATTTACTGTTTTTTTGGTAGAAAACCTGGACAAAGGAAACCCGGGCAGCTCTGGAAGTAGTCTGCTTAACCCTTCCAGGTACCGCCTCATTCTGGGGGACCACCAGGTACGAGGAAGTACGGGTCGTCCCCTCCTCCGAGTGGAGGGGACCCTCGGGGAGACGATACTCGCCTGACTTTTCCACCAGTTCCCGGACATCCTTCTTCTCGGGCAACCCCGAGTACCCCAGCCCCCGGCACTCCAGAATGGTCTTCAGCTTCTTGAAGCTCAGTGCCACCGGATCCACCAGCTGGGTGGCAAAGATGCCAGTTTCGTACCACACAATGGCCTCAAAAAACCTGGCCAGGACGAACAGGACCAGAAAATAGAGGAGCAAGAAAAAAAGCTTCAGCCACATCTTCCCCTGCGTCTTCGCTCTTTTCGGAGAGCTCAGAACACGGAGGAGAGGAGGGGAGACTGGGGGAGTGTGGGCGAGGGCACCAGCCTGGCGTGGGGTACGGCGCCCGCCGCCGTCACTGCGGGGCCATCCCCGGCGGGAGGCAGGTGGACTGTGCGGGGGTGAGGAACAGACCAGCAGGGGCAGAGGCGCCAGAGCCTCGCGCGGGGGCCTTCCAGTCAAGAGGCGAGAAAAATAAGGGGGAAAAAATTTAAAAGTCCACCCATTAAACCCCGAAAGGAGAGAGGCACGGGGAGAACCCCGCGGGTAAGAACAAGATGAGGGCCGATTCCGCCGGCGGGGGGGCACTGGGATGTGGCGGGGTCGGCCTTCTAGCACCGTAATCTCAACGGAGGAGGGGGAGGGCCAAAAAAATCATTCAGATTCACAAAGGAAGAGGGGGCCGGGCTGCAGGCTGGGGCCAGAGGGGCGGCGGTCCCCGGGAGGCTGTTGAGTCGGCCGGGCTGAGGCCGGGCTCCCACGGCGGCAGTCAGGAGGGTGCGGTGCTCGGCGGGGGCCAGGCCCGGGGCCCAGCGGCGGGGAGGACCGGCCGCTGCAGCGCCGCGCCCGGCGCCCAGGCCCCAGGCCCCGCCGGCCGCGAAGGCTCCACGAGAAGCGCGGCGGGGAACGGCGGCGGCGGCGGCGAGTGCAGGTTCGCTCAGGGCCGGCGGAGGCGCCTTTCAGGCTGGCGGGCACCGCGGCCCGGCCCAGGAGGGGGGCGTCGCAGTCTCTGCAGAAGGAATGGGGCGCGCGAGGCGACGGTCCCGGAGAAAAAAACGCAAAAATAGGCCCGAGACGTCTCCCCGGGGCGGCTCTCCGGCTTGCCTCCTGGTCCAACGCAGCGCTCGCCCCGCTCGGATGGGCGGCGCGGGTTCCGGCCGCCGTCCCCGACGCCCCCTCCCCCGCGAGAGGCCGCTGCCGCCGCCTCGGGACTAGAGGATCCTCGGCGGCCACGGCCCAAACCGAGACATAACAACTGACGTCGGCTGCGGGGCGGGGCTTCGGGCGGGGCCACAAGGGGAGTGCCCGCCGGGCGGCGGTGGGGAGGAGAGGGTACTGGGAAGGAAGAGGGCGCCCAAGCCTGGGGGCGGGAGAGCGGCGCGGAGCCCCAGCCTCGATGCGGTCTCTTCTGCGCTCCCGAAGTTGCCTCTCCAGTGTCTCCTCCTCTCTCTTTCCTTTTGCCCTGCAGATGTTTAGTAAGTGATTTTGTCTGAGGGTTGCAGTTAGGACTGTGTCGCTTTGTGTGTTTTTTGGTAAAAATGGGGCAGCTAATCATCCTCTTAAAATAAGTAAAAATAAGAGTACGTGTATGCCAGGTCCCGGTTAACTGGGAAAATTTTGGCGCAGTTGGTTTGAGATGGTAGAAGGCGAAACCCAGAAAACAATGATTTTCCATCTCTAGGTGAGAATGTAGTAGTTTGCGCATTTCTGTGTTGAAGGAGATTTGGTCAAAGGGGGAGGCAGAACTAGGCTCACCCGTCCCTGCCCGTTACAAAGGCCTCACCACACCCCCTCCTCACCCGTCGCAGTTTCAGTCTCAGGGGCGTTATAAGCCAGGTATCGAAATGCTGAGTTCCCAGGGCAAAGGTTGTTCAGTGTGGATATGTCCCAGTGCAAATTTTCCCTGCGTTTTCTTTCATCACCCTCGCTGAGTGGGGCATCTCCAGCAAGAGGAACTTACATAAATTGAGTAACGTGGGTGAGCACGCAGTACGCGGTTCTGTATTTATTTAACCCCGGTAGAGCATACTCTTCCTGTCGATCTCTGTGCCAATCTTGAGGGAGAAGGGGATTGCATACATAAAATAAACAAGTCTGGCTTCTACCAGACCCCTTGATGAGGAAGAAGAAGACTCAGAAATTACAAGAGAAACGTTAGCTATTGTGCAAAGCTGTCAAATGTCCTGAACTAGGGGTGAAAGTTGTAGCAAGAATATAGGTGTGATCCTCACGCTTGGAACAAATGAGGAATGGAAAGCAAAGAATGGACCGTGAGAATGTAGCCTCAGAGTGGTACCCTTTTAGAATAAAGCAAACAAAGGCATTTCAGTGTCCAGCTAGTGGAGGATTATTTAGCAGGGATGGGCCCAGGGACGAGGGAGAAAGAATCAGAGGAGGAGGTGTAGGAATGTACAACCAGCTCTTGGCCTCTGCGTGTGTGTCTTAACTTGCCTCAATGTGGCTTTGTTTCCAGGGCTGGCAGATCAACGTGCGAGGCTGTATTAAACATTCTAAAACGCTTGGTTCTGAAATTTCAGAATCCTTGGGCATGTCACAGTGATGCTGTTACTGGGTGATATTGCTGTTCAAACCTTGACATATAAAGTGATGTCCTTCACCTCAAAGAAATGTACTCACTGGAGAGGAAAGACTGCAAGAGGGGCAGGTGGGGAAAATTGGGGTGGCTGAGGATGGAACCAGCCAGGCCAGAGTTTCAAATTGGAAAAATATTAGATTATAGAAGGGACTGGAAAGGAGTTACTAAAGAACACTTTGGACATTTCTTGTTTGTCTTAACTGCCTCCCATCCTCAACACCCTGGATTTGTTCCTCAAGGTTAAAACCCTTAGGAAAGATTACAGCACTGATAAAAGAACATGCAGGGTTGGTGGGAAATAGGGATATGGACATTTACATCCTCTATTGATGGGAATGTACAACCTTTCAGGAGAGCAATTTACAGCGCGTGTTAGAAGGCCCCCTGAAATATATGCTCTTTGGCACAGTGATCTCACTTCAGGGAACTTATCCTGAGGAAAGGATAGAATGTGTGCACAAAGATGCATGTGCAGAGTTTTGTTATTATTGTAAAGTTAATAATAGAAAAAGAGAGAAAAAAAGGGAAAACCCAGGTGAACTATTAGGCAGCTACTAAAAAGAAAGATAACTGTGTGCATCTTTATGTGATGGGATTTAGATGATTTAATTTTTTTCTCTTGTGCTTTATCTCTATTCTTTTTCTGAAGTAATCATACATTATTTTTGTAATTTAAAATTGTGTTTTAAAACATAAAACAGGGACTTCCCTGGTGGTCCAGTGGGTAAGACTCCGTGCTCCCAATGCAGGGGGCCCAGGTTTGATCTCTGGTCGGGGAACTAGATCCCGCATGCATGCCACAACTAAGAGTCAGCATGCTGCAACTAAAGATCCCACGTGCAGCAGCTAAGACCCAGTACAGCCAAAATAAATACATAAGTAAATAAATATTAAAAAACAAACGAACAAAAACCCCCCACTAGAACTGCTTCCCTCGTCTTGAGGTTTAGCAGCAGGGATTCATCCTCCAGGACTCTAAGGGAGGTGTGGGCTGTCCTCCCATGAGGATGATTTCAGTTTCCACTATGCCTAACTGGGCAGATTAATTAGAATTTCTGTTCCAAGACCAGGATGACAAAAGGATGTTTGAAATATTTATCGTTTTTCATAATCTGTTTTTCTAACAGCTAGACTGCTAATCTGGGTTCAGAATCTCAGATTCTGTTCATTTGTGGGATGATTTAAAGGCCTTATCATTTGATATTGTGGCAAGAGCATGGGACCCATAATTGGAGGGGCTGGTCCAGTGTAGACTAGTATCTACCAGCTGTGTCACCTTGTTAAGAAGTCACAAGACCGCTGTGAACCTCATTTTATCACCTATAAAAATGCGAAAGGCTGCTTACCTCATGAAGCTGTTGTAAAGATTAAATGAGGTAGTGAATGTAAAAAGTGCTTTGAAACAAACATACTGCTTGTATTTAATTTAAAATAAAGAATTAATTTTAGAGGAAAAGAAAGTCAATGCCTTTGGTTGAGCTGGATGAAACAAGGTTATTTAACTTAGGGCCCAAAGAGCCCTCCCTTCTTATTTTTATTAAAGTATTTACCCATATCAAGCAACACTCCAAGACTTCAAAATTGGGACAGTTTTGAGAGTGGAAGGGGCAACGGTAACAAAATTATGCCAGACTATCTAAGATAAATTGGGACTGTCCCAGACAAACCCTACTCATAAAAAACAGATCCTCTGCTTGTCCCTACCCACTCTGATTCCCATTCCTCAGAGGCAACTGCCTTCAATTCTTTTTTTTTTTTTGTGGTACTCGGGCCTCTCACTGCTGTGGCCTCTCCCGTTGCGGAGCACAGGCTCCGGACGCGCAGGCTCAGCGGCCATGGCTCACGGACCCAGCCGCTCCGCGGCATGTGGGATCCTCCCAGACCGGGGCACGAACCCGTGTCCCCTGCATCGGCAGGCGGACTCTCAACCACTGCGCCACCAGGGAAGTCCTGCCTTCAATTCTATTAAGCATTTTTCTCATGTTTACTTCTGTATTTCTTAATAATAGGTTTTTACTGCTCTTCTTGATTTTTCCATTTTATACATTATCTATTGATTTCTTACCCTGGAAGATGAGGAATGATCTCTTTGATACCCTTCATTCACACACCATTTCTCGCCCCTCATTCCCAACGTGATTATATTACATATTCACTTTTATATTAATGTGTCCATATAAATCTTGTTCATGACTGAACCACATCATTTATATTTCCTTTCTTGTGCAATTGTTCATTTTTCCTGGAGTTAATAATTAACTCAAATTTTGGTTTGTTCTATTTTCTAGGGCGCTGTCCACTTATTCATTCCCAAACTCTCTGTCTGAACTATCAAAATACTCAAATGGCTAATCTATCAATTCCATGTTTTATTGGAAATAAACCTGTCCTTGGTCCTCCTGCTCTAGGCTAGACTTGTTACCCTGCAGACCAATTACATAGCTATTGTAATAGCTATGTAGTCATTCCAGGACTACCCTTCACTTCTCTTCCATGTTGGATCCTGTTTTTTTTTGTTGTTTTTTTTTTTTTGCGGTACGCGGGCCTCTCGCTGTTGTGGCCTCTCCCGTTGCGGAGCACAGGCTCCGGACGCGCAGGCTCAGCGGCCATGGCTCACGGGCCCAGCCGCTCCGCGGCATGTGGGATCTTCCCGGACCAGGGCACGAACCCGTGTCCCCTGCATCGGCAGGCGGACTCTCAACCACTGCGCCACCAGGGAAACCCGATTCTGTTTTTTTGATCCCGGTTACACTTTGTTATTTCACTCCCTTGTTTGCATGGAACACAACTACAGTGATTTAGTAAGAAAATGAACTTTGGAGACCTTACACACCTAAAAATTCCCTTATTCTACTCTTATTCTTTTTTTTCCCCCAAACTTAAAAGACTTGGAAGACTATTACCAAAACCTCCTTAATACCCTTCACCAATTCACCAGTTGTTAACATTTTTGCTGTACTTGCTTCATCATGTCTTTATTTTGAATATGTGTATATATTTTTTCTTAAACCACTTAGGAGTTAGTTGCAGTTACTCTTCCTATTTGAATGATAGTCTGGCCAAGTAGAGACTTCTAAATTGGAAATCATTTCCCCTCAGAATTTTGAAGGCATTGAACCACTGTCTTATGGCTTCTGTTGTGACTGGACCATTCTCTCTGTAATTTGACTCTTCTTTTCATCCTTGGTGTTCTGAACTTTCATGATGATGTGTTTTAGTGCAGGTCTCCTTTCCTTCATTGTGTTCAGTGCTCAGTTTCAATATGGCAACTCGTGACCTTCAGTTGGAAACTTTCAATAATTTCTTCTGTCCATTTTCTCACTTTTGTGGATCTCCTACTAGTGAGATATTGAAACTCCTAAGTCAATCCCATAATTTTTTCTCTTCTTTCTCCAATTTTCCTCTCTGCTTTTTGTTCTACTTTTCCAGAGATTTCTTCAAATTTATCTTTCACCCCTTCTAGTGAATTCTTAACTTTGTCTATCATTTTTTTAATTTTCAAAGGCTCTTTCTTGTCACAGGGATGTGCCTTTTCTGTAGCACCCTGTGCTTTTTGTTTTGTGTGTGCAAGACATTCTCGTATCTCTCTGAAGAAAGTGGCTTCCCCCCTAAGGTTTCTTTTGCTCTTCGGATCACGGTTCATTTTCTATTTGTTTGTTTTGGACTTCATCTTTCACGTTAGAAGCTCACCTTAACTACTTGGTAATTCTTGACTCTCTCCTTGTTCGTAAGTTCATAAATGTGAGGAACTAAAAAGCTCATTGGAAGTTCTCTGAGAGTGACTGGGGCTCACTTAGGGTGAATAAAGATCAGGGCCCGGCCATTTCACTAGAAGGATGTGTAAGTCTTTTTTCTTGGGCTGTTTGTTTTTGTCAGAGAGGAATCCTGCCTGGAAAGTACAGGTTTCACTGTCAGCATCAAGGGACTGGGTGGGAGGAGGCTGGGGAATATCAAGTCTCAGCCATTAGGCTTGAACTTAATACTACAGTTTTCCATGACGTTCCTCACCTCCCTCACATAGCTATGTCCATATTTTCAAGTCCAGAGCCTCTTTGTTCACTTCAGAAGGTAAATGTCACATCTTCCTCTGGGCTGGGAGAAGGGAAAGTGCCTGGTCGCACCAGGTTCAACTATATCTTATGAAACTTTTAGCAAATCCTCTAGTTTTCAGCCCCGCCCAACACCCTGGGCTTCCAAAGTGCTGTGTTTCCAATTTCTGGACTTTTCCTGGGTTCTCTGGCACCAGCTGTTTAACATGGCAGAGGTGGTGCCACAGATCCACCACACCACTGCCTCTTTCCAGGAGTCTAGGCAGACCAGCTTGTAGTCTTTCTTGCAGGTAGATTGGGTAAGTGACTGAATTCTGGCCAGTGGGAGTCAAGAGGAAGTGATGTGCACCCCTTCTAGACCTGGCCCTCATAAACAGCCTTGAGCCCTCTCTAGATTGGGTGGCCAGGGAGAGGGGTGGGCCCAGAGAACAGCCTGAGACCTTTACCTTGGGGCCCCTGGGATTTGTTCTTCTCTTCTGCCTCTCTTTTTTGCCCATAGAGCTCTCTGCCTCCAAGACACAATCAATTCCACAAGCCAGAGGAACAAAAGTGGGGCTGGCAGGGACCTCAGAATGGTAGACAGGGAGCATGGGAAAACGAATCCCAACATTTGCTACTTTGCCTGCTGGTGGGGGGGCAAGGAGAGTGGCCGATAAAGACAAAGGAAATAACCCCATTTTCCTCACTTTGTTCTCTAACTCCATTATCGAGAACACATTTTGGTTAAAAAAATGGTAAAAATGGCTAGAAATGGTTAAAAAAAAAAGGCTAGAAATCTAAGTGCTATGGGTAGATTGAGTAGATAGATTGGGTGTTTATTATCGTATGTCTGGTTGATATACCCAGCTAAGCACAGATTTGAGTCAGGTAAGGGGGCAATTTTATTTTTTTTTTATTTTTTAATTTTTTTTATTTTGGAAAGTTTTTTATTTAATTTTGCAATATTAATTATTTTTCCAAAAGAGAAAAACCACAAAATAAGCACACATATGTATAGATGTAATAATCTTACATAAATTGTCATACATATAATCCAATAGTATGTTAAACTTTTTTTTTTTTTTTTTTTAAACATCTTTATTGGGGTATAATTGCTTTACAATGGTGTGTTAGTTTCTGCTTTACAACAAAGTGAATCAGCTATACATATACCTATGTTCCCATATGTCTTCCCTCTTGCGTCTCCCTCCCTCCCACTCTCCCCATCCCACCCTTCCAGGCTGTCACAAAGCACCGAGCTAATATCCCTGTGCCTTGCGGCTGCTTCCCCCCAGCTATCTACCTTACTACGTTTGTTAGTGTGTATATGTTAAGGGGGCAATTTTAAGTCTGTCTCCTGTGCGTAAATGTATTTGAGATTTCTTATTTCAGGGACATAAATGTTTACTTCATGAGTAACTAATAATAAAAAGGATGATATGGGTAGAGCAGCTCACCCTCTAGCAATTTCTCCTGGGATCACTTTGCCAGATACACACTGTTGTGAGGTGATGCCAGGCAGTGCATACATCCACCCTCTGAAACCTACTGTCCCCCTGGCTTCTCCCCTCTCTTCCCATAGATCCTCTGCCCTTTCTGGACCCTCTCCTCCCATACTTCCCATCCCTGCACAAGCCCCCTACCTAAAGAATCTTCTAAACAATTAAACAAATTTAACTTAAAATTTATAGGATCTATTTCTTTATTACCAGACTAATAGGTTTGCATTTTGAAAGCTTACTATTGGACAGTGTACAATGATGTATTTATAGCTGATCTGAATATGGCATTTATGATCATTAAAAGAGAACAGTTGGGACCTCCCTAGTGGCGCAGTGGTTAAGAATCCATCTCCAATGCAGGGGAGACAGGTTCAAGCCCTGGTCCGGAAGATCCCACGTGCCGTGGAGCAAATAAGCCCGTGCGCCACAGCTACTGAGCCTGTGCTCTAGAGCCCGTGAGACACAACTACTGAGCCCATGTGCCACAACTACTGAAGCCCACGTGCCTAGAGCCCATGCTCTGCAACAAGAGAAGCCACTGCAATGAGAAGCCTGTGCGCCACAACGAAGAGTAGCCTCCGCTCGCCACAACTAGAGAAAGTCCATGTGCAGCAACAAAGACCCAACGCAGCCAAAAATAAATTAATTAATTAATTTTAAAAAAATGAGAGAGAGAGAAGAGTTAAGATCAAGCCCTAGGCATGGAGCTACCTAATTACATTTTAATTTTTTTCCTGTGAGAAAATCAGACTTGCCTGAGTGCCTTCTCCAGGAACATTCCCTGCTGTGATTGTGAGAACTGCCCGTCCAGTCCTTTCTCTGTGGAGAGGACCCTGTTGACTGACTATGACCACAGCGTTGGTACCGCGTTGTGTTTTCCAGTGCACTAGGCCATTATCTGCAGGAATAAGCAACGTCCCGAAGCGATATTCAGAGACCTGTTTGGCACTCAAGCCGGAATCTTCAAAAGGAGGAACCTCGGGCTTCCCTGGTGGCGCAGTGGTTGAGAGTCCGTCTGCCGATGCAGGGGACACGGGTTCGTGCCCCGGTCCGGGAAGATCCCACATGCCGCGGAGCGGCTGGGCCCGTGAGCCATGGCCGCTGAGCCTGCGCATCCGGAGCCTGTGCTCCGCAACGGGAGAGGCCACAGCAGTGAGAGGCCCGCATACCGCAAAAAAAAAGGAGGAACCTCTTTTCACCAGAGACATATCTACAGAACATGGCTTTCAACAAAGCTGAGAGGAATGCACCCTGGCAGGGCAGCTCTGCTTTGCATGTTGTTGTCCATTTAATACACAGCCCTTCTCCGCTGGCCAGCCAGCGGCCAGCAGTCACTGGTGCCCTCATCTTCCAACACGAGGAACAGCAAGCAGGAGGACTCTGTACAAACACTTTGACGACAAAGGTAAATAAGTGTGGAATAAGCAAATAATAAGTCACCTTTCCTCCTGGAGTAAACTGTTCCCTTCTCTGATCACCTGAAGCTACAATGACACGTGGTCAGACCATGGGACAGCTGGCATTGCTGCAGAGTTTTCCCACCCAGGACAAAATGAAAATGCAAGCCCTTTGTTCAAAAAGCAGGAAAAAAAGTGCCCTGAGGGGTACTATATAAAGCTTTTCCTTTCTTTCCCCCTCGCTCTCTTGACCTATTACAGTGGTTTTTAATTTGCAATTTAATGTAACTCTCCCTTGGGCAGGGGACATTCACAGGGTAAGTGCAGGTCCTCACAGGCATTTGGACTCCCTCTGGACACCCCCCTCCATTGGTAGACTCCACCCCCCCCCTCCCCGCCGCCACCAGCAGCAGATGGTGGGTCCTGAAAGGACTGCAACTCAGCACCAGGACATGCTCATACCTGGATTAGGGGTGGGCAAGAGGCATGATCTCAGCGACTTGTCCCCCAACCCTCTGCAGACCTGAGCCCAGGGTCCCACTGAGGGAGGCAGCACAACATGGAAATGCCCCGCAGTGGGAAGGGCAGTCGTGGAGACGGAGAGACTGGGCAGGGGCCCTGGGCACCAGGCAATGGAGGGCCAGCTGCCAGGAGGCGGGGAGCTGACCGCAGGCAGACTGCATGTAAGCTGAAGGCTCCAAGGCCTCAGCACATGCTCCAGTGTTCATCAGACCTCACTTATAAAACACAAAGCCAAAGAAAAAATTATTTAGAATTTCAAGATGGCAACTGCAGAGCATTAAACTCCAAGCAGCCGCAGGATCCCTCTGAACCTGGGGTCCTGAGCATCTACTTTGTTGACACACCCATGAAGCCAGCTGTGTGGGATAGAATTATTGAAATCAGTGAAGGTCCAGAAAATTCTTTATTTTTTTATCACATTTTTGGCATGCATAGTCTGCTATAGACGGTTTTATTTCTGTACGTAAACCTTTCTGGACACTGTCTGCAAGGCTTAGCTCCTACCCTTATCAGCTATTCTCTGGCATATTACAGCCCCTCTCTAAGCCTTATTTCTAAAACAGAAATAAAACAATGATCTCATGAGATTGTTATGAGGGTTTAATGAAGTAAAGCTGATAAGGCACTAAGCCCAGTGACTGGAATATGTTATGTACAAATGGACATACATACAGATATATATTTACCCATGTACATGATACCCATACATCTCTGCTATGACACACAGGGATGGTACCAGAGTACGTAGAAGGTATGTAATAAATCTATTTTTTGGACAAAGAACATGGATAATAGGAACATTTTTAAAATGTCAATCTGGCTAATGAATGCTTTAGGTGAAATGCAATGCAAATATAAGTTGATTATTTAAAGAAGAAAGCAGAAAAGCTTTTTTCAAAAACTCAAACCTGTTTTGATGGGATAACTCAAAAACTAAGTGCAACTGAATTAAGGACATAGAGAAAATGAAGAACATCCTGAAAACCTTGGTAAATCTGATTTCAGAATGAAAATAGGAAAGATGAAAGAAGTTGGAGCTGGAGAGCATGGAGAAGAGAAGGATAAGAGAGAACTTTAAAATAGCAATATTGCTTTCAATTAAAAGTGAGTATTTTGTTATAAAAGTAGTACATATTTATTATAGAAAACAGGTATTATCAAAAAGAAGAAAATCTAAACTATGCACAATCCCACTATTCTCACACAACAAACAAGTCTGTACCAGTTGATTATCCTACTGTAAATACAGGTTTGAACATATTGGGCATTTTCATTTTTAAAAATATTTGCCAATTTTACATCTGAAATGGCATCTCATTGCTGTTTTGATTTAAATTGCTTCTTTGAATAATAAATGACTTCTTTCTTATCTTGTAAGTTTATTGTTCATATATATATTTGTGTGTGTGTGTGTATTTTTTTGGCCGTGCCACGCTGCACGCAGGATCTTACTTCCCTGACCAGGGATTAAATATGCGCCCTCGGCAGTGAAAGCGTGGAGTCCTAACCACTGTACTGCCAGGGAATTCCCTGTTTTTCTTTTAAATAATCAGAAATATTTTAAATGCATTTAAAAGGTACAGAAAATAATATAGCAGACAGTATTTCTATGTGTTTTTCAGAAAGAAAGCCTGTTAGGTGTGAGATGGGGGCTGTATTAACACAATCTACCATGTTGCTAAAAAAAAAGGTAAATACTGATATGCAAATGTTTTTGTATATTAAGGTGCTAACCTTTTTCTATGACATAGAGCTTTTGTTTTAATATTTTTGACTGAAAAGAAGAAAACAAAAGGAAATTAGTTTAAATTAAAAAAACTTTGTTTTAGTTGGATATGAGAAACAATCTCCTGACGATGAAGAGAATAAATGCAGGAGAAGGAATTTGTCATTATGGAATCTCTGACCCACCATCTCTCTTCTATGATTCACCTTAAACTTAATTGGCTAGGAGACAGAAGCTAGACCAAGTAGTTGTTCACATTTTCCTAGATTCTAGGAAGCACTAATTTTCAAAATTAGTAGGAAGAATTCTGGGTTACATGGCTAATTTGACTTAATATGTATGTTCTTCACCATTGTAAGCAGAATAGCTGTATCTTTGCAGCTCTTTTGAGTAAGAGCTGCTAAGTCCACTGTTGTTTGGTGGTTGAATGTGAATGAATTATAATGAATGTGAATTCTATTATGTAACAACTGGGACAAGTGTTCCATTTATAAACAATTAGCATGCTTACTGCTGAGTATGGTACTTTTTAGAATTATACACAAATATTCTCTCTCCTTTCAGGCATGTGGTAAGAATGTTCTTTTCTGACCCCTTGGAGTTAGCTGAGGTCATATGACTTTCACTGGCCAATGAAATATGACAGGAAGTGACATTTTCACTTCCGGGCCCAAGTTAAAAAGAGTTTTATATATAGTTTACTGTATGTCAATTATACAGATTAAGTTTATATGTAAATAAAATTTACTAAAGTTTATATATAAAGTTTATAATAAACTACATATGTTTAAAGTGTACCATTTTTACATGTGTAATCATCACTACAATCAAGATAGTGAAGACATCTGTCACCTCTAAAAGTTTTCACTTGTGCTTTTCTAATCGCTCCCTCCCACACCTCCTTGTCCCCTATCTCCAAGCAGTCATCAATCTCCTTTCTGTCACTATAGATTAGTTTTGAATTTTCCACACTTTAATCATATAGTATGTACTGTTTTTTGGCTGGCTTCTTTCACTCTGCATGATAATTTTAAGATTCATCCATGTCATTATATGTAGCAGTGGTTCATTCCTTTTTATTGCTGAGTAGTAATCCATTCTATGGATACTCCATGGTCTATTTATCTATTTACCTGCTGATGGACCATTGAGGTGTTTCCAGTTTGGGGCTATTACAAATAAAGCTTCTGTAAACATTTGTGTACAAGTCTTTATATGGTCACAAATTAATTTTTCTCTTGAATAAATACTTAGGAGTGAATTGGGTGGATCATACGGTCATTGTATGTTCAACATCTTAAGAAACTGCCAAATTGCTTGGTTGTAATATTGACATTGTCACCATAAGTTCACAAGAGTTTTAGTTTCTCCACATCTTCATCAACACTTGGTATGACAAGTCTTTTTAATTTTATTTATTCTAATAGCTAAGTAGTGTTATCTCATTGTGGGATTTTTTTTTTTGAATTTTAAAATTTTATTTTATTTATTTTTTTTTTACAGCAGGTTCTTAATAGTTATCTATTTTATACATATTAGTGTATATATATCAATCCCAATCTCCCAATCCATCCCACCACCACCACCCGCCCCCTACCACTTTCCCCCCTCTCATTGTGGTTTTAATTCACATTTCCTAATGACAACGATGTTGAGCATCTTTTATTATGTTTATTTGCCATCTCTGTACCTTAACTTGTCTGTTCAAATCTTTTAGTCAGTTTTTATTGGTTTGTTTGTTATCTTATTTTTGTATTTTGAGAGTATATATTCTGGAATCAGCTATATATTTTGCAAAGATTTTTCACAGTGTGTGTCTTGTCTTTTCATTTTCTTAAGAGTGTCTTTTAAAGAGTAGAAATTTTAAATTTTAACTAAGCCCAATTAATCAACTTGTTCTTTTATGAATTGTGTTTTTGATGTTTTATCTGAGAAACCCTTGCCTAACCCAAGGTCAAAAAGATTTACTCCTGTTTTCTTCTAATAGTTTTATAAATCTATGCGCTTTTTTTTTTTGTGGTACGCGGGCCTCTCACTGTTGTGGCCTTTCCCGTTGTGGAGCACAGGCTCCGGATGCGCAGGCTCAGCAGCCATGGCTCACGGGCCAAGCCCCTCCACGGCATGTGGGATCTTCCCGGACCGGGGCATGAACACGTGTCCCCTGCATCGGCAGGCAGACTCTCAACCACTGCGCCACCAGGGAAGCCCCATCTATGCTTTTACATTTAGGTCTATGACCTATTTTGAGTTAAATTTTGCATATCGTGTGAGTTATGGATCTAAGTTCTTTTTTTTATATGTATATACAATTGTTCAAGCAGAATTTGTTGAAAAGACTATTTATTCTCCACTGCATTGTGCCTTTGTCAAAAACCAGTTGTCCAGATATATGTATGAGTTTATTTCTGGACTTACTATTTTGTTCCATTGATTTATTTTTCTATCTTTATGCTAATACCACACTGTCTTCATTAGTGTAGCTTTATAATAATTATTGAAATCAGGCAGTGTTATACCTTGAAATTTGTATGTCTTTTTCAGAGTGGTTTGGCTATTCTAGATTCTTTGCAGTTCCATAAAAGTTTTAGCATCAGCCTGTCAATTTCTACAAAAGATCCTGCTGGGAGTTTGATTTTAATTGCATTGAGTCTATAGATTAATTCAAGGACAGTTGACATCTTTATGATACTGAGTCTCCAGATCCATGAACAAGGTATATATTTCCATTTATTTAGGTCTTCTTTAATTTCTTTCAGCAATATTTTGTAGTTTTAGTGTACAGATCTTTTACTTCTTTTGTTAAGTTTATCACTAAGTATTGCTTTTTTATGTTATTGTATATAGTAATGTTTTTATATTCAAATTTCTGATTATTTGTTGCTACTACAGAGAACTACAATTGATTTTTGTATATTGAACTTGTATCCTGCAACCTTACTGGTCTCAATTATTTGTTCTAATAGCTTTAAAAAAAGATTCCATCATATTTTGTACATAGGTGATTATGTCATCTGAAAAAAAAAAAAGTTTGAATTCCTCCTTTTCAATTTGCATACCTTTTATTTCTCTTTCTTGTCTGATTGCACTGGCTAGAACTACTCCAAGTTTTGAATTAAAGTGATAACAGCAGACATTCTTACCTGGTTCCTGATCTTAAGAGGGAAGTATTTAGGTTTTCATCATTAAGTATAATGGTAGCTGTAGGCTTCTTTAGATGACCTTTATGAAACTGAGGAAGTTCCCTTCTAATTTTAGCTTACTGAGAGTATTTATCAGAAATGAATGTTGGGTTTTGTTTAGATAAGCTTATGATTTTTATTTTTAGTTTGTATGTTGAAGTATATATATTTTTTGACTTTTTTTTTTTTTTGTGGTACGCAGGCCTCTCACTGTTGTGGACTCTCCCGTTGCGGAGCACAGGCTCCGGACACGCAGGCTCAGCAGCCACGGCTCACAGGCCTAGCCACTCCGCAGCATGTGGGATCTTCCCGGACTGGGGCACGAACCCGTGTCCCCTGCATCGGCAGGCGGACTCTCTACCACTGTGCCACCAGGGAAGCCCCTTGATTTTTTTTTTTTTTAGCTGAGCCATGCAGCACGCAGGATCTTCCCCCAACAGGGATGGAACCTGTGCCCCCTGCATTGGGAGCCTGGAGTCTTAGCCACTGGATCACCAGGGAAGTCCTGTTGCAGTACTGATATATTGATTGATTTTTAAATGTTAAATGGACCTTCTAAGTCTTGGTTCCAGGATATACCTCATTTGATCATATCAATATGATGTTTTATACTTTTAATGTATTATTGAATTCAATTTGCTAACGTTTTGTATAGAATTTTTGTTCATGAGGGATTTTGGTCTATAGTGTAATGCCTTTGTCTCGTTTCATTTTAAAGATAATCCTGACCTCTTAGAATGGGCTGAGAGCTATTCTCTTCTCTGATATTTTTGGAAGTGTTTGTATAGAATTGGTATTATTTCTTCTTTAAGTGTCTAATAGAATTCACCCATGAAGTCATCTCAGCCTAGAGTTTCTTTGGAGGAGAGTTTTGAATTATGCCACTTTCCTAAATAGATATAGTGCTCTTTAGATTATTTATTTCTTCTTGAGTGAGCTTTGGTAATTTGTGTTTTTAAAGGAAATTGTCTATTTCATCTAAGTTGTCATATTTATTAGCATAAATTTGTTCATAATAATTCCTAATTGTCTTTTAAATATATGTAGACTCTGGGGCTTCCCTGGTGGTGCAGTGGTTAAGAATCCACCTGCCAGTGCAGGGGACACGGGTTTGAGCCCTGGTCCAGGAAGATCCCACATGCCATGGAGCAACTAAGCTCATGTACCACAACTACTGAGCCTGCGCTCTAGAGCCTGCAAGCCACAACTACTGAAGCCTGTGCGCCTAGAGCCTGTGCTCCACAACAAGAGAAGTCATCATAATGAGAAGCCCGTGCACGGCAACGAGCACCCAACACGGCTAAAAATAAATAATTAATTAAAAAAAAATGCACTCACTCGCCACAACTAGAGAAAGCCCGCGTGCAGCAAAGAAGACACAACGCAGCCGATAAATAAATAAACAAATAAATAAATGAAATAAATAAATATATAAAGAATATATATGTAGAATCTGAAGTGATATCACCTCTCTCATTCTTAATATTTTTCATTTATATATTTTCTCCTTAATAAGTCTGGCAAGAATTTTATCAACTTATTGATTTTCTCAGAGAGGCATCTTTTGCTTTCATTGATTTCTCTATTGTTTTCCTGTTTCTATTTTATTGATTTATACTTTGATCTTTCTTATTTGCTTCCTTTGCTTACTTTGGGTTTAATTTGCTTTTATTTTTCTAGAGTGTTAAGATCATTAATTTGAATTCTTCTAATATAGGTGTCTGATGTTATAAATTTCTCCCTCAAAATTGCCTTAGGAGTATCCTACAAATTCTGATTTGTTTTATTTTTATCAGCTCAAAATAAGTTTTAATTACACTTTTAATTTATTTTTTCACCCATGTATTATTTAGAAGTGTGTTTTTTTAGTTTCCAAATATTTGGAGACTTTTCTGAGAATATTCTGTTATTAATATCTAATTTAATTCCATTATGGTCAAAGAACATAATGTTTATAGCTTGTGAATTGTGGTAGGAAAATTATAGCTTAGTGTCAACCAAAGGGAAACTATTATTTCTCAGGAAGCCCTCACAGCCAACCAAAGTTGCTGTAATCATCTATTGATAGTTCCAGTTTAATTCAAGTTGACAAATATTTGTTGAACAGTGATTATATATGCTCAAGTCCAAAAATAAAGTTCCAAAAATAAGGAAAGTAGAGTGCCTGATCTCAAGGAACTTACAATCTAGATATGAACTACTGATACTAGGAAAGACATGGTAAAATCAAAAAGTAGATTAAACAAAGAAAAAGAAGGGTTCAAGGAAGGGACGAATTGAGAACGGCTTCACATAGGAGGTGGGACTTAAGAAGGGTCTTGAAAGAAGTGTTCAAGTTTGACAGGTGGAGATGGTGGGATGGTCCTTCAAGCAGAGGAAACAGCATAAGCTCAGAGACAAGAAAATATAGTACATGCTTGGGGAACTTCACTTTGACTGAAGGTTAGGGGAGTGGTGGGAGATAAGGGGAATATTTTATAGGACTCTGAGGTCTTTATACGTAGATGAATAAGCATTTGGGCGCCATTAAGGTTTTTTGAGCCCAGAAGTTATTTTCCTTCACCCACCACACTTGCTCTATCAAGTCCTGGTGGGACTCCATCCATCATAGAGCTCTGGAAAACGTCAAGTGGTTGGATTACATCCTTGACTCCCTTGCTTAAAAACCCTTCATTGGATCCCCACTGTACTTAGAATAAAATCAAAACTTCTTTTTGGACCCTGCATGGTCTGCCTTCTGACTATCTCATCTCCTACTGTCGCTTTTTAACTCTATTCAGTACATTCTACCTCCCTCAGCTTCCTCTCGCTTCCTGAAACATAATTAGGGTTTCTCGCACTCAGGACCTTTGCATTTTCTTTCTTCTCCTTGAACACTTTCCCAGCTCTTTGCATGGTATGGCAGGAAACCTCTAAGATGGCCCCAATCATCCCTGCCTCTTGGTATTCACACCTTTGTGTTATCCCCTCCTCTAGAATATGGTTTGGATTTAGTGACATGCTTTTAGCAAATAAAATGGGGTACAGGTGATGGGTTACAAAAGGAAGGTGGTCCTCATTTGGGGTACGCTCGCTCTCTCTCATTCTCTGGCTCACGTTGAGGGAAGTCAGCTGCCTACTGTGTGGTACACTGTGGAAAGGCCCTCATGGTGAGGAACTGATGTCTCAGGCCAACAGACAGCAAGGAGGCCTTCCAACAACCACGTAGGTCAGGTTGTAATCTGATCCTCCCCTAGAAGAACCCTGAGTTGACTGCAGGCCCAGCTAATACCTGGATTTTAACCTGTGGGAGACCCTGAGCCAGAGACATCCAGCCAAGCCATGCCTGGAACACTGACCCACAGAAACCATGAAGTAATAAATGTTGTTTTAAGCTGCTAAATTTTGAGGTAATTTCTTATGCAGCAATAAGTGACTACATATGGCTGGCTCAGACTCATTCTTCATGGCTTAGCTCAAGTGTCACCTCCTCAGAGAAGCCTTTCCTAACTAGCCTGGCTAAAGTAACTTTCTTCCTGCCCTGTCTCTTCCCAAAGTCACTTTCTAATATAGTGTCCTGTTTTCTTTTTTCCATAGAGCTTACTTTAATCATTTACTTGTGTGTTGTCTGACATCCCACAACTAGAATGTAAACTCCTTAAGGGTAAGGCTGTTGCCTGACTTGTTCACTGCTCTATCTCCAACACCTAGAATGATGCCTGGTTCAGACCCTTGTTGAATAAATGTTAAGAGAGTAACGATTCTGCATTATTTGCTCCAGAAACTTCCTTGTGTTTAGCAGAGCCAAATCCTATGAACCGAGCATAATCTGTGCTTTGATAAGAACTTTGACAGCCAACAAAGCCTGGGGCTCTTTTCAGGTTTTAAAACAAGATGTGCTTTTACTTTATGATCAGGGAAGTAACTTGCCAGAGTCACAAAGCTAGTAAGCCGTGGAGCTGGGATTCAAACCGACATCTATCCGCGTTCAAAGCCAATGCTGCTGTAAAAAGTTACAACTATTTAAAACAAAATAGATAACAGGAGATAATGATCAACGGGAAGCCAGAATATTTTACAGGAAATCATGTAATGGTTCATGAACAGTTGAAGTGGAAGACAGCATGGGACCCTGGGATTACTTAGAAAACTCCTGTGTATTAAAAGGACCAAATGGGGAGCAGCCTAACCATGAAGGGTGTGTGGGAAAAAGTCATCTGTCACAGTAAAAGTACCCACACTGCCTTGTCGCTTGCTGTCCGGCCTCCCACTCCAGGTGGTTTTGCAGGTGCAGGTGTCTGACCCTCTCCCAGGGGACTTTGGGTCCTGCGGTAGATTTGTGTGAGTCTTGCAAATTTTGCTACTATGACAACTCAAGGTGCAATGCCTAGCAGGGACTATAAGATGCACTACATTACAAAATAATTAAAGCCACACCACTGCCCACCTCTTCCCCTATCCTCTCCCGCCCTCAGTCTCCCCAGCAACAGCAAGAGTGAAACATACCAAGGATGCCATGTTCCTGGCAAGAGCTCTCAGAGGGCCTTGCATTCATGTCTCAGCTCTGCCATGTTCCACCAAACACTAGTGGTGGAACCTTGAGCAAAATACCTCTTGTGCGTTTCAGAAGCTCTCAGCCTCACCTCTTATTTTGGCCATTGATGAAATGACCAGTTCTATGCAAGTCTAGATGGTGTAGCCTGATAGCATCTAAGCTACATGCCTCTTGATTTCAGTCCCGGGGCTTTTCTGACATGCCTTGTGGTATGGCTACAGGACTCCTCCCAGCTCTCACTCATGTGCAGCTTGGAAGTACAGCACTTTACGTACTATGGGGGCAAATGCTGACTAATGGAATGGGGCTGGAGGTAGCTGATGTGCAAATTTGTCTTCTGTCTTCCTTGGCTGGAAAATTCTCAGAAGATCCCATGAAATCAAGCAACCAGTCACTGCAATGCTGGTCAACTCAATACACATCCTTGTGTTGGTTTCCTTTCCTTCCCATTTCACTCCCTTCCTCCCTCACTCCTGCCCCCAGGATCATTTTCCCAATTAAACTACTCACTCAAAAGTTTTTGTCTTGGGCTTTGCTTCTGGGGAAGCACAGATTATTTAATCTCTCTGTGCCTCAGGTCATCATCTGTAAAATAGGGAACATCTGTGTCAATTTCACAAGGTTTGTATGAATGTAAATTAATAATCTATGAAAAGCATGTAGGGGACTGTCTGCTACACAGCAAGCGTACTATGAATTCCAGCTATTGCTGTTGTTGAAAAAAAAGGGAGCTTCCAAGTGTATATGGAAAACCCAACTTGTCCCTAGCTCTGAGAAGAATCCATCTCAGTATGAAACATCTTAATTTTCTTCCCCAAACTTTCAGCTGGATGTTATATGCTATTCTACTGCAAGCAAACAAAAGAGAGAAGGATCTAGAGGTGCTCCACGTAGACAATTGGCACTGACGAAGTCAAAGACAAAGACGATGGGGAATTTTTTCACCCAAATTTAATAACCTGGGGATTGTCAGCATCGGTCACGTATGCATGCGACTCTGAGATGTCTTTTGCGGGGGGATATTCTCAAATGGGGATATATGGCTAGTGTTTACAGTCATTTTAAGGTAGAGGTTTGCAAGTCAGCCCTTTGTGAACTGAATGTGTCCCGTCCCTACTATGCCTGCTCTTTGCTTAGCTACCACAGGTGGTCAGCAGTGTCCTAAACTAGAGAGCCATGGAGAGCTATCCCCAAAGGCTTCCCCAGGGGTGAACAAAATTCTGAATATCAGAGTCAGCATTGGCTTTTCCTTCTCTTTCATAGGCCATACCAAATGCAACATCCATATTCCACAGAGCCTTCTGTGGAACGTCTCCCATAGCTGACCTCCTCTTTCCACTCACCTTTACTTTTCCTTACACTTCAGAATTTCTTCAAACATTCCTTGAAATACCTTTCCTCTGTTCTCTATCTGTCCAGTTCAGAACATCCTTAAATCTGCAGCTCTTTCCCTCTCCATGAAGCAACCTCAGATCCATGTCTTGCTAATTCTCCTGCCTCTAGCACGTTGGCTACTGATATCACTCACGTTAGGAGAAAAATCTCTTTGGAAGCTGCTCCCTGTCCTGGAATATGCTCTACTGAGCATATTCCTCTACTGAGACTAGCTGAAGCCCAGTGTCATCCGTTAAGCCACAAGCAGCTGCCGAAGCCCAT
The DNA here is from genome assembly GCF_008692025.1 of Phocoena sinus. Classification (NCBI taxonomy): domain Eukaryota; kingdom Metazoa; phylum Chordata; class Mammalia; order Artiodactyla; family Phocoenidae; genus Phocoena; species Phocoena sinus. Next base: position 77,205,942 of record NC_045775.1, read on the forward strand.
GCTGACAATCCCCTTTCTCAACCTCCATCCTAGGCTAAGTCCATACCTCTGGAGCACCCATATATGCTTATACATTTAGTGATACATTTGTATGTGTATGGACTATTCCTTGTCTCACTTTGCTGTGTACAGAGAGTTTCAGGGCAATGACACAGAGAGGAGGAGCCCAGGCAGAGACCAATGATCTCCCTGCATTGAGGAGATCAAGCTCAAAGCACCTCAGACCAAAGAGGATAGAGTTTGCAGGACAGAGTATCAAGGAGGGAGAGCTTCACAGAGAGACCGCTCTGAAGATTTTTAGAGTGTGCCCTTTGAGTACTGATCAGCACGTGTGTGTGAGGAAACTATGCAAAGCTAGGTAAAGAATCACCCATAAAGGTTAGAGGTAAGAGTGACTGGCATTCACACAGGCTGGAAGACTGCCAGGTCATTGGGGAGCTTGCAGAGAAGTGTGTTGCCTCAAGTGGGGAATAATTAACTCCAAACTGAGCACTGGTCTGGTCCTACCTGACAAGTCATGAAAGCAAAACCCCAAAGTATTAGATTGCTTCCAAGTAACGTAACTGCATTCCAGAACAAATCTCAAGAATATCTGTAAGGATCAAAAATACCCACCTGTGGGAAGGGGCTGGGGAGGGAGTTGAATAAGCAGAGCACAGAGGATTTGTTGGGCAGTGAAAATGCTCTACCTGACATTATAAAGCCTGATATAATGCCATTATACTTTTATCCAAACCCATAGAACATTCAACATCAAGAGTGAACCCTGGGGCTTCCCTGGTGGCGCAGTGGTTGAGAGTCCGCCTGCCGATGCGGGGGACACGGGTTCGTGCCCCGGTCTGGGAGGATCCCACGTGCCGCGGAGCGGCTGGGCCCGTGAGCCATGGCCGCTGGGCCTGCGCGTCCGGAGCCTGTGCTCTGCAATGGGAGAGGCCACAGCGGTGAAAGGCCCGCGTACCACAAAAAAAAAAAAAAAAAAAAAAAAAGAGTGAACCCTAGGACTTCCCTGGTGGTCCAGTGGGTGAGACTCCATGCTGCCAGTGCAGGGTGCCTGGGTTCGATTCCTGGTCGGAGAACTAGATCCCGCATGCCGCAACTGAGTCTGCATGCTACAACTTAAGAGGTCCTCATGCCGGACGAAAGATCCTGTGTGCCGCAACTAAGACCTGGTGCAGCTAGAATAAATAAATAAATAAATAAATAATATTTTTTAAAAAGAGTGAACCCTAAGGTAAACTATGGACTTTGGGTCATCATGATGAGTCAATGTAGGTTCATCCTTGGTAAGTGTACGATTTTGGTGAGTGATGTCAAAAATGGGAGAAGCTATGCATGTATGGGGACATATGTACGCACGTATGAGAAGTCTCTCTCTCTCAGTTTTGTTGTAAACTTATAACTGCCTTAAAAAATTGTTTTTTAAAAAAGTCCACCTCCCAACAAGGTGAAATTAACAATGCCTGGCACCCATAGATTGCCAGACATGCAAAGAAGCAGGAAAATATGTCCCATAATGAGGAGAAAAATCAATCAAAAATGAACCAGAACTGACACAGCCGTGAGAATAAGCAGTCAACTAAATTAAAACAGCTATTATAACTGTATTCCATATGTTCAGAAAGTCAAGTAGAGACATGAGGATAGAAAACCATCCAAACTGAACTTACAGAGATGAAAACTACAAGGTACAGGATGAAAAACACACTGGATGTGATTTGGTGCAGATTAGACATTACTTAGAAAATGATTCGTGAAGGGCTCCCCTGGTGGCGCAGTGGTTGAGAGTCCGCCTGCCGATGCAGGGGACACGGGTTCGTGCCCCGGTCCGGGAAGATCCCACGTGCCGTGGAGCGGCTGGGCCCGTGAGCCATGGCCGCTGAGCCTGCGCGTCCGGAGCCTGTGCTACGCAACGGGAGAGGCCACAAGAGTGAGAGGCCCGCGTACCGAAAAAAAAAAAAAAAAGAAAAGTAAATGATTAGTGAAGACCCAGCACTAGAAAGTCTCCAGTGAAATACAGAGAAAAAAAGTGAATTTGAAAAAGAAAAAATAAAGAGCTATAAGGCAACTTCAAGCCTAATACACATGCAATTGGAGACCCAGATGAGGTAGAAGGGGAACAAGGGGAGCTCAACAATGTTTGAAGAAACAATGGCCAAAATGTTTTCAAATTTTGTGAAAACCATAATTTTTCAAATTTCGTGAAAACCATAAACCCACAGATCCAAGATGCTCAATGGACCTTCAAAACAAGAACTATGAAGAAAACTACACCAAAACACATCATAATCAAATTGCTCAAAAACAATAACATAGAGAAAAATCTTTAAAACATCCAGGGAAAAAGCTACCTCACAGAGGGGCACATATAAGGAAAACTTTAGTTTTCTTGTCGAAAATAATGAGATGACAGTGGGAAAATATCTTTAAAGAAATGTAAAAAAACAAAACCAAAAACCTGTCAACCTAGAATATTTTACTCAATAAAAATATCTTTCAAAAATTAAGGACATAGAGACAGAAAGTAGATTAATGGTTATCAGGGTCTGGGGGGAGGGAAGAATGAGGAGTGACTATTAACAGGTATGGATTTATGGGGACTGATGAAATATTCTGGCGTTAAATAGTGGTGATAGTGGCAAAACTTTGGGAATATACTAAATGCTACTGAATTATACACCTTTAAAGAGTGAATTTTATGATCTCTGAATTACATCTAAATTAAAAGAAATCATAGACATTTTTAGACATACAAGAGATGAAAGAATTTATCATGAGCCAAACTACATTCCAAAAAATGTTAAAGAAAATCTTATGAACAGAAGGAAAGTGATACCAGATGGAAATATAGATCTACACAAGGGAATGAAGAGCACTGTAAATGATAACTATATGGTAAATATACAGCTTTTTAAAATTTAAATCTCTTTAAAAGACGACTGCTTTTTAAATGAAAATGATGAAAGAATAATAAAAATGCATTATGGGGTTTATAACACATATAAGTAAAATAAATATGACAATGATAGCATAAAGAGTGGGAGGTGAAATCACAACATATTCTACAGATATTAAAAGGATAATAAAGGAACATTATAAACATCTTTATGCCAATAAATTCAATAACTTAGAAACAATGGTCAAATGCCTTGAATGACACAAACTACTAAAGTTTATGCAGAAGAAACAGATGGACTGACTAGCCTTATATTTATTGAAGAAACTGAATTTGTAGTTAAAAACCTTCCCACAAAGAAAACTCCAGGCCCAAATAACTTCACTGGTGAATTCTACCAAAATTTAACCAACAAATAATATCAGTATTATACAACTTCTTCTTTGATATCAAAACCAAAGAAAGACATTATAGAAGAAAACTACAAAACAATATCCTTTATAAACATACCTGCAAAAATTCTAAACAAAATCTTAGTGAATCAAGCCAACAATAAATAAAAAAGATAATATATCGTAAGTAAGTGGGGTTTATCCCAGGAATTCCAGGTTGGTTTAACATTTGAAAATTAGTCAGTGTAATTTGCCATATCAATAAACTCAAAAAGAAAAGTCATATGACCATCTCAATAGATGCAGAAGAAGTATTTGTCAAAATCTAACATTCATTCCTGATAAAAATTCTCAGCAAATGGGGAATAGAAGGGAACTTCCTCATTCTGATAAAGGGCATCTACAAATTCCTACAATACCATCACACTCTATGGTGAAAACGGAATGCTTTTCCTTTCTATTTAACCTCATGCTGGAGATTCTACGCAGTGCAATCAGGCCATAAAAAGAAATAAAAGGCATCCTGATTGGGCAAGAAGAAGCAAAACTGTTTTAATTTGAGATGATATGATAGATGACATGTAGGAAATCCAATATAATATCCCTATTCCATTGTGGGTTTAGAATAAGTGAATTTAGCAAGTTTGTAGTATACAGGAGCAATAGACGGATGAATATTTAAAATATCTTTAAAGATATTTTCCCACTGTCATCTCATATTAGCAACAAACAACTGGAAATTGAAATAAAAGTTTCCATTTACAACAACATAAAAAATTGAAAGAGATAATTCTGACAAAAGATATGAAAGACATGCACACTGAAAACTATGAAACATTATTGAGAGAAACTAAAGAAATTAAAGAACAGAGAGTTCATGGGTCAGAAGACTCAATATTGTTAAGATGTCATTTACCCACAAATTGATATATAGATTTAATGCAATCTTAATCAAAATCCTATCAGACTTTTTTTTATGGTAGAAATGCAAGCTGATTCTAAAATTCATATGGAAATGCAGGGACCTGAAAAAGTGAAAACATCACTGAAAAGTAGAACAAAGGTAGAGAGCTTACATTATCTGATTTCAAAAATTATTATAAAACTACAGTAATCAAGATTGTGTAGTACTGGCACAAAATTAGGAAAATATATTAGTGGAACAGAATAGAGAGTTCAGAAATAAACCTATACATATATGGACAACTTATTTTTTACAAATGTGCAGGACAATTTAGCAAGAAAAGATAGTCTTATCATTAAATGGTGTTGGAACGATTGGCTATCCATATGAAAAAAACCCCCAACACACTGTATTTCAGTCCATATCTTGTGTCATATACAAAAATTTACTCAGAATAGATCTTTGGTCTGAAAGTATTAAATTTTTAGAAGAAAACATGGGAGATAATCTTTGTGACCTTGGTTTAGACAAAGCTTTCTTAGATATGCTATCAAAAGTACAATCCACAAAAAATAATTAATTGGACTTAAAGTTAATATTTCTATTCTTTAAAGATACTGTTAAGAGTGAAAGGAGTAGCCATAGATTGAGAGAAAAATATTTTAAAATCACGTGTCTTATAGAAGTCTTGGATCCAGAACATATAAAAACTCTCAAAAGTCAGTAATAAGCAAAACAACAACCCATGCAAAAGTTGGCAAAAGATTTGAATAGACAATTAAAGAAAAGATACATAGATACATAGCTGGCAAATAAACATCTGCAAAAGTGCTCAACATCTTGAGCCATTAGGAAAACATAAATTAAAACCATAATGAGATATCATTATACACTCACTAGAATGGCTAAAATTTAAAATTCACCGTTCCAAGTGTTGGCCATGATGTAGAAGAGCTAGAACTCTCACACACTGCTGATGAGAATATAAAATGGTATGTCCACTTTGGAAAAACCATTTGGCTTTTTTTTTTTTAAGTTAAACATATACCAACCCTATGACCCAGCCATTCCACTCTTAGCTATTTTCCCAAGAGAAAAGAAAGCATATATCCATACAAAGATTTACATGAATGTGTATAGTGGCTTTATTTGCAAGAGGCATGTATTCACTCATCTAAAACTCACAACAGTATCCTATGAAGTAGATTCTCTCATTCTCCCCTTTTTCCAGAGTGTTGTTAGGAATGGGGGAGAGAAATGTTGGGTTGGCCACTTACACTTGTCTATCATATGGGCTAATAATAGCACCTGACTCAAATTTATATATAAACTTATTTTATATTTATTGTGGTGGTTTCTCTTGTTGCGGAGCACGGGCTCTAGGCGCGTGGGCTTCAGTAGTTGTGGAGCTCGAGCTCAGTAGTTGTGGCACACGGGCCCAGCCGCTCCGTGGCATGTGGGATCTTCCTGGACCAGGGATCAAACCCGCGTCCCCTGCACTGGCAGATGGATTCTTAACCACTGTGTCACCAGGGAAGTCCCACCATCTATCTTTTATGTGCAAGCAAATACAATCCTAACTTATACAAATGATTAAGTAATTTATAAAATTCTCAAACTAGTATATAGAGGATGGATGAACAACAAGGTCCTACTGTATAGCACAGGGAACTATATTCAATATCCTGTGATAAACCATAATGGAAAAGAATAGGAAAAAGAATATATAAATGTATAACTGAATCACTTTGCTGTACAGCAGAAATTACAACATTGTAAGGCGAAGTTATTCAATAAAATAAAATAAAATAAATAATGTATACAATTCCTAAGTGGAGGTATTGTATGATTTTATTTAACTGCGACAAGGTAAACATTGTCAGAAAAAGCAGAGTCAGAAAGGTCTGAAAGCATAGGAAATGCTGGTGTGGTGTGTTAGTGACAGAGCAGCAGGCAATGGCTAACTGACCCAGGGAGAATGTAGACAGTGAAGAAGAGAAAAGGGTCAAGGTAAAAACCCACAAAAGACCACATCGTGGGGTAGGGAAAGGCTCGGGGAAGAAGGGCCAGAGAAGGAGAAAAAGAAGGAACGGCCAGACCCAGGAGGAAACCAGCAGTGGGGTTACTGGCTGGAGAAGGGAAGAAACAGGGAGGACAAATAAGCTGTTAATATATTTGAAGGTTTTCTTGTGGAAAGGAGATTAAATTTATTCATATAAGAAGTATGTGACAATTATTTACAGGCATCCTCGGAGATATTGTGGGTTCGGTTCCAGATCACAGCAATAAAGCAAGTCACGTGAATATTTTGGTTTCCCAGTGCACATAACAGTTATGTTTACACTATACTGTAGTCTATTGAGTGTGCAATAGCATTATGTCTAAAAAAACAATGTACATACGTTAATTAAAAATACTTTATTGATTTAAAAAATGCGATCATCTGAGCCTTCAGCGACTCATAATATTTTTGCCGGCGGAGGGTCTCTGCCTCAATGTTGGTGGCTGCTGACTGATCAGGGTGGTGATAGCTGAAGGTTGGGATGGCTGCGGCAGTTTCTTACAATAAGACAACAGTGAAGTTTGCCACATCAATTGACTCTTCCTTTCAAGAACGATTTCTCTGTAGCACGCAATGCCGTCTGATAGCATTTCACCCCCAGTAAAACTTCTTTCAAAATTTTGAGAGAGTCAATCCTCTCAAAGCCTGTGCTGCTTTATCAACTACTTTTATGTAATATTCTAAATTGTTTGTTTTCATTTCAGTAATATTCATAGATCTCCACCAGGAGTGGTTTCCACCTCACGAAACCACTTTCTTTGCTCATCCAATAAGAAGCCATTCCTCATTCGTTAAAGTTTTCCCATGCAATTGTAGCAATTCAGTCACATCTTCAGGCTCCACTTCTAATTCTAGTTCTCTTGCTATTTCCACCACATCTGCAGTTACTTCCTCCACAGAAGTCTTGAACTCCTCAAAGTCAACTTCTTCCAAATTCCTGTTAATGTTGATCTTTTGACTTCCAATGAATCACAAATGTTCTTGGTGGCATTTAGAATGGTTAATCCTTTCCAGAAGGTTTTCAATTGACTTTGCTTAGATCCATCAGAAGAATCACTGCCTACAGCAGCTATAGCCTTATAAAATCTATTTCTTACATAATAAGACTTAAAAGTCAAAATTACTCTTTGATCTATAGGCTGCAGAATGGAGATTGTTAGCAGGCATGAAAACAACTTTAATGTTGTCATGCTTCTCCTTCTGAGCTCTTGGGTGACCAGGTGCATCGTCAACGGGCAGCAATGTTTTGAAAGGACTCTTTCTTTTCTGAGCAATAGATTGCAACGGTGGGCTTAAAATATTCAGTAAGCCATGTTGTAAACAGATGTGCTGTCATCCAGGCTTTGTTGTTCCATTTATAGAGCACAAGCAGAGTATATTTAGTATAATTCTTAAAGGCCCTAGGATTTTCAAAATGGCGTATGAACACTGGCTTCAACTGAAAGTCACCAGCTGCATTAGCCCCTAACGGAAAGTCAGCCTGTCCTTTGAAGCTTTGAAGCCAGGCATTGACTTCTCCTCTTGAGGTATGAAAGTTCTAGATGGCATCTTTTTCCAGTAGAAGGCTGGTTCATCTACACTGAAAATCTGTTGTTTAGTGTAGCCACCTTCATTGATGATCTGAGCTAGAGCTTCTGGGTAACTTGCTGCAGCTTCTACATCGGCGCTTGCTGCTTCACCTTGCACTTTTATGTCATGGAGATGGTTTCTTTCCTTAAACTTCATGAACCAGCCTCTGCCGGCTTCAAACTTTTCTTCTGCAACTTCCTCACCTCTCTCAGACTTCATAGAACTGAAGAGAGTTAGGGCCTTGCTCTGGATTAGGCTTTGGTTTAAGGGAACATTGTGGCTGGTTTGACCTTCTATCCAGGCCACTGAAACTTTCTCCATATTTGCAATAAGGCTGTTTTGCTTTCTCATCATTCATGTGCTCACTGGAGTAGCGCTTTTAATTTCCTTCGAGAACCTTATCTTTGCATTCACAACTTGGCTGTTTGGCGCAAGAGGCCTAGCTTTCCACCTATCTTGGCTTTGACATCCCTTCCTCACTAAGCTTCATCATTTCCAGCCTTTGATTTAAAGTGAGTGACTTGTGACTCTTCCTTTCACTTGAACACCAACAGGCCATTGTAGGGTTATTAACTGGCCTAATTTCATATTGTTCTGTCTCATGGAATAGGGAGGCCCGAGGAGAGGGAGAGGGACAGGGGAATGGCCATTCAGTGGAGAAGCCAGAACACACACATTTATTAAGTTCACCATCCTATATGGGCATGGTTCACGGCACTCCAAAACAACTACAATAGTAACGTAAAAGATCATAGGTCACTATAACAAATACAATAATAATGAAAAAGTTTGGAATATTCTGAGAATTACCAAAATGTGACACAGAGACACGAAGTGAGTAAATGTTTTTGGAAAAATGTTTCCAATAGACTTGTTTAATGTAAGGTTGCCACAAACCTTCAACTTGTAAAAAACACAATATCTGTGAAGCACGATAAAGTGAAGCACAATAAAGCAAGGTATGCCTGTACATAACACAAGCGGTAAGTTAAAACCCACTTGGTGGGACTTCCCTGGCAGTCCAGTGGTTAAGACTCCACACTTCCAATGCAGGGGGCATGGGTTTGATCCCTGGTCGGGGAACTAAGATTCCACACGCTGCATGGCCAACAAACAAACAAAACAAAACAAAAAAGAACCCACTTGGTGAAGGTGAAGGTCAGGGAATCTGTTTCAATTCAACGTGGAGTAGAAATTAGTGTTCTTATCTATTCAGGATACCTTTGCCTCCCCAGCTTCTTCTGTTAATAACGTGGTCCTTGTTATAGCAGTGGACAATAATATTATTCCATCTCTCTTGACACAGTGACTGGTCCAGGGATGGGCATAGGACCCCAGCCAGGACAATCAGAATCCTTATCCAAACATTTTCTAACAGGACTGGTCTTCTTTTCTTCCCTTTCGGTCACTGAATTTTTTGGCTGTGGGCCCAGAGCTGTTGGAGGGCATACGTGCTGGGTATGGAGAGTCCGTCTGCAAGAGGAGGTCTTCAGCACAAGTTTTCCTAACATGAATTAGTGGTGAGGTTATTGATTAATTAGAGAACATGATCTGTGTGATGTGCCAACTGCTGTTGTTATGATCTCGTTTAGAACTAGCAAGCAGAGTAGAAAGAAAAAAAAAAAAACCCAAAAAACCCACATAGTTGGAAGCAATACCAGCTGCAATGCCTGAGTGACTTCATGCTTTGCTTACCTAAGCAGTGGGTTGTAAAGCTGATGACAACGTGTGCAGGTTGTGCTGGTCATAAGGATGGTGGAGGCAGTAAGAGTCAGTACTCTTGAGTAAGAGCCATGTGTGACGTAGGCATAAAAGACAATTATGAAGGCCTTCCCTGGTGGCACAGTGGTTAAGAATCCGCCTGCCAGTGCAGGGGACACGGGTTCGAACCCTGGTCCGGGAAGATCCCACATGCCGCGGAGCAACGAAGCCCGTGCGCCACAACTACTGAGCCCACGTGCCACAACTACTGAAGCCTGCGCACCTAGAGCCCGTGCTTCGCAACAAGAGAAACCACCACAATGAGAAGCCCGTGCACCACAACGAAGAGTAGCCCCGCTTGCCTCAACCAGAGAAAACCCGTGCCCAGCAACGAATACCCAACGCAGCCTAAAAAAAAAAAAAAAAAAAAAGACAATTACGAACCTAGAAAGACTTAGATTCATACAAGGTTAATATTATCGATGAGAAGTGTTGGAATAAAAGAATATAGGTCACTAAATGCTATGCTTCTCAGTAAGAAAAGAATCCTATAGCAATCTAAAGAAGGGAGGGGAAAGTCTATTTAAATTTAAATCTATCTGATTACCCATATGAAATGCCATTTTTAAGTCAAAACTAAAACACTTTCTGAGATATTGAACAGCTAATTACAGTTCAGTTATACAGTTCCTATTTAATTTCCCAGAAACATAATCTTAAATTGCAACTAGTGGGATTTGGGAATGCTCAGGCAAGGGGTTTGCAATGAGTGTTGAAGGATTGCTTGACATAGTAATGAAGGTGATATAGAAAAATATCCCAAGCTAAGGACAGTAGCATAAGTAAAAGAATGGAGAGAACAGTGAATACAGCATGCTACCTTTTGTATAAGGAAAGGAAACAAAGTGCATGTTATTTATTTGTATAAATGCTTAAAGGTTCTGTGTACTCATAAGAACCTAATATCAGGGTTTGGAGTCAAGTATGTGGTCTGGGTGGATGGGGGATAGGGGTGGAGGGAAGACTTGACTCCCTCCACCCCTATCCCCCATCTTTAAGGTTCAAGAGAGAATTAAGTGGGCAGTAGACTAAGGTGGCATTAGATCAAACAAAACCTCGAATGTTTTACTACAAGGTTTGTACTTTAGTTTCTAGGTAATGGAAAGCCACCACAGAATTTTAAATATACGCCTGACATAATAAAGTCTTCATGGAAGGGGTAAGAATTTGCTCTGTAACCTGAAATGCAAGTACTATTATACTCTTTTGTGTTCCAAAATCAAATCAAATTTGCTTCATTCCCCCATTTGTCAGAGTTGCAAAAACCCAGTTTCGTTGCAGGTGAAGGTGTTGGGGAGGAGTTCTCCCCACCCTCCCAATTCCATTAGGATCATAGAAGAGTCTGGGAGCTTATGGATGTCCTAAAGAGAAATCACTCAGCCTGTGACCCAGACTTTGCTGTTTCTCCCTATCCTGGAGCAGGACCAGCTACGTAATTTGCAGGACTCAGTGCAAAATGAAAATACAGAGCCCCTTGTTCAAAAATCGTTGACAATTTCAAGGTGGCGACAGCAGAGCATTAGACCCAGTGCGGGGCCCTTCTGTGTGTGAGTGCACAGACCCACCTCAGACGCATGAAGCTGGCCCTGCCCTGAGGGCAGGCAATCTCATGTGGGTTACGCTACTTTGCGAAACTAAGCTCCAGGAGTAAGATCCTGAGGCCAACAGGATGAAAGGAGTGCACAAACGGTGCCCCTTAGAATGCTTCCCAAACTTCAGTGTGCGCGTCAATCACACGGATAGTGCTAAGATGCAGATTTTGACTCTGGGGTAGGTCTGGGGTAGCTCTTGAAATCCTGCATTTTTGCAAACTCGCACCTGCTACTGGTTCTGTTGGTCTGTAGATGACATTTTGATCCACAAAGCATTACTCCATAACCTTAGATGTACCTCATCTTCAACCCTCAGACTCCCCTCCTGACTCTCCAAGAGTTCAAGCTTGGTGTCCAATCTTTTATGTCACAAAACCTCAGCTGTTAAGGGCAGGGAAGGAGGTAAATATCCCCTCCTGTCCATAACCTAGAAGACAAGTGGTACTTGAATTTCCTGATCAGGGTACCTGGACTGGTCTATTTTATAAGGATAATGCAGGTGTCAGCATGAGGCATGGAAAAGAAATCATGAAGAGATAGAGGCAGCTGTAATTAGGCAAGAGTTGATAAGGTCCTGAATTGGGGTTCCTTGAGGATTAGAATGGAAGCAGTCAGAAGAGGCTTTTCAAAGGTCGACTCAGCTGGCTGAGGAAGCCAACAGGATGCTAGCTGAAGAGGGAGAGGGAGGGAGTGGAGGTGACTCCAGAGTTTTGAGCCTGGATGTGCCTAAAATGATGAAGCTGCCACTAACCCAGGGGGGCAGAAAGCAGAAGGTTTGACGGGACACGAGTTCAGTTTAGTCACACTAAGTTTTAGGGGCTGTACGTCCTTATATCTAGGAGAAATCTTAGGCATCTAAGCAAGAAGAAATCACAACAAAATGGTAAAATAAATACAATAATGGGTAGCAAATGAGTATGGATGTAAAGTACAAAGTTTTTAGAAATAAGAATGTGAGGACACATGTTCAGTGAGTGGAAGAAATCTGAAATAATGCGTGGGGAACCTGTTTTGGTAGTGCAGGCCAGCGCTACTAAGAAGTTCTAGGTGAAATAAAAACTTTGCCCATAAGCAGGTATGTAGCATTTTCTCCTATCACAAACTGTGGGGAATCTTTCAGAAAATCTTTGTTTGAAGCTTCCTGGAAGACTGATTCGGTCCCTGCCATATCTGCTCTGTCATTAAATATAGAATCTGAAACGCTGGAGTTACTTATCTGATACCTTTTATGAGCACTGCTTGTGCACAAAACAGTCGTCTGTGTTCTCTTTTAACGTGGTCAAATGAATACATTTTGGCATGTAAATTTCTTTTCTTAGTTTTAAAAACAAATTGCAAACAATTTTACAGAAAAGAAATCATATGCATAAAACAACTCGCTACAGCTTTTTGGATTATTCTTCAATCCTTATTAGTGTACTACACATGATTAATACGTTCCTTGTGGGATTGGCTGTGAATCATCGGTGTGTAAGTTGTTTAATGACCACATACTCCACCATCCCTTCTCAGAACACCCTTTGCAACGTGACCTAGATGTTCTTCTCATCACGGTATAGAGTCTATTGCCTCCCCTCTTGAATTTTGCTGGCTTGTGACTGGCTTTGATCAAGAGATTGCAGTTTCTGCTCTTGCCCCCTTGCGATGCTGCCACCACCCTGTGAAGAAGCTTGACCTAGTCTCCTTGCTATGAGAGAGTATGTAGAGAGAAAGCCCTACCTTTCGGCCAGCACCAAACTCCAGCCAGGTGAATGAAGCCGTCTAAGACCATCCAGCCCCAGTCGAGCTGCCAGATGACTGCAATCACAAGAGTGACCCCAGGTCAGGCCAGCTAAAACACCATGCAGCTAAATTCAGACCAAATTGCTAACCCACAGAAGTGTGAGCAAATAAAATGGCTGTTTTACGCCACTAAATTTTAGGGAATTCCCTGGCAGTCCAGTGGTTAGGACTGCACTTTCACTTGTTGAGGGAGTGGGTTCAATCCCTGGCTGGGGAACTAAGATCCCACACGCTGCATGGTGTGGCCAAAAGGAAAAATAAAAAGCCACAAAATTATAGGTAGTTTGTAGGGCATAATAGATAACTGATATAATTTGGTATATTATATTTGCATTCTAATTTTGGAATTATTATTTTGATATAATTTTTTATGTATTTGACCAAGTTGCAAGACAATTTAAAATGGTTATATACAATTCTATTGTATTCCTTTACCACAGTTTACTTAAACTTTTCCCAGTAATTGGACGTTTGGTTTGTACTTTCCATTTTTGTGGATAATACTGTTCTAAACATGTTTTTACAAGTGCTCTCTAATTTTTTTCCCTGTTATTTTCTTTGGAAATTTTTTTTACCAAAAGTGGAATTGGTGGGTGAAGTGATGTCAAGTATTAATTCTCATTACATACTGCCTAACTGCCTTCCAAAAGATTGTTATCAATTTACAGGGCAGCCAGCAATATATCTGTCTCTCCATACCCAGTTATCAAACTTTCTAAAAATTTAGCAATTTTTGTTTATTTTTAATTTTTTGGCTGTGTTGCGTGGCTTGTGGAATCTTAGTTCCCCAACCAGGGATTGAACCTGGGCCATGGCAGTGAAAGCGCTGAGTCCTAACCAGTGGACTGCCAGGGAATTCCCAGCAATTTTTAAATGAAGATGTAACATATATACAGCAAAGTATGCAAATCTTAACTATATGTCTTGATTAATATTTACAGAGAGAGAGAGAGAGGGGGGGGGGAGGGAGGTAGATAGACAGAGATAGAATCCATGTAGTCACCCCCAGATGAAGAATTGGAATGTTTCTGGCTCCCCAGCTATTTCTCTTGTGCTCCTTTCCAGTCAATACCACTGCCAGAAGTAACCACTCTTCTGGTTTCCATCACTCTTTCCATTTACTCTTTCACTTTATATAAATAGAACCATGCAGATTGCATTCTCCTGTGTCTGCCTTCTTTTGCTCATTATTATGTCTGTGAAATTCATCCATGTTCTTGTTGTGTATGGCAGTGGCTCATTCTTTTTTATTGGTAATATTATCCCTTGAGGATGCCACAGTTTCCTTATCCATTCTTCCTTTGGTGGACATTTCAGTAATTTGAGTTTGGTGCTATTAAATAAAGTTTTTTAAACTTTATTTTAATAGTTCAATAGTTGTGTGTTGATACTTTAGAAGTGTTTCAATACTAATTTCTTCAATTACTATTGGAGTAAAACAGAGGAGGGACTAGAGATGAGTCTGAATGAGTGAGCAGGGGCTAGATTATGAAGAACCTTGTAAGACATGCTGAGGAACTTTGTGGCATGGACAGAGGGAAGTCACTGAGGGATCTGAAGCAAGAGAGGGAACTTATCAAACTTGCATTTTAGAAAAATGACTTTGGCAGTAGGGAGGAGGACGGATGGTTTGAGGAAAACCCTGAAGGTAGATTTCTAGGCAGAAGACTATGGCAATAGCACAGGTGAGAAATGAGCTGGGCCTGAACTAACACAGAAGCAACAAAACTTAGTGTGTGTTGATATTTGAGGGACAAGGAATTAGGAAGATCTAACTGCTGGGTAACTAGGGTGGCAGTAGATGCATTGACTAAGACAAGGAATGCAGATGGGAAGCAGGAGGAGATAGAACCATAGGAAAGATAATGAGTTTATTTTGTATTTGTTGAATTTGAGATATTTGTGGAATGTCCAGGTGGACAGGACTATTTGTCAATTGGACACGTAGGTCTAGAAGTCTGGAAGTGGTCCTGGTAGAGGCGGAGATTTGGGAGATCACCAGCACATAGGTAGAAGAAGAGATAAGGTAGATAAGGTTAGTTAGAATAGTCATTGAGGTGGAGGGGGTGGGCAATGAGAAGCCAAAGAAGCCTGAAGAAGAGAGGACCAAGGTAAATGCGAAAGCTGTGGCTCTTACGGTCCAGGGGTTAAAAATTTCAGAAAGACAGTATCTCAGAGAGGTAGGTGAGATAAGGACTGCATAATAACCTCTGGATTTTGGAAACTAGATCATTGGTGAGCTTGCCACAGCAGTTTCAAAGGAATGATAGGAGTGGGTGCCAGATGGCTGCGAGTTGAGAAAATGGATGGCAGTAATTAGACTTTCCTCTTGAAAAATTCAGTTGCAGGTAAAAAGAAAGATGACATTATCAAGGCCAAGGTCAGTTTTCTTTTTTAATTGCCAGAGATCTGAGCATGTTCAAAGGCTATCAAGAGCAAGAGATTGAACAAGCATGAGAGGGAGGCAGTAACTGATGCAGTAGGATCCTGGAGTTGGGACTAGGAGATGGAGATTATATGTAGACATAGATGGATTGGATAGGAAGAGAGCCATCTCATCCTTTGAGACTGAAGGGAGGGCCCTAAGACTCTCTCCCCCAAAACAGTCAATCATCAATTTGAGAGGACACCATCTTGCTTGGTTGTGTGGTTTGCCCCAGAGGCTTTCAGCAACATAGGTGTAGGTGGAATGTTGGATTCTCTTACAGTCGATCACTATGATAATATCTAGTTTTTCAATATTTTAAGTAATGGCAAAAGTAGTTTTTATTAGTTCCTTTTTTCTTAAAAAAAATATATTACTAATACATTTGAATGCCTGATCTCATTTCCCTCCCCTTTTTCTCTGAGGTAACCACTGTCCTGAAGTGGCAATATGTCATTCCCAAACAGCTAATGTATTTTCATTAAGTATGTCGTAACCGTAACTAAAATACAACATTGTTTTGTATGTTTTAAGGCTTTTAATAAATTGTTATCATACTGTACTTATCATTCTGCAACTTGCTTCTTTTACTCATTATTAGATTTTTTAGATTTATCCATATTGATCCATATGAATGAAATTAGCTCTGATTATTTAGCTGCTGTATGATTTTTCTTTGTATAAAATGCTACTATTTATGAATTCTCTAGTTTTGTTTCAAGTGTTTCATTATTACAAAAAATGAACATGTGCAAGAGTTTCTTTATGATGATGATTTCCACACGAAAAGAGTGTGTATCCTGTGTTTTGCTAGGTAATGTTTTACTAATGTCAATTAGATCAAGTCACTTAATGGTATTGTTGAACTCTTGTGTCTTTACTGACTTTTTGTCTGCTTGTTCTACCAACTACTGAAAGATATTAAACTCTTCAAACATGATTGTGGATTTGTCTATGTCTTCATTTAGTTCTGCAGTTTTTGCTTAGTGTATTTTGAAACTTTTTTATTAGGTGAGTACATATTATAATGTTCATGTCTTATTGATGAATTGACCCTTTTATCATGAAAATGCCCCTTTTAATTTTCTATTCATACTTTTTGTTTTGTGTCTATTTTGTCTGATATTAACATTGCCATTTCAGATTTATTATGATTAAGGTTTGCATGGTATATTTTATCCAACCTTTTACTTTCAACCTATGTGTGTATTTAAATGTGAAGTACGTATGTTGTAAACAGCATTTAACTAGATCTTGATTTTCAAATCCAATCTGACAGCCTCTGCCTTTTAATTGGAATACTTAATCTATTTATATTTAAAATAATTTATATAAGTTTTAGAGACAGACTGTTGGGGTTCAAATCTCAGCTAGTCCACTTAAAGTCCGTATGACCTTGATGATGTTACCTAACCGTTTTTCCCTTTTTCTTTTTCCCTTCCTTCCTTCCCTCCCTCCCTTTTTTCTTTTTCTTTCTTTCTTTCTCTTTCTTTTTTCTTTCTCTCTCTCTCTCTCTTTCTCTCTTTCTTGTTTCTTCATCTGTGAAACAGGATGATAGGATGAATAGTGGTACCTACCTGTTGGATTTTTATTGGAATATTATACATCATTAATACATATAAAGTGCTCAGAGCTGTGTCTAGTACACAGTAACAATAAATGTTAGCTAAAATCTGGATTTGACATTTTGTTTTGTAGGGATTTAAAGTTCTGTTTTAATATCTAAAATAGCTGTAAAAGACACCTCACAAAACTAATCAATTCCAAGTGATTTATATTTCAATCTCATCCAACAATTATGCAAAAATCTATGTTGAAATTTGGCTAGTCAATTTTCATCTTCCCTAATGACAATCAATTGTTCCTGCAAGCTAATCACAATATGCTACATTTACATTTTAAATAAATGTGTTCGAAACCCACTAGAGTGCTTTAGAAACTTTTAAATAGGTTAGAAAATCCTGTTTAAAAGTTTTTACCTTTTTAAAATTAACTATGGAGATAGAGTTATAAAAAAATAATTGATAGACTTTATTTTTAGAACAGTTTTAGGTTTCGAGAAACATATATCTTCTTTATCCAACCCCCTCCTCCCCAGTTTTCTTTATTACTAACATCTTGCATTAGTGTGATGCATTTGTTAACAATTGATACATGAATATTGATACATTATTATTAACTAAGGCCATAGTTTACATTAGGGTTCATTCTTTGTGTTGTATGAGTCTATGTGTTTTGAAAAATGTATAATGTAATGTATCCATTACGGTATCATACAGAGTAGTTTCACCGTCCTGACGATTCTCTGTGCTCCTCCTGTTCATCCTTCCCTCTTTTCCCGAGGATCCTGATTTTTTTACTGTCTCTATTCTTCCTTTTCTAGAATGCTGTATAGTTGGGATCATACAGTATGCAGGCTTTTCAGACTGGCTTCTTCCACTTAGAAATATGCATTTAAGGTTACTCCATGTCTTTTCATGGCTTCATAGCTCATTACTTTTTATGATGAAAAATACCTTATTGTATAAATATACCACAGTTTGTTTATATATATACCTATTGAAGGACATCTGGGTTGCTTCCAAGTGTTTGCAGGTATGAATAAGCTTGCTATAAACACGTGCACAAGTTTTGATGTGAATTTGTTTTTAACTCATTAGTTAAATATCAAGGTGTGCAGCTGCTGGATTGTATGGTAAGAGTATGTTTTGTTTTGTAAGAAACTGCTGAACTGTCTTCCAGAGTGGCTATACAGTCATTGAGCTCTATAGAGACAGTGCCCGGGCAAGTGAGAGCCGGACGGTAACTGGGCAACTCTGTGCCTCACTGAGGAAAAATACTTAAACATGGGCAAAGGAGATCCTAAGAAGCCAAGAGGCCAAATGTCATCATATGCATTCTTTGGAAAACTTGCTAGGAGGAGCACAAGAAGAAGCACTCAGATGTTTTAGTCAACTTCTCAGAGTTTTCTAACGAGTGCTCAGAGAGGTGGAAGACCATGTCTGCTAAAGAGAAAGGAAAATTCAATGACATGGTAAAGGCAGACAAGGCCTGTTATGAAAGAAAACTGAAAACTTATATCCCTCCTAAAGGCAAACGAAAAAGAAGTTCAAGGATCCCAATGCACCTAAGAGGTCTCCTTCAGCCTTTTTCTTGTTTTGCCCTGAGTATCGTCCAAAAATCAAAGGAGAACATCCTGGCCTATCCATTGGTGATGTTGCAAAAAAACTGGGAGATGTGGAGTAACACTGCTGCAGATGACAAGCAGCCTTAGGAGAAGAAGGTTCCTAAGCTGAAGGAAGGGTACAGAAAGTATATTGCTGCATAAGGAGCTAAAGGGAAGCCTGATGCAGCAGAAAAGGGAATCGTCAAGGCTGAAAAAAGAAAGAAAAAGAAGGAAGAAGAGGAAGATGGGGAAGATGAGGATGAAGAGGAAGAAGAAGATGATGAATAAGGTGGTTCTAGTGCAGTTTTTTTTCTTGTCCATGAAGTATTTAACCCCCCTGTAAAAACTCACCCTTTTTAAAGAAAAAAATTGAAAGATAAGGCTGTGTATGATTTGTTTTTGAACTGTACAGTGCCTTTTTTTGTACAGTTAACACACTACTGGATGTGTATTTAGATAGCTGTGTCCTGGTTGTACTTTCCACAGCCACTCACCTTGCCTGGTACGGTATGGGGGTTGTAAATTGGCATGGAAATTTAAAGCACATTCTTGTTGGTGCACAGCACAAATTAGTTATATATGGGGATGGTAGTTTTTTCATCTTCAGTTGTCTCTGATGCAGCTTATATGAAATAATTGTTGTTCTGTTAACTGAATACCACTCGGTAATTGCAAAAGAAAGAAAAAAGGTTGCAGCTCTTTTGTTGACATTCTGAATGCTTCTAAGTAAATACAATTTTTTACTAGGAAAAAGCAAACCAAACCAAAACAAAACAAAAACCCTACAAAGTGACGGTACCATTTTGTACTCCCACCCCCAATGCGTTCCTGTTGTTCTACAACTTCGTCAGCATTTGGTGTTGTCAATGTTTTGATTTTAGCCAATCTAATGGGTGTGTAGTGGTATCTCATTGGTTTTAATTTGCAATTTCCTTATGACATACAATGGTGAGCATATTTTCATATGCTTATTTGATATCTGCATGTCTTTTTGGTGATGTGTCTGCTCGATCTTTTTTTTGGCCTGTGCTGCACACAGGCCCCCCCCAGTTGCGCTGAGCGGGGGCCACCCTTCACTGCAGTGCACGGGCCTCCCACAGCAGTGGCCTCTCTTGTTGCAGAGCATGGGCTCCAGGCGTTCAGGCCCCAGCAGTTGCGGCACGTGGGCTCAGTAGTTGTGGCTCGTGGGCTCCAGAGTGCAGGTTCAGCAGCTGCAGCACAGGGGCCCAGCCGCTCCGCGGCATGTGGGATCCTCCCAAACCAGGGCTCGAACCCGTGTCTCCCACGTTGGCAGGCAGGTTCCCAACCACTGCGCCACCAGGGAAGCCCTCTGCTCGATCTTTTGCCCATTTTACAATTGGGTTGTCTTCTTATTGTTGAGTTTTAAGAGTTCTTTGTATATTTTGGATACATGTCATTTATCAAGTATGTGTCTTGCAAATATTTTCCCCTAGTCTTTGACTTGTCTTTTCATTCACTTAGTGTCTTTCTCTGACCAGAAGTTTTAAATTTTTTTGAAGTTCAACTTCACACTTTTTTCTTTCATGGATTGTGCTGATTTTTTCTTCTGTTATCTTCTAGAAGTTTTATGGTTTGCATTTTACCTTTAGACTTAGGATCCTTTTTGAGTTAATTTTTGTGAAAGATGTAAGGTTTCTTTTTTTCCCATGTGGATGTCCAGTTGTTCCAGCATTATTTGTCGAAAAGACTATCCTTTTTCCTTTGAATTGTCTTTGCTCCTTTGTCAAAGATCAGTTGACTATATTGTGTGATTCTATTTCTGGGCTCTCTATTTCTTTTCATTGACCTATTTATCTCTTCTTTTGCCAAATATCATACTGTTTTGATTACTGTAGCTTTACCATAAGTCTTAAGGTTTTGTAGTGTCAGTTTTCCAACTTTGTTCTTTTTTTTTTTTTTTGGCCACATGCAGCTTGCAGGATCTTAGTTACCCAACCAGGGGTTGAACCCAGGCCCCTGCAGTGAAAATGCCAAATCCTAACCACTGGACCACCAGGGAATTCCCTGTTCTTCTTTTCAATATTGTGTTGGCTATTCTGAGTCTTTTGCCTCTCTAAACATTAGAATCTGTCTGTCAATATCCATAAAATAACTTGGGATTTTGATTGTGATTGCATTGATCTCAAGTATGAAAAACTGACATCTTAATAATATTGATCTCCTTTCCACAATTCTTTTATAAGAGTTTTGTAGTTTTCTTTAAATAGCTCTGTTCATATTCTGTTAGATTTATACCTAAGTATGTCCTTCTGAGGGGGGAGGGTGCTAATGTAAATGGTGTAATTTTTAAATTCCAATTGGTTATTGCTGGCACATACCAAAGCAATTGACTGTTTTTTGGAAGTGTAGCTGATTTACAATATTGTGTTAGTTTCATGTGTACAGCAAAGTGATTCAGTTATATATATTTTTTCAGATTCTATTCCATCACAGGTTATTACAAGATATTGAATATAATTCCCTGTGTTATACAGTGAATCCTTATTCCTTATCTGTTTTATGTATAGCAGTTTGCATGTTAATTCCATACTCCTGATTTGTCCCTCCCTCCCTTCCTCTCCATTTTGGTAACCATAAGTTTGTTTTCTATGTCTCTGAGTCTGTTTCTGTTTTGCATATAGATTCATTTGTATTATTTTTTAGATTCAACATATAAGTAATATCATATAGTATTTATCTTTCTCTGACTTACTTCACTAAATATAATATTCTCTAGGTCCATCTATGTTGCTGCAAATGGCAATATTTCATTCTTTTTTATGGCTGAGTAATATTCCATTGTGTATATATATATATATATATATATATATATATATATATATACACAAACACACACACACACACATATGTATATACATATATATGTATGTATATGTGTGTGTGTATATATATAAATATATATATACATACCACATCTTCTTTATCCATTCATCTGTTGATGGACATTTAGGGTGATTCCATGTCTTGGCTATTGTAAATAGTGCTGCTATGAACATTGGGGTGCAAGTATCTTTTTGAATTACAGTTTTTATTTTATGTTTTTCTGGAAATATACTCAGGAGTGGGATTGCTGGATCATATGGTAACTCTACTTTTGGTTTTTAAAGGAACTTCCATACTGTTTTCCATAGTGGCTGCACCAATTTATATTCCCACTAACAATGTAGGAGGGCTCCCTTTACTCCACACTCTCTCCAGCATTTATTATTTATACACTTTTTGATGAAAGCCATTCTGACAAGTGTGAGGTGATACCACATTGTGCTTTTGATTTTCATTTCTTAAATAATTAGCGATATTGAAAGCACATTTTCAAGTGCTTTTTGGCCATCTGTATGTTTTCTTTGGAGAAATGCCTATTTAGGTCTTCTGCCCATTTTTTAATTAAGTTGTTTGTTTTTGCGATATTGAGTTGTATGAGCTGTTTGTATATTTTGGATATTAACCCTTTGGATATTAACCCTTTGTCAGTCACATTGTTTGCAATCCCTACCTATAGGTGATTTTTTGTTTTGTTTTGTTAATGGTTTCCTTTGCTGTGCAAAGCAACTGACTTTTGTATGTTAACCTTATGTTTGGCAACTTTGCTATAATCTCTTATTAGTTCCAGGGATTTTGGATTTTGTTGTTGTTGTTGCTACCATGTCAATTCTTTGAGATTTTCTGCATAGACAGTCATGTCATCTGCACGAACAAAGTTTTATTTCTTCCTTCTTGGCCTGTATGCTTTTTCTTTACTCTTCTTGCCTTATTGCTTTAACAAGGACTTTTTAGTACAATTTTAATAGGAGTGGTGAGAGGAGACATCGTTGCTTAGTTCCTGATCTTAGAGGGAAAGAGTCTAGCTTTCCACCAGTAAGTATGATGTTAGCTACAGGTTTATTATACATATTCTTCATCAAGCTTAGGAAGTTCCTCTCTATTCCTAGTCTGCTGAGTTTTTATTATAAATGGGTGTTGGATTTTGTTGAGTGTTCTTTCTGCATTTGATCATATGATGTTTCTTCTTTAGTGTGCTGATGTGGTAGATTATATTGACTGATTTTCAAATATTGAGCAAGCTCTGCAAACCTGGAGTAATAAATCCCACTTGGCCATAGTGTATACATTTTAAAAATACAGTTTTGGATTTTATTTGTTAACATTTTATTGAGAATTTTTGCACCATTATTCATGAGAGATATCACCGTGTAGTTTTTTTTTTCCTTCTTGTAATATATTTTTCTGGTTTTGGTAATTGGTTAGGGTAATGCTGGCCTCACAGAATGAGTTAGGAAGTATTCCCTCTATTTCTATTTTCTGGAAGAGATTATAGAGAATTGGTATAATTTCTTCCTTAGATATTTGGTAAAATTCACCAGGGAAACAATCTAGACCTGGTGCATTCTGTTTTGAAAGTTCATTAATTATTGACTGAATTTTTAAAATAGATTTAGGCCTACTCATATTGCCTATTCCTCCTTGTGTGAGTTTTGGTAGATTGTGTATTTCAAGAAATTGGTCCATTTCATTCAAGTTATCAAATTTGTGGGCACAGAGTTGTTCAAAACATGCTGAGTAAAAGAAGCCATTCACAAAAGGACATATGTCATACGATTACATTCATATGAGATAAAATTCATAAAGATAGAAAGCCTATTCATGGTTGCCAGGGTCTTGGGGAAGAGGAGTAAGGAGTGCGCAACTTCTCTTTTTGTCTCCCTCCTTACAGGTATTGCTCCCAAGCACACTCTCCAATATCTTCCGTACACAGATCTCTGTCTCAGAGCCTGTTTCCCAGAGAACCAAAGTGCAACATTATAAGTTTACACTATTGCTAGCAGAATATAAGAGCTCCTGGGTCTTACATCCTTGCCAGCACGTGGCATTATCAGACTTACTAACTTATGCAAACTCAAAGATGTGGAATGTTCTCACATTGTTTTATTTTGTGCTTCTCTGATTACTAGTAAGGGTGAACATCTCTTTAATCTTTTCTTGGCCACTCCAATTTTTCCTTCTGTAAATCAACTGGATAAATGTTTTTCTTTCTTTCCTTCTTACTTCCTTTAAGTTTTCTAAATCTTGTTGCATAAACTTTTTTTCCAAATACCTTTTTTATTACAAAGTATCATATGTTCTTTGCAGAAAATGTAAAACACACACATACACACACATACACACAACAGAGAAAGAGATAAATAAAAGTTATATGTAACCCCAGCTCCCAATGATAACTAGTAAGTAATACAGTAGTCCCCCCTTATCCAAGGGGGATACATTCCAAGAACCCCAGTGGATGCCTGAAATCTCGGATAGTACCAAACCCTATGTATACTACATTCTTTCCTATCCATACATATGATAAAGTTTATCTTATAAATTGGGCAACCTCAGAGATTAACGACAATATTACTAATATAATAGAACAATACACTGTCATAAAAGTTATGTGAATATGGTCTCTCTCTCTCTCAAAATATCTTATTGTATTGTAGGTATTTTCAAACTGTGGTTGATTGCTGGTCACTGAAATCTGGGGAAAGCAAAACAGAAATTAAGGGGAGACGACTGCATTTTGGCTTACATCATTTCCCTATACGTGTATTTATTGGTTGCAATATCTTCATCCTCATTTTGGACATTCTTAATTTGTGTGCTTTCTGTGCTCTAAAAAAATTAGTTGGGCTGATAGTTTACCTGTATTTTATTCTTCAAAGAGCTAATTTTAAGTTTTATTTATCTTTCATACTAAGTTATCATGTTCCAATACTATATTTCTACTTTTAAATTTATTACTATACCTTTCCTAGTTTCCTTTTCTATTTTTCTAAAATATAATTTGACTAATTGGGTTTCTCTTTTCTCTCTTTTTGTCAGTGTCAGCATCTGAAGGAAACATATTGGTTTTTGGCTCTATTCCAGTGATTTTAAAATGTTTTATCTAGGATTTCCATTGTTTAAAAATATGCCATTATTATTTCTGGACTTTCTGAAGAGAATATTTACTTTTAACAAATTTTTGTCATTTACTCACATAATTTGATATATGTATAAAATTTTATATATATATATATACACACACACACATAATTCTCTGTAGAATTTAAGCTTATTTAAGATTACTGTATAGTTCTTATAAAAGACTAATGCACTTGAGCTTTTGGCCAACATGGAGTAATGGGAAGTGGATTTACCCTCCCACCTGAAGCAACAACAGCAGAACCAGACAAAATACTTGAAACAATAATTTTCAATATTGTACACTGGCAAAGAAAGAAGGTGATTCCTGAGAGATAAGAAACAAATGAGTTAGGCCCTATAATTGTCCTGGCTTTTTACCTTTAGAGAGTTTCCAGTCTAGAGCATAGAAAGGGGATTCACTGGACTCCCTGAATGGAGGAAATGAAGCTGAGAGTCTGGAGAGACCAAGATGGCTATACATCACAGGACAGAGTACCAGAGAGATAGAAAAAGAGAACCCTGAAGATCTTTAGAATGTCCCTCTTGAGTATTGAGCAGAGTGCTAATCAGTGCATATGTATGAGGAAATCACTCGAGGCTTGGGAATTAACCATCCAAAAGGATTAGAGAAACTCACAGAGGGCCGGGAATAGAACCTGTTCCCATTAGCCAAACTGAATAGTCTCATAAGTTATGGCACGTTGGGTAGAGTACTCAAAAGGATCTTACCTCAGTAGTAAAAAATAACTAACCTTTGACTAAACATGGCCCTGGTCTCACCTAACAATTGTAAGAGAAAGACCTGAAAGGATCAAAGTGTTTCCAATTATCTTAAGTGCATTTCAGAACAAAGTTCAAGAATATTCACAGGAATATAAATAGCCACCTCCCAACAAGGCAAAATTCACAATGTTTGGCATCCAGTCAAGGATTACTAGACATACAAAGAAGCAGGAAAATATGGCCCTTGATGAGGATTGAATCAATAAAACAAAACTAAACTAGAACTTACACAGCTGTTAGATTAGCAGTCAATGACATTAAAAGAGTTATTACAGGAGATATGGGGATATATGTATATGTACAGCTTATTCACTTTGTTATAAAGCAGAAACGAACATACCATTGTAAAGCAATTATACTCCAATAAAGATGTTAAAAAAAGAGTTATTATAACTGTGTTCCATATGTTCAAAAACTTAAGTAGAAACATAAAATATATTAAAAAAAATACCTAATTGAATATGTAGAGATGAGTACTATAGTATCTAAGGTGAAAAATACACTGGATGTCATTAATGGCAGATTATAAATTGACATAAAGAAGATTAGTGAACATCAAGGCATAGCAATAGAAACTATCCAAACTGAAGCATAGATTTAAAAAATAATTCAAGAAAAAAGGAACAGAAAATCAGTGATCTTTGGGGCAACTTCAAGTAGCCTAATATAAATGTAATTGGAGTCCTCAGTGGAGACAGGGTGGGGATCTGCAAAATATTTGAAGAAGCAATGGTCAAACTTTTTTTTTCATATTTGATGAAAATTATAAATTCAAAGATTCAAGTAGCTTGACAAATCTCAAACACAAGAAATATAACAAAAACTACACCAAGGTACATCATTATCAGTTCACAAAAAAAAAGTGATAAAAGCAACCAAAGAAAAGATACAAGTTATGTAGAAATACACAAAGAAGCATCAGATTTCTCTTTGGAAACAATGCAAGTTAGATGGCAGAGGGTAGCGTGTTTAATATACTAAAAGAAAAAAAAAATCTGTCAGCCTAGGGACTTCCCTGGTGGTCCAGTGGTTAAGACTTCACCTTCCAATGTAGGGCGTAATGGTTCAATCCCTGGTTGGGGAACTAAGATCCCACATGCCGCACAGTCAAAAAAAAAAAAAAAAAAACCCAGAAAACAAAAAACCCAGGCAATATAAAGACTTTTTGAAATATATAGGAAATGAAAGGATTAATCACCAGCAGACCAAGACTGAAATAAATGTTAAAGGAAGTCCTTCAAACAGAAGGAAAAATGTATCAGGTGGAAATATAAATCTATGTAAAGGAATGAAAAACACTGGAAACGGTAACTATATGGGTAAATATTTGCCCTTTTTTCTTATTTAAATATCTTTAAAAGATAACTGTTTAAGAAAACATAAGAACAATGTATCGTGGGGTTTCTAATACACGTATTAACTCTAATACATGACAACAGTAGCATAAAAGCCAGGAGCTAAGAAGTAGAAGTATACTATTTTAAGGTTTGTATACTGTACATGAAGTGGCATAATATCACTTCAAGGTAGACTGTGATGCATCAAGGAAAATATACTACAAACATTAAATCAACCATTGAACAACAGAAAAAGTAATAGCCAATACCCAACTCAAGATATAAAAAGGAATCAAAAAATCCTCAATACAAAGAAAATGAAGAAAAGGAGAAGAAGGTACATATAGGGCAATTAGAAAAGACGTGTCAGAATGATAGACTTAAACCTAACTATATCAATAATTACAAAAGCATGAGGGAATTTCTTCAACCTGATGAAGGGCATCTAAAAAAAATCTACAGCTGCTGTCATACTTAGTGGTGAAAGCCTGAATACTTTCTCCCTAAGATCAGGAACAGACAAGGATGTGCATTCTCACCACTGTTATTCAACTTGGTACTCGAAAGTACAGCCAATGAAATCAGGCAAGAAAAAGAAATAAAATGAATCCAGATTGAAAAGAAAAGAGTAAAACTATTGTTATTTGCAGACATGATCATTTAGGAAATCCAATGGAGTTTGCAAAAGAGGTATTAGAAGTGATCATTGATTAGAAGTGAGTTTAGCAAGGTTGTAGGATATAAAGTCAATATACAAAATTCAATTCTATTTCCATACATGGTCAAAGAACAACTGGAAACTGAAAAAACTTTTAAAAGACCACTTATATTTGCATAAAGAATATGAAATACTTAGTGATTAACCTGAAAAAGAGATGTATAACAGCTGTATTCTGAAAATTACAAAATATTGCTGAGAAAGATTTAAAAAGATCTAAATAAAGGAAGAGACACACCTTGTTCATGGGTTGGAAGACTCAATATTGTTAAGATGCCAACGGTCCCCAAATTGATTTATATATTAAATGCAATCTCAACCAAAATCCCAATAGGCTTTTTCTGTAAACATTGACAAGTTGATTATAAAATTCATATGGAAATACAAAGTACCTAGAAAGCCAAACAACTCTGTGAAAGGAGAACGAAGTTGAAGAACTTCCACTACTTGAATTCAAGACATTGTAAAACTACAGTAATCTAGACAATATGGAACTGGTATCAAGATAGACAAACAGGGGCTTCCCTGGTGGCACAGTGGTTAAGAATCCGCCTGCCAATGCAGGGGACACGGGTTCGAGCCCTGGTCTGGGAAGATCCCACATTGCCGTGGAGCAATTAAGCCCATGCACCACAACTACTGAGCCTGCACTCTAGAGCCCGTGAGCCACAACTACTGAAGCCCGTGCGCCACACCTACTGAAGCCCATGCGCCTAGAGCCTGTGCTCTGCAACAAGAGAAGCCACTGCAATGAGAAGCCCATGCACCACAAAGAAGAGTAGCCCCCGCTCACTGCAACTAGAGAAAGCCCGCACACAGCAACGAAGACCCAATGCAGCCAAAAATAAATAAATAAAATAAATTTTAAAAAATACTTAACAAAAAAAGATAGACAAACAGATGAATGGAAAGAACATAGAGGCCCAAAATAGACCCACACATATATAGACAACTGATTTTTCACAAACATCCAAAGAAATTACATTTCTTTTCAACAAATTCTGCTGGAACAATTAGATAACCATATGCCAAAAAAAGAAAGAAAGAAAGAAAGAAAAGAACTTTGATCCATACCTCACACTACACAGAAAAATTAACTGATGCTAGTTCATAGAACTAAATGCAGAACCTAAAACTATAAATCTTCTAGAAGAATATATGGAAGAAACTCTTGTGATTTGGGGTTAGGCAAAAATTTCATGGAAACACCACCAAAAGCACAATCCATAAAAGAAAAAAAAATTGATTTTACCAAAATCAAGAACTTCTGCACTTTGGAAAACAGTGGTAAGAGAGTGAAAAGACAAGGCACAGTCTTGGAGAAGTATTTGTAAGTTACATATCTGATAAAGGACTTGTGTCCAGGATATATAAATACTCTCAAGATTACTAGAATTCTTTTAAAAACCTGACAACTGATAAAAAATGGGCAAAAGAAGATACTTCACTAAAGAAGATACACAGATGGCAAATAAGCATATGAAAAGATGCTTAAAAATCATTAGCATTAGGGAAATGCAAATTTAAAATCACGAGATATTGCTATGCCTCAGTTAGAATGTCTAATTTAAAAGACTGTCCATACCAAGTGTTGGCAAGGATATGGAGGAGCTATAACTCCTACATTCTGCTGGTAGGAATGAAATATGGGACTAGCACTTTGAAAAACACTTTGTCAGTTTCTTAAAACTTAAGCATACACTTACTATATAACCTAGTCATTCAATTCCTAGGCATTTACCTAAGAGAAATTAAAGTGTATGTCCATACAATGACTGGTGCACAAATATTCATACCAGCTTTATTTGTAATAGCCTCAAACTGGAAACAGCTCAAATGTCCATCAAAGGTGAATGGATAAACAAATTGTGGTATATCCATACAAGAGAAAACTACTGAGAAATAAAAATGAATGAATTGATCATATAAGTTATAACATGGATGAATCTCAAAATAATTATGCTGAGTAAGAGGCCAGGCAAAAAGAGTACATACTGTATAATTCCATCTATATAAAACTCTAGAAAATGTGAAGTAATTTATAGTGACAGGAAGTAGATCATGTGGATGGGCAGGAGGCAGGGCCGTGCAGGAGAGATTACGAAGGGGCACAAGGAACATTTTGGGGGTGATGGGTGTGCTCATTGTGTGGATTGTGGTGATGTTTTCATGGGTGTATACACATGTCAAAACTTGTCAAATTGTACACATTAAATACATGCAGTTTATTGTATGTTAACTGTACCTCAATACAGCTAATTTAAAATTCCATTATTATAGTCTGTATTTCTTCTTTTTTATGAGTTTTAAAAAAAATTTATTTGTTTTATTTATTTATTTTTGGCTGTATTGGGTCTTCATTGCTGCGTGCGGGCTTTCTCTAGTTGCGGCGAGCGGGGGCTACTCTGTTGCAGCGCACGGGCTTCTCATTGCAGGGGCTTGTCTTGTTGCAGAGCACAGGTTCTAGGCATGTGGGCTCAGCAGTTGTGGCTCGCAAGCTCTAGAGTGCAGGCTTGGTAGTTGTGGCACACGGGCTTAGCTGCTCCGCGGCATGTGGGATTTTCCCGGGATCGAACCCATGTCCCCTGCATTGGCAGGCCGATTCTTAGCCACTGCACCACCAGGGAAGCCCCTGTATTTCTTCTTTGAAGAGAACTTTTGTAAAAATAATGTTTTACTATTTTCCCTTATGATTAGGTACTTTAAAAAATTATTTGAAACTGTATAAAGTCACTTATAGAATTGATACTCTTTATGTTTATCGTGTAGTTACTATAAAAGATTCATTTGAATCTTTTCATCTGAAAGGAAGTACATTTATAGATTTTTTCAATCAGTTACATTTTATTCATTGCATTGTTCAAATCTACTGTGTCTTTGTTAAATTTCTTTATTATAATCTTTTGAAAATGCAGAGTTCATATCTTTTATTATAATTAGACTTTCATTTATTGCTTCATTTATGATCGATTATTCTTTCAAATATGCTTGACTGGGGTGGGAGAATGGTGGGAATGAGTTTTTCTTTGATCATTATTCTTTGCAGGCAGCTTGAACTTTCTTGACCTTTAACTTGTTTGATTCAGAAATTTTTCCTTCAGTTATTTCCTTAAAGTGTGTATTTTGTTTGCCTTTTCTTTATTGTCTTGTATACTTCTATGTCTTGCCAATTACAGCTTAGACACACAGAGCTACATCATTTTAAGAAGAGATTTCTGGTACCATGATCTTCTAATCTCAATTTATAGTTCAGGAAACAAAGTCACAGAGAAGTAAGTGTCCTACCTAAGGCCAAACAACTGGAAGAACTGGGCTGGAACGCCAAACTTTTGATTCCATGTTCCATGCCCTTTGTACTTCATCATCTTCCTTTTTCTACTATGGACTGTCAATTTCACTTTAATGGCTCTCTGCTTAATCTGCCCCATGATTTGACACTGATGCTTTCGTTAGTCTTTTTTCCCGTTTATTAATTATTTGCTATGTTGCTGCATTTCTCTGAGAGGAGCAAACTTGTGCTGTCTGAAAAAGTTTTTATAGCTTTTCTTGTGACCAAGAAATCAGCAGCTGAAAAGAAGCCTGCTAAAAAGAAGCCCACAGAAAAGAAACCCACCACAGAGGAAAAGAAGGCTGCTGTATAAACTTAAATTTGTTTATTCGGTAAAGGTCAAATCACTTTGGACAGCTAATTTTGAATAAAGACCTGATCAAAGAGGCAAAAAAAAAAAATCAGAAGTTAATTGAAATGATAACGAAACACATGATACATTTTAATTAAATGTAATGTTCATGTAAAATAAAATGTGCTCACTTTTTTGCAATTTTATATATAAAATTATATAAATTTATAAAAATAGATGACTCATTTATATATAAATATACATATACATATATATATGTACACATGTATATATAAATGAGTCATCTATTTTTTTTTTTTTTTTTTTTTTTTTTTTTTTTTTTTTTTTGCTGTGCGCGGGCCTCTCACTGCTGTGGCCTCTCCCATTGTGGAGCACAGGCTCCGGACGCACAAGCCCAGCGGCCATGGCCCACGGGCCCAGCCGCTCCGCGGCACGTGGGATCCTCCCGGACCGGGGCACGAACCCGTGTCCCCTGCATCGGCAGGCGGACTCTCAACCACTGCGCCACCAGGGAAGCCCATGAGTCATCTATTTTTAAGACCCTAAGCTAGAACCACCCAGCTAAGCCACTCCTGGATTCCTGAATCTCAGAAATTAAGTGAGGCAATTAATGTTTGT
Source organism: Phocoena sinus (assembly GCF_008692025.1). Classification (NCBI taxonomy): domain Eukaryota; kingdom Metazoa; phylum Chordata; class Mammalia; order Artiodactyla; family Phocoenidae; genus Phocoena; species Phocoena sinus. The sequence continues at coordinate 77,237,549 of NC_045775.1, forward strand.
TGTTTTAAGCTCTTAAGTTTGGGGATAATTTGTTATGTAGCAAGAGATAACTAATAGAGCAACTCTATCATGACATTTCCTCTCAACTCCTTCTGGGTCCAGAGGCTGGGTAATAGGAGAAGACGACCAGCCCAGGAAACTGTTCCAGAATTTTCATTCTTGGGAGTTGTTAGATCAAGGCTTTATCACTTCTTTTCCAACAGTATTGAATCTTGAATTTTAGATGCTCCCTTAATTCTAAAGAGAGAACCAGGACTCTGATCACAGCGACAACACGGAGTCTCTTATGGAGAGCACTTTTCACTTTTTGTGTGTGTATAAGGGCATCATGTTGAGAAATTAAGCAGCTTCAGTGTAAACTCTCATCAACAAATATTAAATGTAATTTGTTAAATTGCTAATTACTTATTAGTCTTAAAACTTAAAATTTCAATTCCAACAAATGAAATTTATAATATTGTGGTAATATTAATGGTAGGGGAGGAGGTCTAGAACTTTTTGTAGCAGTTAGTACCCTGACATATTTTAATTTTTGAATTTTAAATAGAATTTTGATTTAGGACTACGTACTATACTACTTAAACACTTGCGCTAAGTTGGGAGAGGTGCAGGAAAGAGAAACTTTTTAAAAAACCTATAGGGACTTCCCTGGTGGCACAGTGGTTAAGAATCCGCCTGCCAATGCAGGGGACACAGGTTTGAGCCCTGGTCCGGGAAGATCCCACATGCCGCAGAGCAATGGAGCCCGTGCGCCACAACTACTGAGCCTGCACTCTAGAGCCCGTGAGCCACAACTACTGAAGCCCGTGCGCCACACCTGCTGAAGCCCACGCGCCTAGAGCCCGTGCTCTGCAACAAGATAAGCCACCACAGTGAGAAAACCGCGCACCGCAACAAAGAATAGTCCCCGCTCGCAACTATAGAAAAGCCCGTGCACAGCAACAAAGACCCAATGCAGCCAAAAATATAATAAATAAATAAATTTATTTTAAAAAACCCTATAATTTAGTTATGGAGTATGATGAAACCAGCTATTTTTCTGTCTCCCAAAAGGGATACTGTCACTTTAAATGTAATATGAAGAAATCACTGAAATCACACACACACACACACACACACTATAATTTGCCAAGGGAAAAAGTTGTTAAATTGGTAACTTAGGTAAGCAAATAAAAAATGCCTAAAGGACTCCCTGCCTGAGATGGCCATCAGAGAGAGTAAAATTAAGATGAATTTTCCTAAGTGGCTGAGTATTATCTTCTGTTTGGTGGAAAAAATATAAGAATTTTTGGCTGCTGACTATAAAACAGTGTCCTGTGTATTTTGTACTGAGAAATGACTGGGGAGCAAGTGAGAGACAGGCTGGAAAACTCTGTGAGAAGCTACCCAAGAAGGGTGAATAGAACCTGTCACCATTATTGCAATTTAGTTCAGAAGTTTGTAGATGTTTTACTTCTGAGCCCAGCAGCAGTCACAATAAAACTCTTGCCAGAAAAGGTAGTAAACTTGACAAACTGCCCACAAAAGGACTTAGTTTAAGTAAAAATTCAGGAACATTTGAAAATTATAGTTTCAGAAATAATTAAGAAACCACGAGGAAAGGAATCCACATGTATCATAGAATACAGACATACAAATGCACGCACATGCAGACACACCATATAATACTTTTAGTAAGATACTCTAAAGAAATACCAGCTTTATGTGTTTAATTTGAAGTTGTTTTAGTTTATTTCTGTACTGTGATTTGGAAGTCTAATTTTAATATTTCAGGCAGAAACCCACCATTTAATTCAGGAAAGACACATTCTTCTGTTTCTGCACCCTTCAATCTCAAGGATATGCAGCACTGCTCACCACCCCCTGGTAGGGTTGTACAGCATCTGCAGGACAAACTCCCACTTTACAACCTATTAATCTCTACAGGTCTTTTTTTTTTTTTTTTTTAGTATATATTTATTTAGGCTGTGCTGGGTCTTAGTTGTGGCATGCGGGATCTTTAGTTGTAGCAATGTGGGATCTTTAGTTGCGGCATGTGGACTCTTAGTTGCGGCATGCATGTGGGATCTAGTTCTCCGACCAGGGATCGAACCCGGGCCCGCTGCATTGAGAGCGTGGAGTCTTACCCACTGGACCACCAGAGAAGTCCCTCCACAGGTCTTTGAAAATTGAAAACAAATACCATGACGTGACAGCTTTGTGATGGACACTCACTCGTGAAAAGGTTATATGATAACTAAAAAAAAGAATATTTGGTTAAGAACCAAAATAAGCAGTGACAAATTTTATCTGCAAGAGTAATCCACAGGAGGCAGAGATCCAGGAGGGCTCCCATGGTGTGGGGAGGCTTCAAGGAAAAACTGTAACATAAGCTGGGCTCTGAGGGATAGGATCAGACAGAGGCTTGAGAAAAGGGCATTACATTAGCAGAGGAGTGTGGACAGAAGCAAGGATAGTGTGAGCAGAGAAAATGAGGAGATTGATTTAGATCAGAACTGAAGGTTCATGCCGGGAAGAAGTTTCAAAAACAAATGGGTCAGTAGCAAAAGCAGGACAGGAAGGTTACTGGATTTAGTAAGTAGGCATTGCTCAGAGATTCCTAGAAGTGCTATTTCAGGAGATCGGCGGTCCACAGACAGAACTATTTACTATTTATAATACACCATTTGATTTTTTATGAATTATATCCTTCGTAGTTTCTCAGGAAAAATAAAACTACTATCCTGAAGATCCCTACAGGTTTTTAGCCTTGATAGATGAAGTAGCTTGAAAATCTCCCTTTATATTGATAATTTAAATCTAAAACCTTAAGTTTGTCTTAAAATCCCAAAGTTTTAAAACAGAAAAAAAAAGTTTTATGGACAGGGAACAAGAAAAATAGATTTTAATTATTGTGCCATCAATACATACCACCTGAGGAGACCTGTCGGCTCCAAACTCCTCTGGTTTGTCTCACGGCACTGAACTCAGCCTTCATAAGGAGAAATCCCCTTCCCTCTGCCCTTTCTCCAAACGCCCTCTCCGACAGCTATTATACATCCACCAGAGGCTCCGTGGCAAAGCAGACGGCTTTTGCTTATGCCTTGGGAAAATATGTCTCATGGATAGAAAGCAAGGTATGTCATATACCTACTCTGCGTTTCTTTCATATCACAGGTGAATGAATGCACCTATAGCTAGAGATTGGAGAAATGCCCTGGAGATGGCTAGATGAGAAGAGTTCTATTTGAATACAATGCTGTGTTTTAGTTGGTTGTACCTTCTTGGACAACCATGATCAGGAGTTGTTTTGGAAAAAGGAGTTTAAATTATCCACGTTCCTTGGCATTATGAATCCAACTATAAATAGACAAGATAAATATTACATGGATGCGCTTATTGAAATTTAAGATGTAAAGTTAAGTTTTACCTCCTGATCTCTTGGAATATCTTCACACTCAAACCAAACATGGAAATGAAATCAAATGATGAATGTTTAAAATTTGTGTAGTTATTAAATTCTCCAAAAGATTTCAGGGCATTCAAAATAAGTGCTAAGGGTAAATCAAATATACTCAAATAAAAATTAAAAAAAAAACGGCTAAAAAAAATCTTGTTCTTTAATACATTTTTATTTATAGAATTTCGTTCACATAGCTTAAGTTTTTGTGACAAGAGATTCTATATTTTTCCTTCAAAACAAAGAAGAACGTTACCGTTTTCCCTTTGTTCAAATCCGTAAGGAAAGGTAGCTGTAGTTACAGTTCCTGCCTATAATGAAATGAGACTTTGGGGGACTTTGGGAGGCAATAATGTAATTTGCACGTGGGAGGAGGGAGGCGGCCCCTAAGATGGGTTCCGGGGAGCCCTGCCTCCTCGTATTCTTGCTCTTGTGTAATTCCCTCATCTTGAATGTGGGCTGGACCTAGTAACGTGCTTCTCACAAATAGAATGCAGGAAAGGTGAGGGATGTCACTTCTGAGATCAGGGTATAAAATTAGGGTGACATCTCTTGCTCAGCCTCTCTTGCTTGTTCGTTCAATGGAAGCCAGCTGCCACGTTGTGAGCTGCCCAGTTGAAAGGAACCGAGGGTGGCCAACAGGTAGTGAGGAAATGAGAACTCGGTCCAACAATCCATGAGGAATTTAATCCTGCCGAAAACCACATGATCCTCCCCTAGTTGAGCTTTCAGATAACTGCCAACCGAGCCAACGCCTTGACTGCAGCCTTGTGAGAAACCCTGCACCAGAGGACCCACCTAAGTGTTCCCAGATTTCTGACCCACAAAACCATGAGATAATGTTTGTTGTTTTAATCGTTACATTTTAGAGTAATTTGAATATGGCAATAGATAACTTACACTCCCCTCAAGTAGCTTATGGTCTGATTAAGTGAAATAAATATATACATAAAGACAATAGCTAACACAATATAGCGCTTACTACATGCCAGGTACTTTTCTAAGGCTTTTATATATATTGATTGACTTCATCTTATAACAACTCTATGAGGTAAATATTATTACTATCACCATTTTATAGATGAGGAAATTGAGGCAACAAGAGGTTAAATAACTTGGTCATGGTCATACAGATAGTGGAACTGAGATTCGAACTCAGTTTGGTGTTGAGTTCGCGTTCTTAATCACTGTGTTGCACTGCTGCTTTCCATTTTATATGCCACAATATAAGTATGTATTCTTTGTAGGAGTAGTACAGCACATGGAATTATTATATCTGTAGGATAAAGAAAGGGGTCAGAAGGATTCAGGCACCTAAGCAGGATTTGAAAGACGGAAGGAAGGCATTCCAGGAAGATAGAATAGCATACGCTGAGGTGCGGGGGCAAAAGACTACGCCGTACTTGCCAAGGACATGTTACGATTCCTTTCAAAGGTTTGTAATCAGTTATGTGGTCTTCCTAATATCCTGACCTTTATTTCTACTGGTAAACATTACCCTCTTGGAATTCTAGTAAGCTGTTACTCTTTTCCAAAAAGAGTAATGCCTGATTCTCAACCAAGTTTAGGTAAAGGCAGGAGCTCAGAATGAGTTGGGCAGAAAAAAATCCCCTCACCTGTTTCAACACACAAGATGATTTAGAGGATTCGTAATGGAGGCATTTCTTTGGTAGCAACAGAAGCTCACTGTTTACATACTTCTCACGTGCTGTCCACTAGAGAGCATAACGCTCTCCTTATCGCCCTTGGGACAGTAAGGAAAATCAGTCAAAAGTTTGAGAACTATGGTCATAGTTTCTATATTTAAATATAACTTTAAATAATCTTGCATCAGGCCCAAAAAACCTATTGATTATTTGACAGGAAAAATGGAGAAGATAGAAGAAGGGGGATTAAACATAACTCAGAATTAATCACTGGAAAAAAGGAACCAGGTAAACCTAAAAACAAAGAGAAGAGGATGTAGATATAATAAGTAGGGACATAAAGAATGGTTGCCTTTCCCCTTCATTATCATAATTATTCTCAAAAGGCCAGGTAAAAAAATTTTTTTTGAGTTAATTGTAGATTCCTACGCAGTTAGAATAATGCAGAGAGATCCTACAGAGGCCTATATCACAACCAGGATACTAACACTGGTACAACCCATCAAATTTATTTATTTTACATGTACATGTGTATGTGTGTGTGTGTGTATGCTGAAGCTTACTTCTATGCAATTTTATCACACAGGTAGAATCGTGTGGCCATCAGAATCAAGATGCAGAAGAGCTCCATCACAAAGATCCCTCGTTACTCTTATGTAGCCACAGCCACCCCTGCCCCTCCTACTATCCCCAGTCCCTGACAGACTCCAATATGTTCTCTCTCGCTATAATTTTGTCATTCAAGAACGTTATATAAAAATACCTTCTGAGATTGGCTTTTTTTCACTCAGCATAATTCCCTGAGATTTATCCATGCTGTCATGTGTATTAACAGTTCACTCCTCTTAACTGCTGAGTAATAGTCCACGGTATGGGTGTACCACAGTTTGTTTAACCAGTCACCTGTTGAAGGGCTTTGGGTTGTTTCCTGCTTGGAGCTATCACAAATAAAACTTTTGTAAACAACTGCTGGGTTACATGGTAAGTGCAAGTTTAGTTTTGTAGGAAACTGCCATACTCTTCTCCAGAATGGCTGTATCTTTACATTCCCATCTGCAATGTGTGAGTGATCTAGTTTCTCTGCATCCTCACCCTCATTTGGCATATTGCTACATTTTATTTTAGCCATCCTGATACGTATATAGTGATATCTCGTTGTGGTTTAAATTTGTATTTTGCTAATTTTGCTAATTTTTTCCTTTTTCTTGTTTTTAAAAAATTTTTATTTTATTTTGGAGTATAGTTGATTACTAACAATGTTGTGTTAGTTCCAGGTGTACAGCAAAGTGCTCAGTACTCTGTAATAACCTAAATGGGAAAAGAATTTGAAAAAGAATAGATACATGTATATGTATAATTGCTATTTATTTTTGAACAGCTTTTTATGTGCTTATTTGCCATCTATAAATCCTCTTCAGTGCTACACATGTTCACGTCCTTCTCCGTTTTCTTTCCTGTGTTTTTAAAAAATAATTTATTTCTGGCTGCATTGGGTCTTTGTTGCTGTGCATGGGCTTTCTCTGCTTGAGGTGAGTGGGGGCTGCTCTTCATTGCGGTGTGCGGGCTTCTTATTGAGATGGCTTCTCTTGCTGCGGAGCACAGGCTCTAGGTGGGCAGGCTTTGGTAGTTGTGGCACGCGGGCTCGGTAGTTGTGGCTCGCAGGCGCTAGAGTGCAGGCTCAGTAGTTGTGGCACACAGGTTTAGCTGCTCCTCGGCATGTGGGAACTTCCCGGACCAGGGCTCGAACCCATGTCCCCTGCACTGGCTGGCGGATTAACCACTGCACCACCAGGGAAGTCCCCTTTGCCCGTTTTCTAATTGGACTTTTTTTTTTAACTGTTCAGTTTTGAGAGTTCTTTATGTATTCCAGAAATAAGTTCTTTGTCAGATATGTGGTTTGCAATTATACTCTCAGTCTATAGTTTGTTTTTTTCATCCTCTTCACAGGATCTTTCACAGAGCAAAAGGTTTTAATTTTGATGAGGTTCATGAACAATTTTTTCATTTTATAGATACTGTTTTTGGTGTCATATATAAAAATTCTTTGTTTATCCCTATGCACCAAAGATGTTTGGCCAATGTTTTGTTTTTTTTTTTTTAAGTTTTACATGACCTGTTTTACCTTTAAGTTCATAATCCATTTTGAGATAATTTTTGTAAAAAGTGTTTGACTTAGGCTGAGGTTCACTTCTGTTTGGCTTATGAATGCCCAATAACTCCAGTCCTATTTGCTGAAAAGGCTATCTTTCCTCTATTGAATTTCTCCTGAACCTTTGCTAAAAATCACTTGGCCATATTTGTGTGGGCCTATTTCTGTGTTCTCTATTCTATTCCATTGATCTATCAGTCTTTCCGTGTCCCAGTATCATACAGTCTTGGGTACTGTAGCTATATATTAAGATTTAACATTGGATAGAGTGATTCCTCCTACTTCATTCTTTTTTTCAAAATTATTATAACTATTCTAGGTCCTGCACCTTTACCTATAAATTTTACAGCAAGCTTGTCTATGTTATAAAATACCTTGCTGAGATTTTGACCAGAATTGCATTAAATCTATAGCAATCAATTTGGGGAGAATTCATATCTTTACTATATTGAGTAATGTATGAACACAGTGTGTTTATCCATTTGTTTAGGTCTTCTCTTATTTCTTTCATCAGCATTTTGTAATTTTCAGAATACAGATGTTGTATATGTTTTATTAGATTTATATGTAAGTATTTTTCTTTGGAGCAATTGTAAATGGCATTGTGGTTTTAATTTCAGTTTCCACATGTGGTTAATGTCAATACATAGAAATGCAACTGGGTTTTGTGCATCGACCTTGTATCTTGAGATCTTGCTGAACTCATTAAATAGTTCTGGGATTGTGTGTGTGTGTGTGTGTGTAAATTCTTTGGAATTTTCTATGTCGACACTAACATCATTGGTGATAGGGACAGTATTATTTCCTCCTTTCTAATATGTATGTCATGTCTTTTAATTTCTTTTTCTTGCTTTATTGAACTGGCTAGAACTTCTAGCCACTTCACTATAGTGGTGAAAGTGGACATCCAAGGACATCTTAGGGGAAAAGCGTTCAGCCTTACGCCAGTAACTATGTTAGCTGTAGGTTTTTGTAGATGTTCTTTAACAAGTTGAGAAGGTTCCCCTTTATTCCTAGCTTACTGAGGCCTTTTTTTTTTTTTTTTTTTGGCCACACCACTTGGCTTGCAGGATCTTAGTTCCCCGATCAGGGACTGAACCCATCCTGGCAGTGAAAGCACCAATTCCTAACCACTGGATTGCCAGGGAATTCCCATTACTGCGTCTTTTTTTTTTTTTTTTTTTTTGCGGTATGCGGGCCTCTCACTGCTGCGGCCCCTCCCCCTGCGGAGCACAGGCTCCGGACGCGCACGCCCAGCGGCCATGGCTCACGGGCCCAGCCGCTCCGCGGCACGTGGGATCCTCCCGGACCGGGGCACGAACCCATGTCCCCTGCACCGGCAGGCAGACTCCCAACCACTGCGCCACCAGGGAAGCCCTACTGAGTCTTTTTTATCACAAACAGATGTTGGATGTTGTCAAATGCCTTTTCTGCATCAATTGATATGATTATATGCTTTTTCTTCTTTAGCCTGTTGATTTGGTGGATCTATGAGTTGATACTTGAACACTGAACCAGCCTTGTAGTCCTTGTATTATGGTATATAAACCTTTTTACACATTGCTGGAATGAATTTACTATTTCATGGGTATTACTGCACCTAAGTTCATGAGATATATTGGTTTATAGTTTTCTTTTGGCTTACTGTCTTTATCTGGTCTTGGTACCAGGGTAATACTAGCTTCATAGAATGAATTAGGTATTCTCTGTAGAGACTGTATAGAATTGGTGTTAATCCTTCTTTAAAGTTTTGGCAGAATTCTCCAGAGACACCATGTAAGCCTAGAGATTTCTTTTTTGAGAGTTAAAAAGTTATGCACTCAATTTCCTTAATAGCTGTAGGGCTATTCAAATGATCTGTTTCAGGGAATTCTCTGGTGGTTCAGTGGTTAGGACTCCACACTTTCACTGCCAAGCCCAGGTTCAATTCCTGATTGGGGAACTAAGATCCCACAAGCCGCACGTGACCAAAAAAAACAAAACAAAAAACAACAAAAAAATACAAATGATCTGTTTCATATTGAGCAAGTCGTGGTAGTCTGTGTTTTTGAGTAACTGGCTCATTTCATCTAAGTTGTTAAATTTATATGTATAGAGTTGTAGTATTTCCTTATCTTTTTGATGTCTGCGGAGTCTGTAGTGATATCCCATTTAATTTCTGATATTGATAATTAGTGTCTTCTCTTATTCACTGTCAGTCTTGCTGGAGGTTTGTTAATTTTCTTTCACTGATTTTCTCTATTGTTTTCCTATTTTCAATTTTATTCATATCTCTCTTTATATTTATTATTTTCTTCCTTCTCCTTGCTTTCAGTTTATCTTGCACTTCTTTTCCTAGTTTCTTGAGGTGAGAGTTTTCTTTGACCCATGTATTTTTCAGAAGTGTGTTGTTTAGTTTCCAAGTGTTTGGAGATTTTCCTGTTATCGTTCTGTTATTCATTTTTAGTTTGATTCCATTGTGGTTGGATAACATATGCAGTATGATTTCAAATTCTTTTAAATTTACTGAGAATTGTTTTATGGCCCAGGATATGGTCTATCTTGATATATATTCCATGGACACCTAATAAGAATGCATATTTTGGAACTTCCCTGGTGGTCCAGTGGGTAAGGCTCCGAGCTCCCAATGCAGAGGGCTCAGGTTCCATCCCTGGTCAGGGAACTAGATCCTGCATGCATGCCGCAACTAAGAAGTTTGCACGCCGCAACTAAAAAAGATCCCGCATGCCACAACAAAGATCCTGTGTGCCACAACTAACTCCAGTGCAGCCAAAATAAATAATAAATTTTAAAAAGAAAAGAATGCATATTTTGCTGTTATTGGGTTGGTATCTATAGATGTTGATGAGATCCTACTGGTTGTTGGTGGTGTTAAGTTTTTTATATCTTTATTTTCTGTCTAGCTGTTCTATCAACTATTGAAAGAAGGGTGTTGAAGCCTCCAACTATTATTGTGAATTTGCCTATTTCTTCTAGCTCTGTCAGTTTTTGTTCCACATAATTCGCAGCTCTGTTGTCTGGTGCATACATATTTTTAATTGGTATGTCTTCTTGGTGGATTGACCCTTTCATTATGATATAATGGCCACCTCTATCTCTGGTAGTTTTCTTTGCTCTGAAGTTGTCTTTATGTGATATTAACATAGCTACTCCTACTTTCTTTTGATTAATGTTTGTATATCTTTTAAAATTCTTTTACATTCAGTCTACTTATATGATTATATTTGACATGAGCTTATTGTAGACATAATATAGTTAGGTCATGTTTTTTAATCCACTCTGCCAATCTTGTCCTCTAATTGGTGTATTTAGATCATTTACATTTAATGTAATTAATGATATGTTAGAGCTTAAGTCTGCCATTCTATTTTTTGCTTTCTGTGTCTTCTCTTTGTTTTCTATTTCTCTGGTTTCTTCTTCCCAGACATACTGTGGATTACTTGAACTTTTTTTTTTAATACATTTATTTATTTATTTATTTATGGCTGCGTTGGGTCTTCGTTGCTGTGTGCAGGCTTTTCTCTAGTTGTGGCAAGTGGGGGCTACTCTTCGTTGCAGTGTGCGGGCTTCTCATTGCGGTGGCTTATCTTGTTGTGGAGCATGGGCTCTAGGTGCGTGGGCTTCAGCAGTTGTGGAATGTGGGCTCAGTAGGTGTGGCTCATGGGCTCTAGAGCACAGGCTCAGTAGTTGTGTATGGGCTTAGTTGCTCTGCGGCATGTGAGATCTTCCCTGACCAGGGCTCAAACCTGTGTCCCCTGCACTGGCAGGCAGATTGTTAACCACAGTGCCACCAAGGAAGTTCCTACTTGAACATTTTGGAAGAATTACATTTTGATTTATCTATAGTGTTTTTCCCCAACTTTACAGAGATATAATTGATATATAACATTCTGTAAGTTTAAGATGTACAACATGTTGATTTGATACACTTATATATTGCAAAATGATTACCACTGCTATGTTTTTTAATTAGCTATTTTAATTACCTATGCTTAAAATTTTGGCAAAATATGCATAACATAAAATTTCCCATATTTAATCATTTTAAATATGCAACTCAGTACACTCACTGTGTCATACAGCCATCACCACTATTCATTTCAGTAACTTTTTCATCATCCCAAACAGAAACTCCGTACCCCTTAAACAGTAACTCCCCATTTTCCCCTTATCTATAGTATTTTTAATTTTACTCTTTGTAAATTTTTTTTTTAGTGGTTGCTCTAGGTATAACATTATACATATTTATCACAGTCTACTAGTGTCCTTTTACCAATTCAAGTTAAGTATAGAAAGCTTATCTCCCTTTATGTGTTGCCCTCCCTCTTCATATAATTGTCTTAAATACTTACTCTACATACATTTAGAACCACATCAAACAGTATTATAATTTTTGCTTGCACTGTAAATTTAGAAATTTAGAAAACCCAAGAAGAGAAGGGAAGTCTATAGTACATACCAATCTTTTTGCTTATTATGTTCCTTCTTTCTTTCTGATGTTCCAATTTTCTTTTCTTTGTTTGGAAAACATTCTTTTTGGTATGTCTGTGGGTGACAAATTCTCCTCGTTTTCCTTCAACAAGAATGCCAAGATTTCCCTTTCATTACTTAAAAATATTTTCATTGGACATAGAATTCTGCATTGACAATCCTTTCCTTTTAGTACCTGAAAAATGTTGTGCCAAGATTGGTTCAAGATGGTGGAGTAGAAGGACGTGCACTCAGTCCCTCTTGGGAGAGCACTGGAATCACAACTAACTGCTGAACAGTCATCGACAGGAAGACACTGGAACTCACCAGAAAAGATACCCCACATCCAAAGACAAAGCAGAAGCCACAGTGAGATGGTAGGAGGGGCGCAATCACAATAAAATCAAATCCCATAACAGCTGGGTGGGTGACTCACAAACTGGAGAACACTTAATACCACAGAAGTCCAGCACTGGAGAGAGGGTTCTGAGCCCCATGTCAGGCTTCCCAACCTGGGGGTCTGGCAATGGGAGGAGGGATTCCTAGAGAATCTGACTTTGAAGGCTAGCGGGATTTGATTGCAGGACTCCAACAGGACTGGGGGAAACAGACACTCCACTCTTGGAGGGCACACACAAAGTAGTGTGCGCATCGGGACCCAGGGAAAGGAGCAATGACCCCATAGGAGACTGAACCAGACCTACCTGCTAGTGTTGGAGGGTCTCCTGCAGAGGCAGGGTGTGGCGGTGGCTCAATGTGAGGACAAGGGCACTGACAGCAGAAGTTCTCGGAAGTACTCCTTTGCGGGAGCTCTCCCGGAGTCACCATTAGCCCCACCAAAGGGCCAGGTATGCTCCAGTGTTGGGTCGCCTCAGGCCAAACAACCAACAGGGAGAGAACCCAGCCCCACCCATCAGCAGACAAGTGGATTAAAGTTTTACTGAGCTCTGCCCACCAGAACAACACCCAGCTCTACCCATCACCAGTCCCTCCCATCAGGAAACTTGCACAAGCCTCTTAGATAGCCTCATCCACCAGAGGGCAGACGGCAGAAGCAAGAAGAACTACAATCCTGCCTGTGGAACAAAAAATTCATTCACAGAAAGATAGACAAGATGAAAAGGCAGAGCGCTATGTACCAGATGAAGGAACAAGATAAAACCCCAGAAAAACAACTAAATGAAGTAGAGGTAGGAAACCTCCAGAAAAAGAATTCAGAATAATTAGAGTGAAGATGATCCAGGACCACAGAAAAAGGAAACAGGCAAAGATCGAGAAGATGCAAGAAATGTTTAACAAAGACCTAGAAGAATTAAAGAACAAACAAACAGAGATGAACAATACAATAACTCAATGAAAAATACACTAGAATCAATAACAGAATAATTGAGGCAGAAGAACGAATAAGTGACCTGGAAGACAGAATGGTAGAATTCACTGCTGCAGAACAGAATAAAGAAAAAAGAATGAAAAGAAGTGAAGACAGCCTAAGAGACCTCTGGGACAACATTAAACGCAACAACATTAGCATTATAGGGGTCCCAGAAGGAGAAGACAGAGAGAAAGGACCCAAGAAAATAATTGAAGAGATTATAGTTGAAAACTTCCCTAACACAGGAAAGGAAACAGCCACCCAAGTCCAGGAAGCACAGAGAGTGCCAGGCAGGATAAACCCAAGGAGAAACACGCTGAGACACACAGTAATCAAACTGACAAAAATTAAAGACAAAGAAAAATTATTGAAAGCAACAAGGGAAAAACGACAAATAACATACAAGGGAACTCCCATAAGGTTAACAGCTGATTTCTCAGCACAAACTCTATAAGCCAGAAGGGAGTGGCATGATAGTGATCAAAGAGGAGAACCTACAACCAAGATTACTCTACCTGGCAAAGCTCTCATTCAGATTCGACAAAGAAATCAAAAGCTTTGAAGACAAGCAGAAGCTAAGAGAATTCAGCACCACCAAACCAGCTCTACAACAAATGTTAAGGACCTTCTTTAAGTGGGAAACACAAGAGAAGAAAAGGACCTACAAAAACAAACCCATAACAATTAAGAAAATGGTAATAGGAACATACATATCGATAAATACCTTAAACGTGAATGGATTAAATGCTCCAACCAAAAGACACAGGCTCGCTGAATGGATACAAAAACAAGACCCATATACATGCTGTCTACAAGAGACCCACTTCAGACCTAGGGACACATACAGACTGAAAGTGAGGGGATGGAAAAAGATATTCCATGCAAATGGAAATCAAAAGAAAGCTGGAGTAGCAATACTCATATCAGATAAAATAGATTTTAAAATAAAGAATTTTACAAGAGACAAGGAAGGACACTACATAATGATCTAGGGGTCAATCCAAGAAAAAGATATAACAATTATAAATATATATGCAGCCAACACTGGAGCACCTCAATACATAAGGCAACTGCTAACAGCTATAAAAGAGGAAATCAACAGCAACACAATAATAATGGGGGACCTTAATACCTCACTTACACCAATGGACAGATCATCTAGACAGAAAATTAATAAGGCAACACAAGCTTTAAATGACACAATAGACCAGATAGATTTAATTGATATTTATAGGACATTCCAGCCAAAAAGAGCAGATTACACTTTCTTCTCAAGTGCACATGGAACATCTCCAGTATAGATCACATCTTGGGTCACAAATCAAACCTCAGTAAATTTAAGAAAACTGAAATAATACCAAGCATCTTTTCTGACCACAACACTATGAGATTAGAAATCAATTACAGGGGAAAACTTTTAAAAACACAAACACGTGGAGGCTAAACAATACATTACTAAATAACCAAGAGATCACTGAAGAAATCAAAGAGGAAATCAAAAAATACCTTGAGACAAATGACAATGAAAACACGATGATCCAAAACCTATGGGATGCAGCAAAAGCAGTTCTAAGAGGGAAGTTTATAGCAGTACAAGCCTACCTCAAGAAACAAGAAAAATCTCAAAGAAGTGATCTAACCTTACACCTAAAGGAGCTAGAGAGAGAAGAACAAACAAAACCCAAAGGTGGTAGAAGGAAAGAAATCATAAAGATCAGGGTAGAAATAAATGAAATAGAAACAAAGAAAACAATAGCAAAGATCCATAAAACTAAAAGCTGGTTCTTTCAGAAGGTAAACAAAATTGATAAACCATTAGTCAGACTCATCGAGTAAAAGAGGGAGGACTCAAATCAATAAAATTAGAAATGAAAAAGGAGAAGTTACAACAGACACCAGAGAAATACAAAGCACCCTAAGAGACTACTACAAGCAACTCTATGCCAATAAAATGGACAACCTGGAAGAAACAGACAAATTCTTAGAAAGGGATAACCTTCTAAGACTGAACCAGGAAGAAATAGAAAATATGAACAGACCAATCACAACTAATGAAATTGAAACTGCGATTAAAAGTCTTCCAACAAAAAAGTCCAGGACCAGATGGCTTCACAGGTGAATTCTATCAAACATTTAGAGAAGAGCTAACACCCATCCTTCTCAAACTCTTCCAAAAAACTGCAGATGATGGTACACTCCCAAACTCATTCTATGAGGCCACCATCACCCTGATACCAAAACCAGACAAAGACAGTACAAAAAAATAAAATGACAGAGCAATGTCACTGATGAATATAGATGCAAAAATCCTCAACAAAATACTAGCAAACAGAATCCAACACACATTAAAAGGATCATACACCATGATCAAGTGGGATTTATCCCAGGGATGCAAGGATTCTTCAATATATGCAAATCCATCAATGTGATACACAATATTAACAAATTGAAGAATTAAAACCATATGATCACCTCAACAGATGCAGAAAAAGCTTTTGACAAAACTCAACACCCATTTATGATAAAAAACTCTCCAGAAAGTGGGCATAGAGGGAACCTACCTCAACTTAATAAAGGCCATATATGACAAACCCACAGCAAACATTATTCTTAATGGTGAAAAACTGAAAGCAGTTCCTCTAAGATCAGGAACAAGATAAGGATGTCCACTCTTGCCACTATTATTCAACATAGTTTTGGAAGTGCTAGCCACAGTAATCAGAGAAGAAAAAGAAATAAAAGGAATCCAAATTGGAAAAGAAGAAGTAAAACTTTCAATGTTTGCAGGTGACATGATACTATACATAGAGAATCCTAAAGATGCCACCAGAAAACTACTAGAGCTAATCAATGAATCTGGTAAAGTTGCAGGATACAAAATTAATGCACAGAAATCTCTTGCATTCCTATACACTAATGATGAAAAATATGAAAGAGAAATTAAGGAAACACTCCCATTTACCACTGCAACAAAAAGAATAAAATACCTAGGAATAAACCTACCAAGGGAGACAAAAGACCTGTATGCAGAAAACTATAAGACACTGATGAAAGAAATTAAAGATGATACAAACAGATGGAGAGATATACCATGTTCTTGGATTGGAAGAACCAACATTGTGAAAATGACTGTATTACCCAAAGCAATCTACAGATTCAATGCAATCCCTATCATATTACCAGTGGCATTCTTTACAGAACTAGAACAAAAAACCTTAAAATTTGTATGGAGACACAAAAGACCCCGAACAGCCAAAGCAGTCTTGAGGGAAAAAAACGGAGCTGGAGGAATCAGACTTCCTGACCTCAGACTATACTACAAAGCTACAGTAAGCAAGACAATATAGTACTGGCACAAAAACAGAAATATACATCAATGGAACAGGATAGAAAGCCCAGAGATAAACCCACACACCTATGGTCAACTAATCTACGAAAAAGGAGGCAAGGATATACAATGGAGAAAGGACATTCTCTTCAATAAGTGGTGCTGGGAAAACTGGACAGCTACATGTAAAAGCATGAAATTAGAACACTCCCTAACACCATACACAAAATGAATTCAAAATGGATTAAAGACCTAAGTGTAAGACCAGACACTATAAAACTCTTAGCGGAAAACATAGGAAGAACACTCTTTGACATAAATCACAGCAAGATCCTTTTTGACCCACCTCCCAGAGTAATGGAAATAAAAACAAAAAATAAACAAATGGGACCTAATGAAACTTAAAAGCTTTTGCACAGCAAAGGAATCCATAAACAAGACAAAAAGACAACCCTCAGAATGGGAGAAAATATTTGCAAACAAATCAATGGACAAAGGATTAATCTCCAAAATATATAAACATCTCATGTAGCTCAATATTAAAAAAACAAAGAACCCAATCAAAAGATGGGCTGAAGATCTAAATAGACTTTTCTCCAAAGAAGACGTACAAATGGCCAATAAGCACATGAAAAGCTGCTCAACATCACTAATTATTAGAGAAATGCAAATCAAAACTACAATGAGGTATTACCTCACATTGGTTAGAAAAGGTATCATCAGAAAATCTGCAAACAACACATGCTGGAGAGGGTGTGGAGAAAAGGGAACCCTCTTGTATTGTTGGTGGGAATGTAAATTGATACAGTCACTATGGAGAACAGTATGGAGGTTTCTTAAAAAACTAAAAATAGAATTACCATGTGACCCAGCAATCCCACTACCAGGCATATACTCAGGGAAAACCATAATTCAGAAAGACACATGCAACCCAATGTTCATTGCAGCACTATTTACAATAGCCAGGTCATGGAAGCAACCTAAATGACCACTGACAGACGAATGGATAAAGAAGATGTGGTACGTATATACAATAGAATATTACTCAGCCATAAAAAGTAATGAAATCGGGTCATTTGTAGAGATGTGGCTGGATCTATGTCATACACAGTGAAATAAGTCAGAAAAACAAATATCATATTAATGAATATATGTGGAACCTAGAAAAATGGTACAGATGAACCAGTTTGCAGGGCAGAAATAGAGACACAGATATAGGGAACAAACGTATGGACACCAAGGGGGGAAAGCGTCAGGGGGAGTGGTGGTGGTGGTGTGATGAATTGGGAGATTGGGATTGACACATATACACTAATATGTATGAAATGGATAATTAATAAGAACCTGCTGTGTAAAAAAATAAAAAAAATCTAAAATTCAAAATAAAAAAGAAAAGTGTGCCACTTCCTCCTGGCCTCTGTGGTTCAGGTGAGAAATCTGCTGCAATTTGTTTTGGTTTTCCCCTATACAAAATGGTGTCATTTCTTTCTGGCTGTTTTCAAGGTATTTTCTTTTTATTTTTCAGAAGTTTAACTGTCATATGTCTTAGATTAGAATTCTTTGGGTTTATCTAACAGTATTTGGTATTTGTTCAACTTGAATTCGTAGGTTTATATCTTTTGCCAAGTTAGGGAAGTTTTCAGCTATTATTTCTTTGAATACTTTTTAAGTCTTCCTCTCATTCTCCTCTCCTTCTGTGACTACAGTGATATGATTGTTACTTTAAAAAACAAAACACCCCATAGTCACTGAGATTCTGTCCATTTTATTCCAGACTATTTTCTCTCTGTTTTTCAGAGTGGGTAAGTTCTACTGGTCTGTTCCTCAAGTTCACTGATTCTATCCTCTGCTATCTTTACTCTATTATTGAGCCCAAACAGCAAGTTTTTTTTTTTTTTTTTTGCAGTACGCAGGCCTCTCACTGTTGTGGCCTCTCCCGTTGCGGAGCACAGGCTCCGGACGTGCAGGCCCAGCAGCCATGGTTCACGGGCCCAGCCGCTCTGCGGCATGTGGGATCTTCCCGGACCGGGGCACGAACCTGTGTCCCCTGCATCGGCAGGCGGACTCCCAACCACTGTGCCACCAGGGAAGCCCAACAGCAAGCTTTTAATCTTACTTATGTATTTTGCAGTTCTATCATTTCCATTTCATTTTTTTAATAATTTCTATATCTTTGCTGAATTATTTGTCTTCAGTTTCAAGAAAGTTTGTAAATGATTGAAGTATTTTTTTGATAGCTTTAACATAATTATCAGATAATTCCAACATTTGATTCATCTCATTGTTGGCATCTATTGATTGTCTTTTCTCATTCATGTTGTGATTTTCCTGGTTGTTGGATGAGTAATTTTTTAAAAAATTGGATAGTGGACATTCTTGATAGCATATTAACAAAGCTCTGGATCACATTTCATTTTCGTCTTCTTTTTCCTTATTCTTTAGCAGGCAGTCCCCTGTTGAGATTTAGCATATGGGCGGCTGGGTATGTATGTTTAGTTTCTCTCTAAGCCCTGCCAACACCACCTCGGCAAAAGTGGAGCACTGACTCATGCTGCCTTGTCGCAAATAGGTGGGGTGGAAGTTCAGCACTCCCCTTGCTCCACTGACAACTTCCCAGTGCACTCGGGGCGCCAACTCCCACTGTCTTGTTGCCTCTTAGTGGGGCTGTAAGCTCAGCTCCCTGCTCAACATGTTTGATACCACTTGCTGGGGGAATTGGAGCACCACCTGCTTTTGCCAGGCAGGAGATGGAAGATCAGCTTCCTGACTCAGCCCTGCCAAAACCATCCTGCAGAGGAATTGGAGTGCTGCCTCCATGTCCATGGAGTAAAGGGGGTTGAGTGCAAATTAAGTCCCTGCTCAGCTCTGCTGATACCATGCTTGGGGGAGAGGATACAGTTTTTTGTGTGTTTGGCTGGAGTAGGACGGATATTGCCAACAAAGTTTTCATTGTTAGGCCATTCTTTTTTCCATTCGTTGATGAGGGCTCTTCTTGGAGCTTTTGTCTGTGCCTGTTTGTGGTGCTGGGTTGAAGGCTTCTGCAGTGCCCCATCTGAGATATGAGAGGAAACCTGTGAATTTACCACCATGGCATTTCTCAAGTCCCAAGACCCTTATGCAGCCCAACTTCTTCCTACCTTTCAAAACATTCCTATGTTTGTTCCTATGTATGTTCTTCCTACCTTTCAAAACATTCCTATGTTTGTTTTCTGTGCTATGTCCAGAGCTTTTTTAGGAACAGCCTGGAGGAATGGGATTACTTCACGTTTGTGGAACTGGAAGTCTCAAAAGGCCATTTTTAAGCACTTGCTTAGTTTACTATCTGGAGTCTCCCCCAGGTTGTCAAAAGTCATGAATCTTTACAACCTAGACTCTGCCCTGAAGAGAGGCATAGTAAGATACATAAACAGATGAATCAAATGCATACATAATAAGAGGAAATAACAGCACCCCAGATTTTTATAGGGCTTCATGGTGTACAGAGTACTTTCTATATATCTACATATACATATATATTCTTATACATTTACTAATTACATGTACACATTTACTATTGAAAACATATTTATATTACTTTATAAATAAATATATATAACTCAGTGATATTGCAAGGTGGGTGAAGTAGATACTGTTATTTAAAAAAAAATAAAGGCTGTTTGGTTAAGATTCTTACCAAAGAATCTTAAGTAGAAATGTTACAATTTTTGTGAATTTTAGCCCTAGACTCCTATTACCTAATCACACTACTTAGGATAAATGATCTTTTGTTTTATTAGAAACCCCATGTTAACAAGTAATCATGGAGCATAATTTTGCTTTTTTGAGGTACACTGCTTATGGGTTTTGGAGTCAGATTCAAATTCAAATTCCAGCTCCACTGTGTATTAGCTGTGTAATCTTCGAGAGATTACTTAACCCCTCTCTGCCTCAGTTTCTTCATCTGTAAAATACGGATAAAAATAATATTTACTTCAAAAGATTGCTTTGGATAATCACACATTTAAAGCATATTGTAAGCACTCAATAAATAGAGGCTATTATTATTACTTGGATAAATAAACAAAGCCAAGGTGGGGGGGAAACCCATTGCATTTCCATAATGAGGAAGTAATGATTCAGAATCAAAGATTTCAAAAGCAGGGAGGGTGCATCTACCCATTCCTGTTCGGCTGTGTAGTACCTCACAAGTTGCTTAATAAACACTGACATCTCTGTAATTCTAGAACTGGAAGGGACTTAAAAGTCATCTATTTCAAGCTTCTCATTTTACATATAAGGAAACTGAGCCTGAGAGGGGTTGAATGAATTACTTCAGGGTTACAGTGCTAGCACCCTTCTGGTTACACCTGACCTGGTAAACCACACAAAAGAGTGAGCAGGAAACAAAGTAAAGAAAGACACCAGGATTCCAAAAAGAAAAAGATTCAGACCAATAAAACTTGAGGGAACAGGTCCAAAAGGTGTAAATACCTCCCTACGGGACGTCATATACGAGGGCAATGCCTACATATCATCCTCGTAGAGATCTATAAGGGGGTATCTAAACTAGAAGGCAACCAGTGAGTGGCTTACAGAAGGGGTGAAGGCTACATTGGGCTGGGCTTTGCTGGTGAGAGAGGCTGTCTTCTACAAACATTAGTGATGCGGAAAGAAGGTGGTAATGGATACAGAAGGAAAGGCATTATTGTCAACACTGCCTGTCCAATCCCTAACAGTAGGTCATTATGGCAGGCAAGTATCATCCATGTCGGCAAACAGGCACGTAAGTGGCAATATGCCCCAAACCACAGAGGAGATATAAAAGAAGTGAAAAACACTCAGATCAATATTTTTTGCTAGTAGTTATGCTTTCACCCATTTCTTTTTTTTAATTTTATTTTTGACTGCGTTGGGTTTTCGTTGCTGCTCGCGAGCTTTCTCCAGTTGAGGTGAGTCGGGGCTACTCTTCGTCGCGGTGCGCGGGCTTCTCATTGCTGTGGCTTCTCTTGTTGCGGTGCATGGGCTTTAAGCGCACGGGCTTCAGTAGTTGTGGCTGTGGGCTCTAGAGCCCAGGCTCAGTAGTTGTGGCGCACAGGCTTAGTTGCTCTGGGGCATGTGGGATCTTCCCAGACCAGGGATCGAACCCGTGTCCCCTGCATTGGCAGGCATATTCTTAACCACTGCGCTACCAGGGAAGTCCACCCATTTCTTAAATTATTCTTAGTAGCAATTTCCAGAAATGTCCATGTGGAGATTATTTTTTTGGCTTAAAAATGATGAAAATTGATTTTTAAAGAAACGATGAAAAGGCATGTTATTTTCTGTAATGCAGCATTTCATAATAATGCATTTTGCCTTACTTTCATATTGGCTGTCAGCTAGAACAGTCAGTAAATGAGCAAGGTCTCTTAAACAAAGTCTGTTTTTTACAATTATAAACATAGTCTTTCTTACTCATATCTGAAAGTGCATTTTGCATAAAAGCATATTTTTAAAGCAGTTTTTCAATAGATTCTCAAATCTGAAAGATGAAATGTTGACTTTTTCTGTCTTGCCTCTGTCTACTTTCAAGCTAAGAATAAGTCAAAATGAAAAGAATACATATGAGAATAAGGGTGAATGCTAAGTTATAGTTAACTATTAAACATTTCAAAAAGATGGCATGAGCAATTCTAAAAACTTCTTTTTGCTAGAGAAATGTTAAGTGGACAGTAAAAGCGGTTTACAAAATAGTTACACATAACGAGGGCTACCCTTCACATATGGGTCTAGGTGTATATGCAGGAAAAACTCTGGAAATTCACCCCAGATGTTAAAACTGATTTTTTTTCTGGGTCTTGGGATTTCACGGGTCGATTATTTCTGTTCACCTATTTGTATTTTCTGATTTTCTTACAATGAACATGTATTTTGGTCATAAGACAAAGGGGTTTTTCCCCTCTTCTTTCTTTCTTTGGATTGTTTTCTTAAATGTTACAGAGAAAGGAATCTGGAGTGGAGGGGAGGACCAATGCAAAGACCAGAATAATTGCAAATGAAAGGTTCTCTAGATTGAACAAAATATGGGACAGGAGTCCATTTGATACTGGATGGGGTTTTTGTTTGTTGGCTGGTTGGTGTTCGTGTGTGAGTGAATTATTTTTTGTTGTGTGGTAAAAATGCAATCATAGAAAAATAATTTTGCAGTTGTTCTGAAAATGGACTTTTTCGGTTGTTGCTTCTACAGACCCTTCTCTGAGAAATCAAGGTTTAGGCTTAAAGCAATTGTGCACTGGGTAGGAAGGGCCAATACAAAGTAAGGAGAGAACATAAAGATCTCTGCCCTTAAAAATTACTATTTTTCTCTCCTTGGTTAAATTTGAGACCTCTTCTCTTGTTTATTTTCTTTCCTTTAACAAATACCTAGAGCACTTTTTCTGTGTTGATTAAATCATAGGAGAGGAAAGAAAAGTCAGCCCTGACCTAGGTGCTAACAATCTAGTTGAGAAAAAAAGGAACACATTGGAAAAGTTAACTAAAAATACAGGGGCAGTATGCATTTAAGCATTAAATGACTGAACAGCGAAGTCCTCCAGCAGTTAAAGGAGTGGCTGGTAACTTTACTATGGTCATGGTCTAGATCAGTACGGTTCAACTGAACTTTCTACAGCAATGAAAATGTTCATACTGTGCTGATTAAGACAGTAGCTACTAGCCATGTGTGGTTACTGAGTAGTTGAAATGTGGTTAGTACAACTGAGAAAATGAATTTAAAATTTTTTTAATTAAAATTTTAAATAGCTACATATGGCTGATGACCACCATATTGGGGAGTGGTAGACCAAGATCTGGAAAAAGGTATCAATAGTGAAAGGTATCAATAGTGAAAGGTATCAATAGTAATAGGAATTGTCCTGTTACTTGAAGAAAGGGGAGGATCTGAGTAGCTGAGAATAAAGAAAAGCATTCTAGAAGAAGAAAAAGCATGAAGAAGCTGTATTCAATTCACCTTGAAAGTGTGAAAGTGCCCAGTGTTTGGATGGGGGATTGTGATGTGTCACTATGCTGGGGAGACCATGCAGCTGAGAATTAGGATTTGAAGCTGCCAGTAATGGGGAGTCGTGATTACTTCTGTTCAGTGGATAATAATAGCTCTTACCATATGCCAGGCATTATTATATTGAGTGCCTCACATGGATTGTCTGATTTAATTCTCTGTTTTTTGGTCTGATTTAATTCTTATAACAACCTTTTGAGGGGAATGAAGATTCACCTGGTGGGACTGTAGAGGTAAGAGATAAAGGCAGGTAAGAGAAGGAATTATAACCTTGGAAACATGTCAAAAGTACTAAGGAAGGTGAAGGATGTAGAAACGAAAAAGCCTCATTTAAGACATTAGGAAGTTAGACTCAACAGAACATGTGGAGGGTGAATGGAAAAGGGAGTGAGACAATCTTTATCCTTAGGGATACTGATGAGGACAAAATCCTGGGAAGCACCAATAATTCTGGGGTGACTGAAAGCAGATGACTTAGTAGACGGATCTTGAGAAGGATGTAGTTGGCAATGGAAACAGGTTAGTGGAGTCAAGAAATCTGATGGGGAAAAGGTTTTCAAGAATCCTAGAGGTAAGTTAATGATGAGGATGGTGAAGTGGCAGAGGAACATGGGAGAGTTAAGGTAATGCTGACAAAAACTGAGGAGTCAAGAGGAGGGAAGTCTGTTGTAGAAGGGAAATACGGATTCTGTTTCTGACATGTTGACTGGAGGTAACGAGTCTTCTGGATGATGATGTCTTGCTAGTTGGGGGGAATGTGAAGCTGGTTTATGAGACACATCAAGGCTGGAGAGGGGCAAGTTTAATGCGTTCTCACAGTATAGCAGGTAAAGGGAAAAGAGAAGGTTGAGGATAGAACCTGGGACGAATGCTCATCCACACAGGTGACTAAATGAGAAAGAAGAGCCAGCAAGGGAGAAGGGGTGACTGAACCATACCATGGCAATGCCCTGAAGGTGAAGGAAGAATTTTAAAAGTGATGGTGAGTCACAATTTTCATGTGTTGCATGATAAATAGTGATGGTGCGAACCCACCCAGAAACCCATTCCGGAGGTCAAGGAAAAAAAGAGTGAGAAAAGGGTGACTGAGCTTATCAAGGAAATCCTTGGAGAAACAAGTGCAGAGGATTTTTTTGGGCAGTTTGGCCATGGAAGGACTGAGAGGAAAAGGGAAACAATTTGAGGAGGGTTACATGAAGGTTTCCCCCACGTCCCTAGGTCAGCTGGCAGCTTAGGAAGGGAGAAGGGACTCTTCTTCCTTTAGGTATTTGACAACAGTTAACAAAATGGATGCTACAGGTAGACATACTTTGAGAAGAGTGGCAGAGGGTGCTGGAGTTGGATGTTTTTCACTTTCTCAGTGAAGCTGGAATCAGGGCCACCTGCCAAGAAAGGAGAAAGGAAATCAGGTTAGGTGGGGAAGAGAAAGAAGATATGTAACAGCAACAGTTGGGGCTGCCCTTGAGAATTACCAAGAAATAAATTACAGGATTGGGTGCTAGACCAACATGTTCCATGACTTTAAACTGCCATCTCAGATTTACTCCTGGGAACTGCCAACAATAGTAACAACCACCATCACTATTTATCATGTGGTTATCATGTGCTTCTGGGTGTTTACACAAATTATCTCACTCACTTTTCCTAACAATGATGTGAAGTGTTATTAATTCTGATTATTTCCAAATTATAAAAAAAGGAAATTGAGGCTCAAAGAGGTTTTACCTTAATTAAAAAAAAAAAAAAAATATTTCATACTATGTTGCCAGGCACTGTTCCAGGCACAGAAAAGACGGGCAAGGGGGCTGCCTTCGTGGAACTTTATTGAAGAGGTGCAGACAGAAAAGTAAACGAATAATTTAATCCGATCATTTCAGATTTTAATAAGTAGAGCGAAAAGAATAAAACTGGTAGTATAATAGTTATTATAATAAATGATATAGCTTATTATATCCAATGGAGGAGGGACTGCGGGAGGGTAGAAGATACATTAGTGTGGTCAGTGGAGGACCCTCTGTGGGACAAGTGAGCTAATGACAAGGGGGATGACAAGGTGGAAGAGCTTTCCAAGGCCAAAGAAAAGCTAAGGACAGAGGCCCTGAAGCAAGAACCAGCTTGGCTCCTCGTGCAGCTGCAGCTTAGTGGGCAAGCAGGTATAGGCCAAGGTTGGAGGCGCCACGGCAAGCTAAGGAAAGGATTTACGCAAAGGGGGTTACTCCATCCGATTCAAAGGAGTAAGGCGCCGAAGAGGCAGGGGCCAGGCCGTCAGGATCTCCGACGCGAATTTGCATTCCGCGAAGCTGCCCGCATTACACGCGGAGTGAGGCAATCGGTCAGGAGAGGCTCCAGGCCTAGGGGCCAAAGGGCCGAGGCCTGCGGGGGTGGAGGTGTGAGGCGTGTGACCTTCCGGTGTCGCAAGAGTCGAGACAGCACCGCGGACCGCGCCCGGCCAGCAAACAGCCCCCCTCTCCCGCCCCAGAATCACCTCCGCCTTTCATTCTCCTTAGCGACCCTCGCCTGCAGCACCACCCACCACTCCTGGCCAGGCTTGATTTTTCCTCCGGGGCGGAAAGTCCGTCTTCCAAAACTTCGGAACGACAGTACCCCCAGGAGTGATGGGGAAATGAAATAAGTCAGGGCTAGAGCGAAGTCCTACGGGAAACAGACCTTTTTATTTCTGCCTTGTTTTCCCTCTTGGCTTTCCAGAAACGACTTGCTTACCGGGATGCTCTCCAAGTCACCCCCTCCAACAGCGAGTCTATTGGTTTGGCCCCTAGTCTCGGATTGGCTGAAGGGTTACGCCTCGGCCAGGGATTGGAGAACGTTTGTTCCTTACGTATTCCCGGCGCCCATTGGTTCGTTTTCCCCGTTTCTGGGCGGTGTGGTTCGGGACGGTTTCCACCCTCTTGTTTACGGAGCGCGTAGTTGTAGCGCTCTCGAATCTCTGGGGCTGTCTCCAAAGTTCCCTATTTAGCTCTTCGGACCAATTGGGTCCTTGCTCCACCCTCTCCCGCTCCCTTGCACGCCTCCCGCGTGGTACGGCCCACAGCTTTAGAGCGGCGGCGCAAGCGGACGCTCATTGCGTTCCTCCGCCCGCGCTCGCCGGGTTGTACCCCCCTCGAGGGTGCGCTTGGTACGGCCCGCGCCTCCTCCTCCTCCTTCTCTAGCTCCCCTCGGGTCGGCGGCGCTTGGTGCCGCCCGGGAGAACCAGGTCATCGGTCGGTTCCCGTGAAAACAAAAACAATCGGCGGCGCCTAGGCTGGCAGCCGAACGCGGGGATCGGGGGCGCGGGGCCGGGTGGGACCAGCGAGCGGGAGCAGCGGCGACGCGCCGGGGTCGGGGCGCCATGGGGCAGGCGGGCACGGGCTTCGCCGGGGTTCCCCGGCGCCGGGGCTAGCGCGTCCGCCGCCTCGGCCGCCCGCGCCGCCCGCCTGGGGGACGAGGAGCAGGACGCGGCCTCGGCCGGGCCCGGGCCGAACGGCTGCGGACACCCGGGCACCGGGGAGCCGAACGCCGCCGCCGCCGCCTCCGGGATGGATCAGTGCGTGACGGTGGAGCGCGAGCTGGAGAAGGTGCTGCACAAGTTCTCAGGCTACGGGCAGCTGTGCGAGCGCGGCCTGGAGGAGCTCATCGACTACACGGGCGGCCTCAAGCACGAGATCCTGCAGAGCCACGGTAGGGCGGCTCGGGTGGGCGCGCGGGGCCGGGCCCACCCGCCCGCGTCCCTCAGGCCCCGGCGGGCTAGGAGGGTGCCCGGTCCCGCCTTCCCCGGGGCGCGGAGACCCACCAGGCCCCTGTGACTTTTTCTCCTTCTCTCGCCCGATTTGTCTTGAACCTGCCCCGTCCTCGTTGTTAATTACGAGTCAGCGCGAACCCACCCGGAAACCCATTCCGGAGCCACGGGCTCCAGCCCGGGTTAAACGGGGATGGGGGCCGGTCCTTCGCACCTGCAAACTGCTACACTCCCGGGGTGGGCGCTCCTCGTCAATTGCCTTGGGCCCAAGGATCTGGGCCATGAGAGGGTCAGTGCAGCGAGCCCCCTCCTCCCCTGCTCCGAACACTTAGCCCGGGGACTTTCCTCGCCATTCTTCTCTTTTTTTTCCTTTTTTTCTTAAATTAGAAACTCGAGTGTTATTCTTAGCTGTGGATTAACGGAACAGCCGCTCCTGCAAGTCCATAATTTGACTCTGTGTAGAAGTAGCTTTTCTTTAACTCCGCAGCGGCACCGACACGATTCCTAGGAAACTGGCTAAATCAAACTGTTCAGCTCTCCTAACGTAGCCTGCGAAGAGACAGAGGCAACTCTCCGGAAACAGATTGTAACATAAGTTGTTAGTTAGTTGCGTTACCTGGTCAAGTTTTTACTTGATTTCCTTTCAGAAAACAGATTTTGTCTAGAAGGTGTTTCCCCTATATTATTATTGCCCTGGGCCCTGGGGGCAGATACGTTGCCAGAGTTAACTTGTGGAAGCTGGTTGGGAAGGGTTTTGGGTTTTGGTTTTGTTAAAGGTCTGGTATCCTTAGATTAAAATATCCATAGTGTTGATTCCTTCTGAGCAAGAAATAAAGGACTTTATTTAATGGATTTATTGAAGAGGTTGGGAGGTCTTCTCAACTCAGAGGCTGAACAGAAGTTTCTGACAAGGGAGGTTGGTAGCTGGGGTGATGTCGATACTGTGGTAGGTGCGATTGAGGACAGTGGCAATAGCCGAGCTTCTCTCCACCTCTCCTTCCTTCTTGTACACCTTCCTTTCCCAGACTGCCTTCAGTTGAGAGTTAGTGCTCATCCATGATGAGGGAGTCTTAACAGCAACATCTCATCGTGGACACCGGCAGTCACGTTTGAACTCCGGGGAAGAAGCAAACCAGAGACCATAGTGGGGGTAGGACTTGGGATATGAATATGGAAAAATGAGCAGACTAGACGGCTGCCTGTGATGGGGAAGGAGAGGTGGAGTGGGGTGGGACTCCTGGCAAGGCTCTGGTGAACTTGGTTTTGGACAAAGTTGGCCTTGAAAGGCCAATGAAGGTAGCCAAGGGCATAATGTCTACTGGTGGCTGAAGATGTATAGATGGAGTTTAGGAGGAAAGTAAGGTTTAAGATGGTTTCCTGGTGTCATTCCTACAGAGGAGAGTGAAGGAGATTACTTAGGCTGCAGGGAAAAAAGACTCTAGGATCTAACCACAGGCTTGAACTCCTGTTGAAGAGCAGAGGGCCAGGAGGTGCCCCCAGAAACAGAAAGGACAGGCTTAGAAAAAGAGAGGTTGGTCAACTGGTATTTACTATTGGGAGTCAGTGACCCTCTTTGCTTGCAGTTTCATAGAATTGTTAAAATAAACTAGGTGACTGGGAGTTAAGAAAAATAATGCAGATTGAGGGGTGAGGGGCTGCTTAAGTAATGGGGCTGAAGGTGTGCCCCCTCTGCCTTCAGCTGCAGAGGAGATCTTTGTTTTGTTAAAGACAGAAAGGGAAGGAGTGGGTGCAGGGTGCAGACTTGGAGCGGTGGAAGGAACATTTCATTTTTGGGGACCAGGTCAGAGATTGAGGGCTTGGATGGGCAGAGCTTGAGAGGCAGAAGATGGAAAGTAAAATCCTTTTCTTCCATGAGAAGACAGAGGGCATATTAATTGAAGGGAAATGTGATTGTGAGCCTCATTTTAGGGGATTTGGGGCCCATCCCAGATGGATAAAATAATTTTGAGAACTTGCTGAAGCAGGAATGTGTTTTAGACCTCTTTGCTTGGGATCTTTTCAAGGAACTTATGGTCAACGGGGTATTAGCCACAGAGTTTGCTGTGCTATTCATAGAGTCTGATGTGGTGAATTGTGTGTGTTCCCTCTTCAGCCTCCTATTTTTTAACCTTCTTGTCTACCAAGTTGCAGTCTTAAATTAATAATCTCTTTGATTTTTAAAAAATTCTTTAGTAATAGGATTAAGTGACTAAAGGCAGCTATAAAACATGAAAGAAAAATAAGTACCACAAGTGCCAGGTCTAGTTTTCAAAATAAAGTCTACTTTCTTATGGTGTTCTTACATATAAAAACAACAGACATCATGCTTTGCTATCTGGGTTATGGTATTTTTCAAAGCAGATAATTTCTAAAGTTCTCTGCAGGGTATTACATTGAATCTTAGATATACCCTTCTCAAAGTTATATCGACTGAAATCTGAATTTGGAACTCCATTTTCAAGTTTAAAGGGAAGTTTACAAGGCTCTGAATGTACCTGTCTGGGCAAGTGATCTGGTGGCCTCTGGTGACCTGAGGGAGGGGCTCCAATTGGGACCCTCCATTAGGGCTTTGGATCTCATTCTCTGGGCTCATTTGTGGTGATATTCTTGTAAGAATGTGGTATGAATAAAGTAGAATCTTGGACTTCATAGATCCCCTAGTTTGCATCATACTGTTGGTGAGTGACTGCCTGATTTAGAAGTGTCCATTAGCGAGGGTCAGGGGATCAGGTCAGTTTTGGAGGCTGAATTACACTTTCTTATGTTTAAATTTCTTTTTCCTAAAGTTGTGAGCGGACAGCTATACCAAGTGAGGACAGTTAGGATGGTTTGTGGTAGAAACTGATCAAACATCAGTGGAGTTTAATTTGTAAGCCCATTGACAACCCAGGTCCACTCTCACCACTCTGATTCCAGATCGAAAACACTGCCCAAAGGGTGCTTGTCTGGCCTGCCCTAAGATCTCTCATTTGCTCTAAACTGCCCCATGTGGCATTTCCTCAACTCTGAGGGAAGAGGAGAGCACTGTTGTCATTTAGTTGTATCAGCTCTTCAATGAGAGTTTCCCTGTGAGTGTGAAGTTCGGTCTAATTTAAGGATCAGTATAGTTGATGCCGTTGATGCTGTTCGGCGATTGTTCACAGAGTGCCCTTGATCTCATTTGGATGATGTGCTGGTTCTTCTCAAACTTCCCTCACAAATGTGCACTCTTATTTTTCAAATGGATTCACAATTTCACTTAAGTAGATCTGTCCTCATTTTAGGCAGTGATATTTGTGAAATCATAGATTTGGTGTGTTAGGTATAATCAACTACGTATTAAAAATAAATTTGTAACTATTAAAATATTATTTCACATACAACTAAAGTCACCATTAACATCAGTGGTATTGGAACCACACTTTGGACAGCCCTTGTATGAACAGATAAATGGTATAGATACATTTTGGTGATTTGACTTGTGATTATTTATTATCTTTTTTTGGCAAGTATATTTATATTTTGTTTCTCATTGTACTTCTGTGGTGAAAGGGAGAACATAAAAGAACTATATATCATGTATTGCTGATACTCTAAATTCATATTTCGTGATAGAAAATTAGGCTGAAACAATTGGGTGACGGCTTTATGACATGTATGTGGTATACCTGAAAAAATTATAATCTTTGTAAGTGTAAAGGATGTACAGTATTTTAAAAAATTATTATTTTTAGGCTGTTATTAAAGGGAGTTCTAATATAGTTTCTGAAAGTGATTCTCAAGGAATTTTCTAAATTTAAAATTGTATTTATTTTGAGTAGATAATACATGTAAATTGTATAAATTCAAATGATAAAAAAGGATACCCAGTAAAAAAATCTCCATCTCAGTCTTTCTTATTCTTGGACCACTTCACAGCCAGAGATGCTAGTTTCCAGAAAAAATTTTAAGAGGATTCAGGGAAATGATAATTTATCACTGTTTATTTTTTCTTTGAGGCATTGGACCTGTGGTTCTACTTACTGTGATTTAGGCTTAGTATTATCTCAATTTGCAAGTTTGTAAAGACAATTTCATTTGTGGGTGTGATCAATACATATTATCATCTAAAACTCCTTGTGTGTGTGTGTGTGTGTGTGTGTGTGTGTGTGTGTGTGTGTGTGTGTGGTCTGACGCTTAGTAATAAAACTGTTTTAGGGCTTCCCTGGTGGCGCCGTGGTTGAGAGTCCACCTGCCGATGCAGGGGACACGGGTTCGTGCCCCGGTCCGGGAAGATCCCACATGCTGCAGAGCGGCTGGGCCCGTGAGCCATGGCCACTGAGCCTGCGCGTCCGGAGCCTGTGCTCCTCAACGGGAGAGGCCACAACAGTGAGAGGCCCGCGTACCACACACACAAAAAATCTTTTAAAGTATGATCCTCTATCTTTATTTATCTCTTTGGTGAATCAAAGAGAATTTAGTTACTACCTGCAGAATTGCTTCCTTTTTTTTTTAAATTTGAGGGTGACAAATGAGAAGTAGGCAATTCAACATGAAAGAAAAAACAAAATAGATGATCATGTTTTAAACTAATTTTTGTGGTATTGTGTCAGTAGACAAAAACCAGAGGTCCATGGTCGCATGTTAGGCATAACTTTGCATTCTAGAATTTGGGTTGTATATACTACATACATATTGAAAAGTATGTTTATTTATATATGTAAATTCTCTGCTTTTCAGAGCCTACCAGTGTTGAGTGTACTGTGTTGAATGAATTGTGAAAGGATCAGGGTTTGGTGGACTGGTGCTTTGTCTTTTTATTCACCTTTATTCTTTGGTGTACTTCAAGTAGACTATGTAGCTTGGTCTTCCATTTGTTAATCAAACTTTTTGCTAGACAAGACACTCCTGAGAGAATAATGCCTTTAAAGTTCTGAATTGAATAAAATTTGACATCTACGTTGAACATCTAGTCTGGAAGGTAGCAGATAAGTAGGTCAGAAAAGTTTGCGTGGATTAAGAATAGCCATTGTTCAAATACTCAAGGAAGAGAATAGACCAGTCACCAAGCTACTTGGGCCTATTTTGTATATGGTGAGAATAATAATAATAGGTTAGTGTTGGTGTTTTCAGTTGGGTTTAGAAGCAGATTTAACTGTCACCCATTCCTTTTCAGGCTCATTTAGGAGATATTCCTTTGTCCTTTGGCACCATACTCATTTAGTATATTACTCAGGATCCTTTTGGTTGCAAGTGGCCGAATAGTTTTAATTAAGATGGAATTTGTTGACTCATAACTAAAAAGGCTGAGGTTAGGTCAGCGGCTCCAGGGGCACAGAGGGTGTTGTGAGGACTGATTTTGGTCTCTTCCTCTCTCAGCTGTGCTTTCCATGGTTGGCTTCATTCTCAGCAGAGCTTTTTCCACATGGAAGTAAAGATGGCCAGTGGACTCATGTCATCCTTGTACTGCTTGTGATCCCAGATACAGGAATATGCCTGTTTTCTGTATTTGCAACAAAATTACCAGGGGATATCTTTATTGTCTTGGTTCAGGTCATAAGCTTTTCCTGAATCAGTAACTGGGCCTGGTGGGTGGAGTCCATTAGCCACCTTGGGCTGTGCTTAGCAAATGTCAGATGTATGGCCATGTGATCCACTGTTGCTCAGAGGAGAGAGTTCTAGAAAGGAAGACTTGCACACCCAGACAGAAGTGATAGACGTCTGTGATAGTTGAGCGGCTACAAGTTATATTTGATTCAAATACTGAGTTGCTGGTATGACTTAATCTGTAGACTAGAGAATACAACTCAATTCATGTTACCTTTGGGAACTTATTTGAAATTGCTTTAATGATTGGTATAATTTTCCTAGGGTTGTCTTATCTCTTAAGTAGTTTCTAACTCTGGTTAATAACATCGGTGAGGGAGAAACTTGCCAACACTTCTGTGATACTGTCATACTAGAGTTAGTAGAGAAATTTCCATTGTTTTCATGTCTTAATCTTAGTAGTTTGAATAGTGAGAGTGGTGTTTTAGGCAAACTACTATTCACTTGGGATATTAAAACTGTCTTGTTTTTATTTTGGGCCCGGCTTCTTGATCTGTAAAATCTTTGAAAATGACCCCAAAATGCAGTTGAGAGGAGAACTGTTGGGGGGGGGGGGCCCTGGCCCTGAGTTGTGTACATGTAACTCCCAGAAGTTGATAGACACCAGGGAGGTGATGCTCTCGACAGGGCATTTCGTCTGGCCTTCCTCTTAGATTACGTGCCGTCTAACGCCTCAAAGAACAGAGACTAGAATCTCTGGCAGAACTTGAGGCTTTTAGAAATAAGCTTTCATCTTATTTGGGAACATTGTTCAGGGAGTCCATAAGGCTTATGTTGCCAAGTCTTTCTCCACTTAAGAGGCCTGGGCACAGTGTGTTACCTTTGATGAGTTTGTTGTATCTGTGGAATCCATATAGATTTAATATCTTAGTATTGGTGTATGAAGACATTTGGGAGGAGATAAAGAGAGACTTCTTTAAAAAGAAACATTGTATACATGGCCTCAGTCCTCCAGGACGGTGGAGGCTAGTTCAGGAGGTAAGAGGATGAGTCTGTGCTTGTGGAGAAGAACATAAAGCTTTGTCTGTCCTTGAGCTCAGGAGATCTGGATTTTGAGTCCTTGTTCTACCACTTCACTGGCTCTACAATCTCGCATAGCCTCTTTCCTCTTCAGTAGACTGGTAAGTTATGTTACGGAGTTATGGGAATTAAATAGATGATATGAACTGGCTTTGAAATCTGTAAAACAAGGTTTACTCGTTCTTTTGTTGTTGCTTGTTTGTTTTGCGGTACGCGGGCCTCTCACTGTCCTGGCCTCTCCCGTTGCGAAGCACAGGCTCCGGACGCGCAGGCTCAGCGGCCATGGCTCACGGGCCCAGCCGCTCCGCGGCACGTGGGATCTTCCCGAACCAGGGCACGAACCCATGTCCCCTGCATCGGCAGGCGGACTCTCAACCACTGCGCCACCAGAGAAGCCCCTACTTGTTATTTTTAAGGTCTGTAACTTTAAGCAGTGTTAAGCAGTGTTTTAACTGAGACACTCTGACTATTTAGATATCTTTATTACTGGTGTTTGTTAACTACCATTCCATATCCAGTGGTCTGCCTAACACTGTAAGGCAGAGGTCCCCAACCCCTGGGCCAGGACGTAGCTGGTTAGGAACTGGGCTGCACAGCAGGAGGTAAGTGGCGGGCCAGCGATCGAAGCTTCATCTGTATTTACAGCCGCTCCCCATCACTGACATCACTGCCTCAGCTCCACGTCCAATCATCAGACATTAGATTCTCACAGCAGCTCAAACCCTACTGTGAACAGTGCATGCGAGGGATCTAGGCTGCGTGCTCCTTATGAGAATCTGATGCCTGGTGATCTGAGGTGGGGCTGAGGCGGTGATGCTAGCGCTGGGGAGCGGCTGCAGACACAGGTTATCATTAGCAGAGAGGTCTGACTGCACAGAGACCACAATAAA
This sequence comes from Phocoena sinus, assembly GCF_008692025.1. NCBI lineage: Eukaryota > Metazoa > Chordata > Mammalia > Artiodactyla > Phocoenidae > Phocoena > Phocoena sinus. The sequence goes on from NC_045775.1 coordinate 77,272,176, forward strand.
TCAACTGCTTGCAGACTCACATCAAAACCCTATCAGTGAGTGGCAAGTGACAATTAAGGTGCATCTTATGGAGTAGACTGGACGTAAGCAACACACTTGGGGTGTCACTGTCTGCATCACCCCCAGATGGGACCATCTCGTTGCAGGAAAACAAGCTCACGGGTCCCACTGATTCTGCATTGTGGTGAGTCGTATAATTATTTCATTATATATTACAAAGTAATAATAACAGAAATAAAGTACACAATAAATGTAATGCGCTTGAATCATCCCGAAACCAACCCCACCCCCCGGTCCGTGCAAAAATTGTCTTCCACGGAACTGGTCCCTGGTGCCAAAAAGGTTAGGGACTGCTGCTATAAGGAATATTCAAAAGCTATACAAAGCAGGGTCTTCAAGGAGCTGTATTTGGATAATGAGGCCAGACTTTTACATTTGAGAGGGGAAAAAACCATGGCCATAGCACAGTACACTATAATAGATAAGTGTTTCTGCTTGGTATAAATACTAGCAATTCAGAGAAGTGGGAAGAGAGGACCCCTTAGAAGGAGCTGCTTGGAGGTGGGCTCTTTCAGTTGAACTGGAGAGCACTTGATCAGTAGTTATTAATCACCAGGTATATGTGGAACTAGGCTAGATCTTGTGGAAGTTACAGAGGACAAGCAATCGTCCTCATCATGCTGTAAGAACTTCCTGAGTAGCTGGGGAGATGAGCCCAGTATGTTTTTACAATGCAAGGCCACGTGTAGAGGATAGGCCAAATGCTGATTGAATGGTACCAACAATAGGGTAGGGTTTGAGACAGGGACAGACTCTTCTAACCTGTTGGAAGTTTCAGTAACAGACTGAATGTGGAGAGTGGGAATATAGGGCGGGGTGCCAGGAGAGGAGGTTGGCGAGAACAAAGGTGTGGAGGAGTGAGAGTACAAGAGGCATCCTGAGAACAGTGAAGGACCAGAGTGGGGAGATAAGAGTAAAAAGAATGAAAATTAAATTGGAATCAGGTTTTATAGGGTCATGGCTATCAGGGAAGGCGGTAGACTGGGAAGATACTGAATGACTTGGGGCAGGGGAGGGAGGTGCATTTTGAACAGGGAAGGGACAGGGACATGATCTGAGACCAGTTAGCATTTAAGTTGATCGGAGTTGGAAGTGAGGTTTGACTAGAGGCAAGAAGTCTAGTTAAGGTTTATTGTCAACCTCGATCTGATGAAATAGGCACCTGTTTTGGGGTAGTGGTGGTAGAGATGGAGACCCATGCGTGGGCTCTCCTGAGGGAAGGAGTTACCAGGACTTGGTGCAGAGTAGGAGAGAAGGGCTGGAAAAAATCAAAGGTTAATCTAAGGTCTGAGCATGAATGACAGGTAGACAATTATAGAACCAGGAGGAAAATGGGAAGTTTAGGAGAGGGGAAGGTAGAAATTTGGGTTTGATTTTTAAATGTGAAACCCACATTCAAATGCTAAAAGAAGCCCTATCTGGTTCACCTATTCATTTCAGAGATAAATAGATGTCTAGAGATTAATTCTCTATATTTCTAATTTGAACGGAGCGAACAGGCTCTCTAAAAATATCTCGCAGACATTGAAAAACTTGTGCCTGCATCTTCCTCCTCTTCTCTGGGTAGTTCTTGCCTCACAGGCTACTGTAGAGCGTCACCTTTCAAACTTGTGCCCGTCATGTTGGACTTGCTCTCTGCTCCAGGAGCGCTGTTAGTCTGTACCACGTCGCTTAGCTCTCAAAGATAAATGTTTGTGTTTCTGTTTTCTCTCGTGGTTGGTTTTGCAGCCCACTAGGCTGTGATTTGGTGCAGTGGATCAGAACACCTATCTGTGAATCTACCTTTCTGTTCAGAAAGGTCAGAGGTTGACCAACAAATACTATACTTTACTTTGTACATTTGCCAGTACATTTGTACATTACATATACCAAAAAGTTTGTTTTGTTTTCAGGATGTACTGCCTCTAGAAAAAAAAAAAATGAGTGTTTTCTCTTTGTGCCTTTTCCTTTTCCTCTGAGTAAATCTCTGATGAGCAGCTGCTGTGTTCTAGGTGCTGAGGTAGCTCATAAGAAGCTCAGAATGTCAGTAGGCCACAGTTTGGTTTGCTACTCACAGGATAAAGTAGCCCTTTTATTATTATTTTTAATACCAGCCTTACCTTTTAGAGTTTCAAGTTTTTCTGTTTTAATATCTTGCAAGCACATCCATGTTCACCTTGTCAACAACTTCTTTAGAATCAGTCTTGGACTCTTATCCTTTATCTCCTTTTATTCCCATCCTAAATTTCTTTTTTTCTTTTTAAGCTTTTTTGTTTTTAGTCATGCTTACTGAGATAATATTTCATTTTATTTTAATTTGGTTTGGCTCGGTTTGGGCTTTTGGGATCTTAGTTCCCTGACCAGAGATCGAACCCGGGCCCCAGCAGTGAAAGTGCCGAGTCCTAACCACTGGACCGCCAGGGAATTCCTTCCTATCTTAAATTGCTTAATCTGTATAGGACACTTAATCCGTACCCTCAACGCTGCTGACAACATTCAGCACTCAAATGTTCATTGACTCTTAATGTTGTGATTTCTCCCTCCCCTTTTTAAAAAAAAATAAATTTATTTGTTTTTGGCTGTGTTGGATCTTCGTTGCTGCGCGCAGGCTTTCTCTAGTTGCGGCGAGCAGGGGCTACTCTTCGTTGTAGTGCACGTGCTTCTCATTGTGGTGGCTTCTCTTGTTGTGGAGCATGGGCCCTAGGTGTGCGGGCTTCAGTAGTTGTGGAATGCGGGCTCAGTAGTTGTGGCTCACGGGCTAGAGCACAGGTTCAGTAGTTGTGGCGCACGGGCTTAATTGCTCCGCGGCATGTGGGATCTTCCCGGACCAGGGCTCGAACTTGTGTCCCCTGCATTGGCAGGCGGATTCTTAACCACTGCGCCGGCAGGGAAGCCCCTCTTTAATTATTTTTTAAAGGAACTAATCTAGAATGAATTCTGGAGTATAGTTCTGTGAGGTCTGAGTTTTCATTTAGGTACAGTTAGGATTATGTTTAGTAAATGGATTTCTTTCTGTTTATCTGTATTAAAACTTGTGTGCCATTTTGCTTTCCCCTTAATTCCAAATTTAAAATCTCTGTCCATTTTAGGAAAGTGGAGTTAACTTTTAATAACTCAGAAGAGCTCAAGTGCCATATATGTTTTATTTATAAACGTGGATATTTAAATTTTTTCCTGCCTCCACAATATTCATAAAAACGTTAAGTAGAGTCTTAGTGATTTCTGGGGAGTCTTATTTATTTCTCCCAAAATGTCCTAATCCTAGGTGGTGAGGTTCTCAGCTTTTTGGGAAATGTTAACAGTCGTCATCATAGCAATACCTTTCTATGTTGTGCCTCACCGTCTTTTATAGAGTGGTCTCCGTTATCATGAGTCTCATCTCTCACGCGTTTGACTCTTAGGCAGCATGTACTTTGTGGTGTAGTTGATACCTCTAAACTGCCTTTTATGGACCAAATTAGAACTTTTCATTATCTACTGATGAGCAGACATATCAACTGATGGCATTTGTAGAGCTACCTACCAACCAGCTGTTCAGTTTTTAACAACACTTTCTTAACTGTGTGGGTGTAATTTTTTGTGTTTTTTTTCCCCTGGGCTCCCATAAAAATAAGTGGCAAACAAAATTGAAAATGCAAACGCTGAGTAGGGATGCAAACTTAGTTTTCAGTCTTAATGATAACATTGTCTTGCTTGTATTAGGTGGCCCAAAATGATGAGTAAATCATGTCACAAAGTTGTTCACATGGCTGTTTTAAGCCATGTGATTAGTAATGAAGGAAAATAATGGAACAAATATATGAGCAAAATGATCAAACTGTATTAAAAGTTATTTGTAAAACCAAGTTAAATTAGGAATTTTATAATTTTTTGCTTTGTGGGAACCAAATACCCTTTTTTTTTTTTTTCTGTACGCGGGCCTCTCACTGTTGTGGCCTCTCCCGTTGCGGAGCACAGGCTCCGGACGCGCAGGCTCAGCGGCCATGGCTCACGGGCCCAGCCGCTCCGCGGCATGTGGGATCCTCCCCGACCGGGGCACGAACCCGTGTCCCCAGCATCGGCAGGCGGACTCTCAACCACTGCGCCACCAGGGAAGCCCCTGGGTACAATTTTATAGGAACACATTATGTACTAAAGTTGAGAAGTATTTCATTTCTTTGGCAAGCTTTGGGATAATTTTCTTTTACAAACAAGGAAACTGTGGCTCAAAACACAAGCCTGTGAGTTCTTATTCCAAGTCTTCACCTACATGTTTAAGGGTACTTTTTGGGGGGTGTCGTTATTTGGAAAAGAGAAGGAACTTATAACTGGGGGGACTCTACTTTGTGAATGTGTTTTATTTGAAAATTGGTGTGTGTATTGATTGGTGTATTTATTTGGTGTTTGGAAAATTTAGGGTGCAATGCTCTTGGGAGTAGTACAACTTAAGCATCCTGGGAGAGAGCAGAGGAGCAGTGAGCAGCTAAACGTGAAAGGTTGGCAGCTGAGAGGGCGTTGGTTCACAGTGTTGGTAGTGCCAGAGTCTCCAGTGCTCGGCTTGAAATTGAGACTGTGTAATACACGATCTGTTATTTTTCTGTTCATTCAGTAAATAGTTATTGAATGCCTGATATGTGCTGGTTGCCATGCTAAACGCTAGAGATTAAACACTCATATTTTCTACCTTCAGGTAATTTCGTGGGGGTGATAGACAAATAAATATTTACAATGTAGTGTGAAACCCTGATAGAGAAGTACAGGAAGCTATGCAAACAAATATTTTTCTAATTTCCAGTTTCCGTGAAACTAATGGACATAAATCCTGAAATGGCTAGGCAGTGAAGCTGAAGGCGGACAGAGCTTGAAGTCTTAGCTGGGCTCTATAAAAACAATTTAGGAGTTAACTCAAATATGTTTAATTTAGTTTGGCAGATGTCTGATTTTGGAGGAGACCACGCCTATTCCAATTTCTGAGAATATCGTGCTCAAGATTTGTTTATAAAAGGTACTGTTCTATTGCACTGAAAGAAAAATTATCTTTAACTTAGACCAACCATGTGTGTTGGTTCTTTGTTTGGATTTAAAGTCTCTTACTGACATGCTAGTTATTTTGCCTGTTGAATCAAGTCTAATAATAAAAGTGACCTTAAAAAAAAAAGTACTTTTCTGGTACAGCCACTTTGGAGGACAGTTTGGTGGTTTCTTACAAAACTGAACATTACTCTTACCGTAAGGTGCGGCAATCAGGGCTCCTTGGTATTTACCCAAAGGAGTTGAAACTTAGGTCCACACAAAAACCTGCACATGGATGTTTATAGCAGCTTTATTCATAATTGCCAGAACTTGGAAACAACGAAGATAGGTTGTTCAGTAGGTGTATGGATAAGCAAAGTGTGCTTATGTCCAGACGGTGGACTAAATAAAAAGAAATGAGCCATTAAACTGTACATGTACAGGGGCAACGTATATAGGGGAAATCTCAGTGCCTCCTCTCAATTTTGTTGTAAACGTTTAGCATGGCAACCAGCACTTATCAGGCATTCAATAACTATTTACTGAATGAACGGAAAAATAATAGATCGTGTATTACACAGTCTCAATTTCAAGCCCAGCACTGGAGGCTCCGGCACTACCAACACCGTGAACGAACGCCCTCTCAGCTGCCAACCTTTCATGTTTAGCTGCTCGCTGTTCCTCTGCTCTCTCCCAGTTTTATAACTGCTCTCAAAAAATAAAGCATTAGGAAAAAAAAGTACTCGTGGTGACTAAGTGGTGAGCACTGTCTCAGAATGATTTCTTTCATGTTTGTGTATGGGTTCTGAGCACAGGGAGGTTTATCGCATTGCCAGACACAGTTGGCACGGGACTTCATCCTGGGTAAAGAGTGGCCACTCCAGTGGCAAACCTGGAATCCAGCGTTCACCTTCATATCTGGTTTAGTTATGGTAAAGATGGCTGTCACAGTAATTGCCCAGCTTTCCTCCTAGGAACTGAATCCAGTTAGATTTCTTTCACAGAATGGTTCTCCTTGAAGCATGTTTTGTTTTCAGACAAATAAATCAAAAGAACATTAGGACATTCCCTTCAGGACTTAGAAGTTCGGTCTCAGTCAGTTTGTTATTCCTGTGATTTTCAAACCTGTTTTTACCTTTGGCTGCTTTCCACTGAATCCATTTGAAAATGTATTAGTGGAATCCTTCTCTCTGAACAGGGCTTTCCCAGGGTTCCCTTTCAGATTATTCCATTATACTTTTCTTGGGCTTCCAAATAGTTTGTAGAAATTATTTTTCCTTGGGGCATACTGAAGACTCTCTCAGTGTTAATTAATTGACCTTATATTACTAGTATCTATCATTTATAAAAACTAAGTTGCTAAGATTCGAAAATATCGATGGATTTCAAGGATGGGACATAGAAGTTCAGCTGGTAAATTCCAAATGCCCTCTCTCCAGCTTGGGCTCTGCTTTTCTGTTCCTTAACCATTTGCTTACTTTGTTGTCTACTGACTGTAGAAACAAACATGTCTGGATGGATAGGAGTTATGGTTTGCATTTCTTAGGTTTTTTAAAAAATTGAGTTAAAGTTCTCATACCATAAAAATCACCCTTTTAAAGTGTGTATTTCACTAGCTCTTAGTACATTCAGAGTTGTGCAGCCATAACCATTATCTAATTCCAGAACATTTTCATCACTCCCAGAAGAAACCTCGTATCACTAACAGTCACTCTCTGTTCCACCCTTCCCCCACCCCCTGGCAACCATGAATCTCCTTGCCTATTCTGGACATTTCATAGAAGTAGATTTAAACAATTTGTGGCCTTTTGTGTCTGGCTTATTTCACTTACTGTTTTCGAGGCTCCTCCGTGTGGTAGCATGTATCAGCATTCCTTTTTATAGCTGAATAATACTCTGTCATATGGATTTGCCACATTTTGTTTATCCATTCATCATTTGGACATTTGGATTGCTTCCATTTTGGAGCTATTAAATGCTGCTATGAACATGTATAAGTTCGTGTATGGACATACGTTTTCATTTCTCTTGGGTGTATACCTAGGAGTGGAATTCTTGGGTCATGTGGTAACTTTGTTTAACTTTCTGAGGAATGTTTTCTACCGCTTTTGCACCATTTTACGTTCCATCAGGAATGGATGTGGGTCTGAGTCTCTATATTCTTGCCAACGCTTGTTGTCCATCTTTCTTGTTATAGCTATCCCAGTGGGTGTGAAGTGATTTCTCACTGTAGTTTATTTATTTATTTTTGGCTGCGTTGGGTCTTCGTTGCTGCGCACAGGCTTTCTCTAGTTGTGGCGAGCGGGGGCTACTCTTCCTTGGGGTGCCAGCTTCTCATTGCGGTGGCTTCTCTTGTTGAGGAGCATGGGTTCTAGGCACGCAGCCTTCAGTATTTGTGGCACTTGGGCTCAGTTGTGGCTCACGGGCTTAGTTGCTCCGCAGCATGTGGGATCTTCCCGGACCAGGGATCAAACCTGTGTCCCTGAATTGGCAGGTGGATTCTTAACCACTGTGCCACCAGGGAAGTCCCTCTCACTGTAGCTTTGGTTTGCATTTCCCTGTTGATTAAAGATGTTGAGCACCTTTTCCTGTGCTTATTGATTATTTGTATATCTTTTGTTGTTGTTGTTGTTTTGACTGCACTACACAGCTTGTGGGATGTTAGTTCCCTGACCAGGGATTGAACCCGGGCCACGGCAGTGAAAGCGCCGAGTTCTGATGAAGTCCAATTTAATTATTTTTTCTTTGGTTGCTTTTGCTTTTGGTGTCATATCTCAGAAACCATTGCCCAATCCAGGGTCAAGAATGTACCCACTTTCTTCCAAGACTTCGATAGTTTCACCTCTTACATTTCAGTCTTCATTCCATTTTGATTTAATTTTTCTCTATGGTATGATTCTTTTGCATATGGATAGCTCGTTATCCCAGCACCATTTGTTCAATATGACTTTCTTTTTAACTTTTTTTCCCCCTTTATTTACCATCAATCCAAATACTTATATTAATAGTGCCTGCGGATGTGCAAGGCATATAAGACTGTGGAGTATACAGTTTACGATAAGAACTTGTCTTCCCTTTGGGTCTTACATCTAGTCGAGATTGATGGTGGCATATATACATGAAATCGTTAAATAGCGTATGATTCCGGGCCAGAGGAGTGGTGGAGAGAACAGAATTCATTAGGAACTGAGAAGACTGAGTAAGTCTGGGCAGAGAAGTTCATAGAGAAGGTAAAGCCATTGACTTTAGATAAGGTTAGATACAGAACGACCAGAAATGGTCAGAGCAGAGCTTACTGAAGCAAAGAGATTCTTTTGGCCCCAAGTATGTATGGGACACCTTTTAGACAGATTTAAAAATTTTCCTGGATTACCAAGTATTGTCTTAGCCTAAACTGTGTTACTAGAAATTGGAAGCACCTGATATATACTTTGTGCAGTTGTATTTAGAAGTGAGGGTAGTTTTTATTTTGGCCACCCCGCATTGGATTGGGTACCTTATGGGCACTACCTCCAGTTTACTTATCTTTCTACTTCTCTCAGTGGTTGTCATTGAGTCAGACTTATTATATTCCCTCTTCACGGTCCCTACAGTCTTCGAGATTTCTTTTCTTAAAACTCTGGAAAAACTATTCTTGTCATGGTCACTGATTACTTCTGTATTGTAGGTCAGTGGTCAGCTCTCAGTCCGCATCTTACCTGATACGTAGCAGCACACTTAACGCAGTTGGTTACTCCTCCTCTTTGGCACATTTTCTTCACTTGGCTTTCCGAACGCCATATTTCCTTGATTTTCCTCCCACACCAGAGTTAGTATTTCAGTAGTCTTTGTTAGTCCCCTTTTCCAGTTCTACTTTGTCTTGGTCTCATAAACTTGGAGTTCCCAGGACTCCCTCCTTTTATCACTTCTGTGTGTCTGCCCCGACTCTCTCTTGCTGATTTCACTTAGTATCATATGTATGCCAGTAACTCACAAATTTGTATCCAACCTTGACCTTGCTCTTGAGCTCCAGGTTTATATATCCAACTCACTCTTACACGTATGCACTGGGGTGACTACTCAGCTTTCACAAGCCCCAAACTGAACTCTTTTATGTCTCCCTCCCCCTCATAACTGCTCAGCCTTTAATCTTTTTCATCTGAATTGAAGACAGCTTTGTCTTTCTGGTTGACTTGGGGTGAAAACCTTGGAGTCATCTGTGAGTCCTTTTCTTCCCTCATACCCAGTCAAAATCCTGTTGGCTTTGCCCTCAGAATACGTCCGGAATCCAACCACTTCTCACCACCTCCACACCTAACACCCTGGGCTGAGCCACTGTTCTCATCTGGATTGCTGCCACAGCCTCCTGACTCATCGCCCTGCTTCTGTCTTGTACTCCTATCATCAGCCAGAATGACTGTATTAAAATGTTACGTCAGTTTATGTAGCTGTTCTGCTCAAAACTTTGCAATGGGCATTCCTATCACTCAAAGAAAGTGAAAGGCAAAGACTTTACGGTACCAGAAAGGCCCTACAAGATCGGGACTCCCGCCCTGGTCTCCTGGGCTTCCTCTCCTACTGATCTCCTTTGCCAGAAATCTACTTTAGCCACACTGGCCTCTTTGCTGTTTCTTGAATAATCTAGGTATATTTCTGCAATAGGGCTTTGTTCCCCTCAGTCTGGAATGCTTTCCTCTGTAGGGGAGGAAGAATAATTTTCTTTCTACCCTTGCAAGTTCTTGGCTGAGAATACTGTATTAAAAGACAGATTAACCAGTGAAAAACAGACAGTTTGTTAACACGTATACCTCATGTGTATGTGGGAGATTCTCAGGGAAAAATGAGTAACTCAAAGAGGTGGCTTAGAATTCAGGCTTAAATACCATCTTCAGCTAAAGACAAAAGAAGGGTTGGTATGGGGAGGGCAGTAATGGAGAGGTTACCAGGAAAAGCACAATAAACAAGAATAAGGTTTGTTATACAGATCTAAGTCTGAGCTGTCATCATGATAAAAATTTTCTTTAGAGGTTTAGAGCCATTCTTCTCTGCCTGGTACAGAGAGGGAGCTACCCTTACAAATGGAGATTTATTTTATAAATTTAAGTTTCCTTTACCAAAGGGTAACTTCTACTCTGTTTTCAGAGCTTCTGTGTCTGCTGTTTCTCAGAATAATCAGCTCAAAATCATCCTTACGCCAAAGAAGCGATTTTGGGGTGGTGTATTCTGCTACCCTTCACCCTCTGAGGTCTCCACATGGCTAATTCCCTCGCTTCTTTCAAGTCTTTGCCCAGATGTCACTTTCTCAGTGAGGCCTACGACGTCCACCTGTTTGAGATTACAGTTGCTCAAGCCACATACACTCCCCATTTGTTTCACTCTGCTTCCCCCCACCCCTGCCAGTGGCACGTATCCTCTTTGGTCGTACTGTATAATTGACTGACTTTGTGTTTATCGTCCTCACCAGAAGGTAGGTTTTAGGGCAGAGATTTTTGCCTGGACACTTCTGTACCTGTCACATAATCGAGTGCCCAATAAATAGCTGTTGAACGAATAAACATCCTAAGGCTACTGTACGTTCAGGCTTTTTTTTTTTTTAATTTGGCTGCGCTGGGTCTTAGCGCAGCCAAATTCCTGATGTAAATTAAAGTTTAAGAACCACCAGTATGAGCAGGCTTTCAGGAGCCAGGTCTGTTGCTTACAGGTATGGATGTGTAGATCTATGAGGTAATTGACAAGTATAACTGAGTTTGTTCTCTCTTGGTTCTTCTCTTTCTCTTCCTCCTCCCTATTTCCTGAGGAAGTAACACAGGGAAAGAGGATATAAAGTGTAGTAACTTCCAGTTGATTAATTGTGTGTGTCAGGGTCCCCAAGACTACCTTTAGGTTCTAGCGATTACCAGGAGGATGCACCGGACTCAGCAGGTAGTCACACTCGTACTTATGGCTAACATTTATTACAGCAAAAAGATACAAGGCCAAAATCAGCCAAGGGAAAAGTCACATGAGACATAGTCCAGAGGAAACCAGAAGAAAGCTTCCAAGAGCCCTCTCCCTGTGGAGTCACACAGGGCACGCTTAATTCCTCTAACATCAAATCCTAACGAGTGTGAAGTGTTACCTACCAGGGAAGCTCCTTTAGAGACACAGTATTCAGGTGTTTACTGGGTACTAGTCATACAGGCCCCCCTCTGTCTAGCAGATACCGAAAGTCCAGGGATGCCAAGAAGAAAAGTAGCTCGGCACGAACCACATTATACAAACAGTTTAGGCACAGTGAGCCATTCTTAACCAGTTAGGGTGGTAGGAACCCTCCGGTTGTGGGCCTGCTTGCAAGGTTGACCCTTGGCTGGCATCTGGGAACTTGGATTTCAGGAGGGTTCCTACCCCCTAACTCGCTAAGAGTGGCTCACTATTGCTTACAGGTGGGGGTATGTTAACTCTTTTCTGCCCTGTTTCTCTTTTTCACTGTTTTCATCATGGTATCCAAAGAAGTTTGTTTTTTCTTCTTTATGTAGAACATAAAGCATTTAGATTTATCTCTCTTTAGGAAATTTAGTAATAATCAAAATGTGAGAATGACTTGGACAGTTTAAGTGGATTGAATACGTGAGTTTATTCATGTAGGCATATTTTCTGAAAAATGCCTTCACAGTATTATTGTCTCCTGATTTTAGTAATTACAAAAGTGATTTATTTCATGGTAAAATTTTAAAATTTATTCCAAGCAATAAAAAATTAAGATAGCTTTCTTAGAATTCACTTGAAAAATATTATCTATGAACGTGACCATCTGTTCAAAGCAGACACTGATTTTTCTTCACTCTACTTCCATCTTTCATGTTCCAAAGGGCCAATTTGTAACTTGCCATCTTTGGATTTGCTTTTGTGAATAACCAGTCTTCTTCCTTTCTTTCTTTTTTTATAGGTCAAGATGCTGAATTATCAGGGACGCTTTCACTTGTTTTGACACAGTGCTGTAAGAGAATAAAGGATACTGTTCAAAAATTGGCCTCAGACCACAAAGACATCCACAGCAGTGTTTCTCGGGTTGGAAAAGCCATTGATAAGGTATGGTGTTGAAGGGACTGTCTGGCGTGCTTTAGCATCATCCTTCATCTCCTGTCACTGCTTCAATAACATTAGCTGTCTCAGATTATTTTATGTTGTTTCTTTTATCCTTGCTTTTAATAAACTTTTGCAGATCTGGTTTTACTATGTTAAAGTTCCCTGTTGCTGTTATTTAAAAAACAAAAAGAAAACAAACCAAAACCCTTTCCTTTTTACAGCCTTGTTTTTTACCCATTTGCTTAAATGATTACCGCTCCTAGTGTCATGATGAGTAAATTTCCAAGAAATTTTAACTTACTATGAGGGAGTTTGTTTATAGAAGTAACTTTTCCGACTTCCTGAGTAATTCCCAGGCCATGACTCTGCCTCTGTTATGGGATAATTAGGATAACACGCTTGCATCTGTCCCCCCTGCATCATTCTAACTCTTGTTGTCTTCCTGTGAGCATGCTAGTCACTTTTCTCCAGTGTTGCTTTCTGTGTGAGTGGTTTGGTTGCTAGCTAGCAAGGCCTGTCACTTGTATTGGGTGATTTTTCTTTTTTAATTTTTATTGGAATATAGTTGCTCTTGCGACATCTCTTAAATCTTTAACTTGGTGGTTTACTTTTAAGCAGTTTTCACTTTCAGCACTGGGCCAATTTTGCCCTTGGAGTTCATAGTCCTAGTGGCGACTAAGAGAAGTGGCCTAAGGTTACTGTGTGATACCTCTGACCCTTTCAGAGGAGTTTGAAACAGTCAAACGTTGGGGAGTTTGTGACTGGTTATGGACATTTTTGTTCACATGTTGTAAACTTCCGGGAGGGTAGGAGGAACTTTTGGGGAGAGCTGTTTGTAGTAAAACCGGTCTTATGAGCTGCTCCATATGTATACATGAGAACAGTAGCTCTAACGTAGAAACTCGTGGAATCCAGAGAGTGGCTGTAACTCGTGGGTAAGTCTGTTAGAAATACTCCTACAGAGCAGTAGTGTTGAAAAGCTAGGCTCGAGGCAGCCTCAGTGAGCACTAGATGCTTCTAAGGAGATGTGGTTAACTGGTAGGTACGGTGTGACAGGACTGTGAGTGGTGGGGCTCGGGGGACTGTTTGGGTAGCTGTGCCTTCAGAAGTGTTAGTGACCATTTGGAGAGCTCTCACCACTCCCACAGCGCTGTGGGCTTCGCCTCAGCCAAAGAGGCAGAGGAGTGGTGTTGGCGGCAGCAGCCTCATTTTTGGGTCAGTGATGGCCGTTGCCAGCAGAGGCTGGGAAGGCAGCAAGTGTTCTCCGAAATAGCTTTGAGGTTGTGATGCCTGTTTGTTAATTGCAGGGGAGCGAACACAGCTTTGGAAGTGGCTTCAGCCTCAGACTTCTGGGGGCTGTGGTGCTGGCTGCGGTCAGCTGGTACGTGAAGTGACTGTTGGCGTGTACTGCTTAAAGACCTCCTGGAATGGTGATGGGGGCACTTTAGAGGTGGTCTTAAATCACTGTGGGTGAGGAACCCTCTGTTTCTTTAGGGTGAGGTAACTACTGGTGGTGTTTAGGAAGCTTCGGATTTTGGTGGCTGACAGTGACCAAGGCGTTCTAATGATGGTTCAGACCCCAGGAGGTTCCTGGAGGCATTGACCACCAGGCTGCCTGCAGTTATGCCAGTGTCGGGGGGCAGCAGGACCAGAACATGCCATGACAGTGAGAATAGCTGAAGCTTCCAAAGCAGCCAATCAGAGAAAGCGTCTGAGAAAAGAGCCCAGATTCTGGGAATAGGTAGGGACGGCCTCAGCAGTCGTACCTCAAGTGTGCGGATACTGGCCACCAAGATTTGGAACATTTGGGCAAATAATTCAGGATCTTTGCATTCTGCCACTGGTAGGGTGACCGTATGTCCTCATTTCCTAGCTTATGTCTTGTCCTGTCATAATTACCATCAGAACCCTCTTTTACTCTTGTCCCCCAGCTACTGGTGACTTGCTAAACATGTCTTCCTCCCGACCTGGCGAGTCTTTCTAGATATTCACAAGGGTTATCATGTTCTGGGTAATCTTTGAGGCAAAGCATTTAAATGTATTTGGTGCTAGAAATGGAAGTTCTCTTTTTGAGATTGGATAACAAGGGAACACATAGTGAGCAGTCTATATTCTGACTTTTTTAGGGGGGATGTGTTTGAGGTGAATGCTGCTAATTAAATATTTTAATTTACTCATTTCTCTTTTGAAGACATTTTTCAGGTACTTGGAAGTTATAAGGGCTTTTTCAAGTAATTTCTTTTTTTTTTTTTGGTAGGTTTTATGTTCCTGTGAAAGTAGTTTAGGTTCTAGGGGACCCAGCTTCTAGATTCTTCTGATCTATCATATGAAATAAGATCATTAAGCTGATAGTGGTGATATTTGTTGAATTATAGTCCTGGGTCACAGCAGAAAGCTTGGATCTCTTAGCCCAGTTCACTAACATTTTCCAGTACATTCTCTCCCCTTGTTTGGGGTGGGAGGGGCCATCTTCTTAGCCTCAGCTGTAAACGAAGCTGTTACCCTGCTAGAACTATCTAGACCTTGTACATGAGCTTCCCATGCGTATGAGGAACTCTGTGTTGGCTGTTGTTGTCAAGACTCCTTTGCCTTGTAAAGTCTTCGTGCTCTTCTAGTTTGCACCTGGTAAATTTGTGCAAGCTTCCGGGGCCGCCTGCTGTAAAGGCTGGGTGGACTTGTGTGGACTGGTAAACAAACAGGATGAAGCTGAAGCCATTGTGGCTCAAGCCTTTAAAGGCTCAAGCCTTTACACAACAAATAGCCTTGAGTAATAAACTGGAATGTCATCCAGCGGCCTGTGAGTACCATGTTATGGACACATGTTCCCACCCTGCTGAGAGGAGGACAGTAAAGAAGCTGGTGACTCCTTTATGAGCAGGTTGGTTGTTGAGTGAGGAACTTCAGTAAATTTTTGACATGCTTAAATGATTTATTTTTTCCTTTAATGTTTCAGTGCTCCTTTTAAAGTTCTTTAGTCATCACTTCGCTGAAAATGTACACAGAAGAGAAGTTTATGATGTTAACCGAGACATTTTCTGGCTTTTAATTATTGCCAACATAAAAAGTTATTGAAGATTTCTGCTTTAACATGTTGACTATCTCCAGATGCTTGTAGTATAATCATAGTTTATAATATATAATAACAATAACCATTGGGTTTTGTGGTAAAAAATTTTTTAAATGTGTTTTTAATATTTATTTTATAATTTTTAAATTCCTTCTCTATTTTAAGAAAATCTAGAATTCTCTCCTGTTTAGTGTATTTTAGTGTTTTACTTAGTCTTTTGACTTTTTTAAAGTTTAATTCCTAAGAAAAGTCAATAAAAACAATTATTGCTTTAGACTCCTGTGTGTGTGTGTGTGTGTGTGTGTGAAATAGTGCTAAGATTTTAAAGTGTCTGAAATTTGCTGTGGGACAGTGGAAAGTGAAACATACAGTTCTTTAGAAGATTGTGGTCTAGTTTGTTCATGTAAGGGTGCTTTTTGTACACATAAAAGAACTGGAAAGATTCCGAGGCAACATAAAGTAAGTTTGCATAGGATGGACTCTGCTTACTATAAAAAGGAAAGGGAAGGGCTTCCCTGGTGGCGCAGTGGTTGGGAGTCCTCCTGCCGATGCAGGGGACACGGGTTCGTGCCCCGGTCCGGGAGGATCCCACATGCCGCGAAGCACCTGGGCCCGTGAGCCATGGCCGCTGGGCCTGCGTGTCCGGAGCCTGTGCTCCGCAACGGGAGAGGCCACGGCAGTGAGGGGCCCGCATACCGCAAAAAAAACCCAAAGGTTTCTGGAGTTGATATTTTAAATTTGATTTGGAAGAATGGGTAAGATTTAGAGCAGCAGGGCAGTGAGGTGTGGTTCTTCTGTGGCACCCAGAAAGGAGCTGAACAGCTGAGAAAATGCTTGACTCCTGTTAAAGACTCTCAGGGACTCACTGGCTTGGAGCGGCTGCCCTTGTCAGGACTAGGACAAGATCAGGCTGGGGACAGGCCAGTGATGGAAGGCGTCAGGATTTGTTCCACGGAGATGAGGGGGAAAGGGAAGGAACGATGAAAGCATTTGAGGATTTGCTTGTCTTCATTAGACAGGATGAAATT
This sequence comes from Phocoena sinus, assembly GCF_008692025.1. Lineage (NCBI taxonomy): Eukaryota > Metazoa > Chordata > Mammalia > Artiodactyla > Phocoenidae > Phocoena > Phocoena sinus. The sequence continues at coordinate 77,288,346 of NC_045775.1, forward strand.
AGACTAAGGAGAAGTCAGGAGTAGGAAAATACAGCTCTCACTTAAGGGAGTGTTGACCATGTTCCAGATACTGAGCTGAGAGCTTTATATACATTTATAGCCCACGATGCAGGTACATTATTCCCATTTCACATATGAAGAGACTAAGATTCAGAAATACTAAGTAACATACCCCAGGTGTACAGCTTGGAACTGGTGAATTGATGTTTGGGAAAAGGTATCACTCAAGCGTTTGTTCTTAAACAGTGCTTTTCTAGGAAGTCAGTTAGGCCATTGCAGGGCTGGTAATGTTTTAAGGGGGAAAATCTTCTGCCACTAGATGGAGCATCTACACTGGTGAGGCGACATGATGATGGTTAAAAAAAATGGAGTAAGGCTATAAAAAGTGAAATAGAGAATAGTTTAAGATAGTTCTGGGTGAGCCGTTTGGAACTGCCTTTTATGTAGGTATGACTGGGGTATGAGAGGAGAAAAAGATACTGGCAGGAGAAAATTTGGGGGCTTTAGCCTTAAAAAGTCATTTGGTTTGAGTGGGTGAGGTTGGCTCTAAAGTTCTTACTATGTAATGGATAAATCCTTGTAGTAGAGAGACGATAACGAAGGAAGGAGATTAAGGAAGGAAATGAAGGAAATTAAAAAGGCTAGAAAATTTAGTCTAAGATGAAAAAGCTAAGTTTTGAGTTCTGAAATATAGGCAGATAATTTGATGTATGTTTTGGGTGGAATTTTTAGAATTATTGAAAAGGAATGTTGAACAAAGTTATAAAAAGACAACAGTGATTAGAAGCTAAGAACAAATTCCCTAAAAATAAAACATGTCAAACTAACCTCCTTCCCCCGCCCCCAACACCAATTACTAGCAAGGCATTTAATAAAAATCTCATATTTTTGTGGTCAGGATGGAAGCTGTTCTTTTTAAATTATGTGGTTTGAATAGGAGCAGCCGTGTTCTCGATACCGTGTCCACTTCGACACGAACCCGTGTCCCCTGCATTGGCAGGCAGACTCCCAGCCACTGTGCCACCAGGGAAGCCCCTGTGCCTCCTTTTAAATCCTACTTGCTTGGGCAAAAGAGATTTCTGTTTGTAGGAACCAAGAGTCCTGACTTAAGCAGCTAGTTGCTCTCTGCGTCTCTTCACTTGTACTGGGCTTCAGTTTCTGTGAAACGATATTGGTTTTGTCCTTTTCAGTCTGAAGATCATTCTCAGAAGAGGAGTTGAGTTCCGCTTTCTCTGCCATGTGTCCCATTACGTTATTAGTTTTAGGCTCTGAGCAGAATGAAACTACATTATTTAGTTGGTAATGATAATTATTTGTTGAATTATAGTCTAGTCCACAGAGGAAAGCCTGGACCTTTGCAGTCAAGTCTCAGATTAGAATACAGGATCAGAGAGCCCCACTGGATCTGGAGGGGGCACAAACCCACTTTTGCCTGCGTCGAGATGAAACAGCTTGCTTGGTCTAGCATCCAAGCTAGGTTGGGTTGAGAGGGGAAACAGACCCTATCCCTATTACGCGGTGCCAACTAATCCCGTCTGTAATTGTATTCAAGTGATTTTAAATGAATGAATTTATTTTTAATGCCTCTGTTAAAGTGCTTTTGTGTTTTTATTTTTATTTATGTTTTCTAAAATGAAGCTCTTTTAAATGTAGAATCAGAAGATTTGGTGGCAAGGCCTGGCCCTCAGATTCAGCATCTGTATTATTGAAGGCTTACCAGGGGATAGGTACTGATAATAGATATCTTCATGTACATTATTTAATTTAGTCGTTAGCAACACCTTGTGAGGTAGAGATTGTGGTCGGCATACGCAGATGTGAAAACCAAGACTTTGGTTAAGTAACCTGCCTGAGATCACAGAACTAGAAAGCAAATGGAAGAGCTGGGATAAAAGCCCAGATTTTAAGACTTTGAAGAGCCTTTCCCAGCTGGAGTTCTTTGAAAGAATTAATTCCTAGTACCCTGAGGGCACCCACTGTATGTATGAATTTCTGTCCTGTGCTTCTAGGGTGTGGTAAGAGGTGTGTGCCTTCTTTGGGAGAATTAGTAAAATAGTCGCTCAGATTTCTGTAGTTGGTTCAGATAAGGAGGAAGTTGGGGAAGCAGATTGACTAGAGCAGAAAGGTATGTGAAATAACATGTAAAATAATTGTGAAGGACGGGGATGTAAATGTGACAGGTGGATAGATTGTGGGGCATTTTAAGGATCTTAAAAGCCCAACAGAGTAGTTTGACACATGTCTGGCCACGCCACATGACTCCCCTTTGTTTATAAAGAAATAACTTATCAATGTGCACCCCCTAACCACCCCCCCCACACCTTTCTTGATCTGGCTAATCTACCTATCTCTTAACTTTGAAAACTAAAGGAGAGGTATGAGTATCATGCAGAGGAGAGACTGGAGTGTCTAAAAGGAGCAACATTTATAAATGCTCGTTATGAGACACTACTAAATTGATTTGCCAACCCATAGTTGGCAAAGCACTGCTGTCTGGTATATACCTACATACGGATTATTTTATTACAGGGCATATACCTCATCATCACCTTTACTAAGTTTACTAATAAAAATTTAGCAATTTTTCCCTAAAGGGTTTATAACAATTTATAGTCCTACTGAACATATATAACAGTTTCTGTTTCCTCAATTCCTACTTACACTTGGTATTATCAGACTTTTGTTTTTTGTTTTTGTTTTTGTTTTTTGCGGTACATGGGCCTCTCACTGCTGTGGCCTCTCCCGTTGCGGAGCACAGGCTCCGGACGCGCAGACTTAGCGGCCACGGCTCACGGGCCCAGCCGCTCCGCAGCATGTGGGATCTTCCCGGACCGGGGTATGAACCCGTGTACCCTGCATCGGCAGGCGGACTCTCAGCCACTGCGCCACCAGGGAAGCTCTATCAGACTTTTAAAAAATTTAAATCAATCGGATGTGAAATAGTATCCATTTGTATTAATTTGCATTTCCTTCATCATCTTTGAAGTTGAGCATCTTTTCATATGTTTGACCATGTGAATTTTCTCCTTTGTGAATTTCTTGGTTATTTGTCCATTGTTTTCTACTGGGTTATTTGTCTTTTTTATTGATTGGTAGGAATTTTTTTAAAAAAAACCTCTTTTGGTTACTAATCTCTTGGGGGTTGTAGTGAAGTCGGTATCTTTTCCCAGCCTGCGTGGAACCAGAATCCAGGTCTTTTTGTTCTCTGTTAAATATGCTTTGCCGTTTACCTCTCACTGCTAAATCAGATTAACTGGGTGCTTAGAAGGGAAGTTGATTCCTGGTGGCTGCAACAGTAGCACATAGGTTCACAGACCAATTTTTCTTCAAAAGTAGATGGAGAAGTTTAAAAAAAATGAACAGTATTCAAGAGTTGGCACTTAGGAATTAAAACAAATGCTGAGTTTTATCGTGTATGGTTATCACTACCTGCTCAATAATTATAATTTCATAAAATGTATTTCAGAAATGGATGGTGAGCAATGAAAGCCAGTCCTTAAATCTAACCAATTTGTAAGCATGTTCATGGTACGGCAGAGAGGTTGGATGGTTTTAGATTTCATGGTTTCATAGTGATGGTCTGTTAAAGTCATTTACTCCTCCTCTGCCTAGCTTCCAGATTTTAAAACTTTTAACCCATCAAAAATGTGAATGATACTAAAAGTACATGAGGTGGTGTACGAATTTATGTGTCCTGATTTCTCTTTTTAAGTCATAATATCTTTTCTAGGCGGACACACCCTTGAATGTGTGCTTTTCTGCTTTTGATTCTTTTTTGAATCCTGCCTTCACATTTAAGAACATCTTTCCACTTTTTTTTTCTTTTCCTTTAAAAATATAAAAGGAAAAAGTATAGTAAAACAGAAGTGGTAATAGACAGATGTTTCTTGTCACTAGCCACTTCTTGGCTGGTTTGCGGTGCTGCTGATTTCCTGGGCAGCCATGCAAATGAGTTTGGTCACCTAGCAACAGGGGCTAGAACTGATCCTTGCTCTGATGCAACAGTAAGAATGTGCAGTTAAAACAAAAGGAGTTCTGATACTATATTGCATTTCCTCAACCTTTTTTTAAAAATAATTTTAGCTTTAATTTTTACTGCATGTGAGCAGAAAATAAGCTATGAAAAAAATTTACTTATCGACCTCAGTGGTTTAAACTGGAAAATCAGAACGGTAGAAGGGAGCTCAGAAATTTTCATCGAATGCATTGCTTATTCATGCTTAGTTGTATTTTCCAAGACTAGCAAATAAGTTCTAGAACTTGAATGTAGTAGAGGTATCCTGAGTGCAAGGGTATTCACTTTTTCTTACCACCTGTGTAGTAGTGACCATGGTACACATTATAGGAATAAAGTTACATGAAGAGCGACATTGTAAAACCATCTAAATTTGTTTAAATGTTAGACTCTTTCATTTTAAAGTCATCAAGTTTTCTAGATGAACATTTACCTTTGGTATGTATATTAAAGAAAGATTTAAAGGAATTGTTTTGTTTGATTGGAGCAGTTACTGTCTGGTGGTAGCTATTAAAATCCTGACTAAGTATATACTACCAAAATAATTGTCTGTTTTAATGTGGTCTGTGCTTTGAGCTGACCATTGTGTCTTCCAAAGTTTTTTCTTTCTTTCCTGCAGAATAATAGACACCTGATAAATTTGTTGGGGGTTGATGCGGTTGGGGAGTAATCATTAAATGAATAAGTAGAAATCTGAAGGTTGGATTTGGATTGAATGAGGTTGATAGAGCAGTGAGGAATCTTAATTAGTCTCGGTGATTCTTGCTTATAGGGTGCATTCAGACAGTTATACAGTTATAGGCAGATTTCTGAGTTCATAATAAATTCTGTCATCTGATACCCATTCCTTTAGTCATTTGAATGGCCATTTGTCAGGGGAAATAAAATATGGGAGAGTGTACATCAGTCACCCTTCTAGGCTTGTACCTTAGTCCAGAAGAGGAACAACATAGCACCATCTTCACTTCTAATGTTCTAGTTGTCATAGACAGCATAAAGATATAATAATTTGCTTAAAAGTATTGATGAACTGTTATGAAATCCTCTCTCAACAGGCGGAATCTGATAAGCAGATGGGAAATTAGAGAACCTTATCCAAACAATTCTGGCTTTTCTTCAGTGCTAGATAGTCTATTCAGTATGGGCATGGAGACTCTTGCTGTAGCATCTAGATACCCTGTATTATTTCCATTCTTTAGATTAAGTACCAGGCCAAGAAAGAGGTCTATAAAAAGAAAATGAAGAAAAATGAAGACTCAGAGTAATTTTGCTTTTTGTTTTTGTCTGGGTAATTCCAAATGTTAATGTGAGTATTTAGTTTTAGGCTACTGACTTGACACCTAAGAATAGATAGCTCTTTAAAGAAAAATGGGCTTACTGTTGGAGAGGAGAGCTCTCCTGCCATTGTAGTGATCGTAAATGGTAGGTGGTTTGCAGTTCTATTACTACCTGTTCGTGTATGTACTGTAAAATAATCCTGTGTCGTGTGGACTGTATTTAAGCAATGATTGACTAAGATTGTAATTTCAGTAAATCTAAATGATCTCGTCCAATTAAATTCATGTGCTTCAAAAAAAAAAAGAAAGAAAGAAGTAAAGAAAGAAATGCAAGAGGTTTACCAGGGGGTAATGCCTATGAAAGATAAGGCGGTGGAAGTAAAATCGAGCAGGGAAAGCTTTCAGAGGTAGCTTTGTTTTTCCTTCACTCTTGATGTTCCGAGTTGTCTTCTACTAGTATAATTTCCCTTCTATCAGGAGAACTTTTAGCGATTCTTTTAGAGCAGGTCTTCTGCCAACAAATTCAGCTTTCCTTCATCTGAGATTGTCTTTATTTCACCTTCATTCCTGAAGGATATTTTCACTTGGTACAAAATTTGGGGATGACAGTTCTTTTCTTTTAGTACTTGAAAAGTGTGCCACTTTCTTCTGGTCTCCATGGTTTCTATTGAGAAATCTGTAGTCATTTGAATCATAGTTCCCCTATAAGTAGTACATCACTTTTCTTGATAACTATTTCAAGATTTTTTCTTTGTCTTAAGTTTTTAACAGTTTGATTACAAAATGTCTAAGTGTGGATTTCTTTGAATTTATCCTTTTAGGAGTCTGCTGAGCTTCTTGAATCTCTAGATTTATGTCTTTTGCCAGGTTTGGGAAATATTAAAACCATTTTTTTCTACACTATACTCTTCTGTTGTTCTAGCACTCCATTGACATGACTGTTAGATCTTTTGTTATTGTCATGCAGGGCCCTGAGGCTCTGTTCGTTTTTTTCTCAATCTTTGGTTATTCAGATTAGATCATTTCTATTGATCTTCACTGACTTTTGCTCTGTCACCTCTGTTCTGCTGTTGAGTCCATGCAACAAGTTTTTAATTTTGATTACTGTATCTTGTTTCTTGCTGAGACTTTCTGTCTTTTCGGAAGTGTTTGCCCTTCCTTCTTGAAACAATTTTATAATTGTTCTAACGTCTTTGATGATCCCAACATCTGTCATCTTTGCATTGTTGTCTGTTGAACATCTTATGTGAATTTAGATTTTCCTAGGTCTTCATATGACAAATAATTTTGGATTGTATTTTGGACATTTTTAATATTATGTTTTGAGCCTCTGGGTCTTATTTAAGTTCTATGGAGAATATTGATGTTTTTGTTTTAGCGGACTTGACCTGGTTGGGTTCGGGCTACTCAGTCTTCTCTGAGTTTTAAAATAGTTTCAATGTCAGCTTCGTTTCCAAAGCCATTACAGAGCTATTCAGATATGTTCTGTTTGTGTGCCAACCAGTGGCCATTCTGGGACCTGGAAACTAGGGCTGTCTCTTAGTTCAGTTTTCAAAGTCTGTGGTATGCTGCTGAGGGTCAGACCCATGCCTGTATAACTTGAGGGTGAGCCCAGGAGTTCCTAAACAACTTGGTGGGGGGATCACTTTCCTGCGTTCCTTCCTCTCTGTGATCTCCCCGCTACTTTATGGTTCTCTGGGGCTGCCATTTTAGTCACCCAGCCAGAAATCCGGGGCTTTACCTACCCTGCTCTCCTGTATATTTACCATAACTCTGCCTATATCTGGGGCTACAAGGTGGAAGGACAGAGAGAAAAGATTCAAGAGGGGTTTTTGCCCCTCGCTCTTGGGACCATAGCTTCTCTGACTGGAGAGGAAGGATCCCTTTCTAAAGGTGCCTCAGAGTTTTAGGCTTCCTGCTATGGTAGACAGAGTTCTAAAGGTCTCCCAAGATTCTTGTCCCATGGTTATTCAGTCAAACATAATCTAGGTACTGCTGTGAAGGGTAGAAATAGAAACTGATTTAACTACAGACTGCCTGGAGCTACAGTACAAGAAAAGGGAGGGAAAAAAGCATGCGATTTCCCCCGCTCTCTATGTGGTAGGAGAATACACTCCTGTTCCCCATGCCAGCACCGAAGGGCTTCTCCTGGAGCGCTCTGTCTACATCCTGGGTGCCCAGTTGTGGGTTTTGGCTGCATTGCATCCAGGCTAAGAGATATTGGAGGGAGAAAAGTAGTAAACTCACTGCCAGTTCTTTGCCTTCCTCCCCAGTCCACTTAACTACTATTCACTTTTTTGTTTCCTCAAGTAGCTACTCCATTCAGTCCTGATTTTGTAACTGCATTCAGTGGGAGAGACAGGTTGGGTTTTTAAGGATTCTTTTTTTTTAACAAATGGAGTCATAACTTTGTAGTTTTGTAGAAGTTGCTTTTTTTCGCTTAAGGTGTTATGGACATTTTTCCATGTTAGTAGATACAGAGCAATGAACCTCACTTCTTAATTATGAATAGTAATACTAGCATAATAGCAGCTACCATGTCATTGAACCAATAAAGAAGTATATTAAATTATGAGGACTGCTATAACAAAGTACCGCAGACTGGGTGGCTTACACAGACGTTTATTTTCCCACAGTTCTGGAGACAGGAAGTTCCGTATCAAGGTGTGGCAGGGCTGGTTTCTTCTGAGGCCTTTCTCCCTGACTTGCAGATAGCCATCTTCTTCCTGTTTCATCATGTGGTGTCTTCGTCTGCTTGCGCTACCATAACAAAATTCCATAGACTGGGTGGTTTAAACAACAGAAACGTGTTTTCTCATAGTTCTAAGAGACTGAGAAGTCCAAGATCAAGGTGCTGGCCAATTCATTGCCTGTTGAAGGCAGACACCCTCTTTCCTGGCTTGCAGATGGCCACCTTCTCGCTGTGTCCTCATGTGGTGGAGAGCGAGCTAGCAAGCAAGCTAAGCCCTGGTGTTTGTTCCTTGTCTTTACAAGAGCACCAGGCCTCCCGGATTAGGGCCCCACCCTTAGGACTTCATTTAACCTTTAGCACTTTCTCCCAGACTCTGTCTCCAGATACAGTCACACTGGTTGCTGGGGCTTCCATGTAGGTATTTGGGAGGGACACAGACGTTCGGTCTGTAACACATGGTCTTCCCTCTGTGCCTGTCTGTGTCCTGATTTCCTCCTTTTATAAGGATACCAGTCCTGTTGGATTAGGGCTCTCCTTAATGACCTCATTTTAACTTTATAAAGTATTGGGAGTTAGGACTTCAACACAGGAATTGTGAAAGGATGCAGTTCAACCCGTAAAAGTCTTTTTCTCTGCTTAAGATAAGGAAACTGAGGCTCACAGCCCTTGAGTAATTTTGGCCAAGATCACACATCTAGTAAGATAGAACCAGGATTCAAACCCGGGTAGATTGGGCCCAGAGCCTGTTCTTTGAACTATCTGGCCGTTCTCCTATCCCCAGTCTCCACCTTGGCACGGCAGTTGTTGGGATGTGCCACGGATTATTGAATAATCCTATGCTGGGCGTAATGGGTTTTCTTTTTTTTTTTTTTTTCCTGTTAGACAGTGTTGCATTGAACATGCTTTTACAGGGATCACTGCACACCTCTGAAAATATTGCTATTGTATAATGCCTAGAAATCAATTTACTCACAGAAGTCATTGTTAAATTTATGTATTTCCCCAAAATACCCTCAAAAAATGTGCTTGTTTACCCTCCCAGCGATAATGAGTGAGAGTGGCAAGTTTTAGAAAAGAGCAGTGGAAAAGCTACTTCCTGTCATAGGCTACAGATGCATTGGAATTGGGTACTTTTTTGAGGCGTCTCAGAGTGAAACAAAGGCCATTGTTTCTGTTAACTTAGGTGGGGTGAAAACATACCAAGTGGTGTATCCTGGTCAATTCATGACGTGCTTTCTTGTTTTTCAGAATTTTGATTCTGACATTAGCAGTGTGGGAATAGATGGCTGCTGGCAGGCAGACAGCCAAAGGCTTCTCAATGAGGTGATGGTGGAGCACTTCTTTCGACAAGGAATGCTGGATGTAGCTGAGGAGCTCTGCCAGGTAACAGTGTGCCACCTGCGAGAGCATGAAACGGAAACAAGGGAAGTCCTTGCAGTTTTTAAGTCTTCTAAGCCATAGGCAGATTTTTACATTTTAATCATCTGGGCTGACTTCAGTTTACTAGGAAGTTTTGTTTTTTGCTTTTTTTTTAAAGTTGGTGAAAATTATAGTCCTAGAACTTGTTATTCAAATTATTTCCTTATTCCTGCCCCAGAATGTTGGTCCCAGGTCATCAATCAAGGGTCAGAAGTGATGCTACTTTTTCAAACATCTCCTCTTTTGTTTTTTTTGTTGTTTGTTTGTTTGCTTTCTTGGAATAAGCCAGGGCATTTATTTTTTTAATTAATTTTTTTATTGGAGTCTAGTTGATTTACAGTGTTGTGATAGTTTCTGCTGTACAGCAAAGTGAATCGGCCATACATACACATATACGCACTTGCTTTTAGACTCCGTTCCCATATAGGTCCTTACAGAGCACTGAATAGAGTTCCCTGTGCTATACAGTAGGTTCTTATTAGTTATCTTCTATATACTGTAGTATGTATAAAACATCTCTTTTAAGAGGGAAGGTTAGTATAGCAGAGGAGAAAAGGACAAAGAGGTTTATATTTGCATTTCTCATCTAGCCCAGCTTAAAGAACTTTGTTTATCAAATGAATTTCAAGCTAAAATTTACTTCAAGTGAACAGCATTTGTCTTTTATTCCATTAGACATGAAGTTAGGGGTCTCAGAAGAGTTTACCAATACCACATAGTCATAATATTAGCAGCTGCCCTGTATGGAGTATTTACCACCCTCCAAGCCCTGCCTTTATTCCTCGCTGCAACCCTGTGAGGAAGAAATGGTTGAGGAAGAAATGACTGCTCCCATTCTACAGAGGTGGAATCTGAGGTCTGGAGAAGTAACCAGCCCAAGGCCATACAGGTTCTTAGTGGAGGAACTTGGATTCAGGTCCAATTCGTGTGTCTTCAGACTCTATTCTGTGGCTTACATTCTGTGCTGTTGTATTTTCCATTTAGAAAAATGAAGGACTGTAAGGATTAAATAATTTAAAGCCAGTCTGTAAACCAGACCTCTAATGTAAGCCTTTTCTGTTAAACAATTCAGATAAGCAATAACTCAAGTCTTTCTCTGTATGTTATGGGATTTTGTGTATGTGTCCATATAAATTTCCTAAAATAAATTGTGTCATTTAGGATTAAGTTTTGTTTACAAGTAACAGAGGCCCAAAATACCAATGCCTTAAACAAGAATGAAGTTTATTTCTCTTACACAGAAATCGGAGGTAGTAAGCCATCCACTGCATATGTGGTAGCCATGTGCCGTGAAGCTCTTAGGGACCTTGGCTGCTTGTAGCTCTCCTGTTTCTAAGGTGTCCCTTGTCCACATGGTCCAGGATAGCCCGAACCCCAGCTAGACATTTTGTATTACAGGAAGGGGCAAAGAGTATATACTTATGTTTCACTGGCCAGAACTTACATCTTGCAAAGCCATGCCCAGCTTTATTCCATATGGTTATGTGCCCAGCTAAAATTGGGGGTTTTACTATTATAGAAAAGGAGGAGGAATGATACTGGGGCTCAGTCATCAGTCTTTGCCAGAGAAATGCATGGTAAAAAGAAATTATCTTTAGTGGTTTGCCTCACATTTTATAGTGTAGAACATGCTTGTACCATATCTCTTTATTCTGATTACTGCTAATGAAAGTTCTTTCAATTTTTTCAGGAATCTGGTCTTTCTGTAGACCCAAGCCAGAAAGAACCATTTGTGGAGTTAAACCGAATATTAGAAGCGTTAAAAGTCCGAGTTCTGAGACCTGCTCTGGAGTGAGTGACTGAGTTTGTTTTCTTTTAAGTACTTTGAGAGAACTCTGTAAGAAAATGGAATCAGAAAACACGTTAGAGATTTTGAGATTATATATATATCTCACCTGGGTTAGACTTCAGAGGCATCAAGGGAGAATTATTTTATTTCTTTTAGCGAAGTGAGTTTGGGGGATATGCAATATGAGAAAATGGTTAGGGCTTATTTCACTTATCAGTTGGTCTGAATTCCCATGAGAGAAGAGGGTTTCCTCTAGCTAGGCTACACCTCCGCTTTAGAGTAGCTTTATAACTGAAGGACTGTTGTTCAGATGGTCTGAGTTTGATATTTGAACTTCCATAATGTTCTGGGTTCACTGCTTGCATTCTAAAAAAAAAAAAAAAAGCAGTTTAATTGGTTATTGGAATCAAGTGGTATACGTAAAGAGAACAAATATTGTTATGGAGTTTTGCTCTAATTGCCGTCATAAAATAATTCACTGTGAACTGGTCATTGATGTGAATTATACGAAATTACTGGGTTAGCTCTGATAAATATTATCCTAGTACAGAGTCAGCAGAGTTTTTCATAAAGGGCCAGGTAGTAAATATTTTAGGCTTTGCAGGCCACATAAGGTCTCCGTTAGATATTTTTCTTTATTTTATTTTACAACCCTTTAACAATGTAAAAAAACCGTCTTGACCATCTGGCATACAAAACAGGCAGCAAGTCCTGTTTGGCCGGTGGCCATAGTGTGCTGACCCCTGTCCTAGAATTTTTTAATGTGAGAATTATCAGGTTATTTGTTTTAAAAAGAAAGAAAGGAAGAAAGGGAAGGAGGAAGGAAGGAAAGTTATAAAATAAAAGGAAGAAACTGGGTGATAGAAGCAGTGACATTATTTTGAGGTCATAGCCTTAGAATCCTGGGATTTTAAAACTGGAAATATTTGATATCGTTGTTATCAGGACAAAAAATAGTTGGGAAGATCCTTCATGAGTTTTAAAAAATACACTTCCTTTTCCTTCTACTAACCCATTTAATTTTTCATAGGTTAGTTTTCTGTTTCTCATAATTTCTCAGTTCTTAGAAAATTTTGCAGAGTTCTAAAATCAGCCTAGGTGAACAGGCAGAGATAGAGTCCTGTGTAAATTTATAAATATCAAATTTCTGTATAAATTGTAAATATGAGGTAACTCATTTATTTTATTTTCGTTGCTGCATGTGGATTTTCTCTATTTGCGGCGAGCAGGGGCTACTCCTCGTTGTGGTGCAGTGGCTTCTCGTTGCGGAGCGTGGGCTTCAGTACCTGCAGCACACGAGCTCAGTAGTTGCAGCCCTAGAGTGCGGGCCCTAGAGCGCATGGGCTTTAGTAGCTGTGGCACGCGGGCTCTAGGGCACACAGACTTCAGTAGTTATGGCATGCGGGCTCAGAAGTTGTGGCTCGCAGGCTCTAGAGCGCAGGCTCAGTAGTTGTGGCGCATGGGCTTAGTTGCTATGCGGCATGTGGGATCTTCCCGGACCAGGGATCAAACCCGTGTCCCCTGCGTTGGCAGGCGGATTCTTAACCACTGCACCACCTCATTTATTTTAATTCTTTAAAGATGTAAACGTCACTTAAGCAGCACCACTGTGTACTATGCATATTACCTTTATAGTTTGATTTTTTTTAGATTTTATTGTGACATCCCTGTGAGATTAACTTTAATCAAGTACCTCTAATAACACCTCTTAAACAAAATATGGCAGCCATTCTTCTGTCTACTTTTTATATTCCACCTAAATGATTAAACAATTATAAAGGAGAGTGAGGGAGCCTAAATATAAAAATGTAATGGGTTTCACAGTTGTCTTATAATGATTTAGAAATAATATATGAGTTGTTATTTGAGGTAATAGTCATTTATCCATTAATTTCTCAGGTTCATCATCAAACTTTTATTGAGTGCTTATGTACCAGAGACTGTGCTGAGCATTTGGACTGCCTTAGCCCTCAAAATTCTCAAGGCTTGTTCCTTTTGGAATGAAGAAAATTCATAAGACCCTTTTAACTTTGGGCTTTTTCTGTAAGATCTAAGTTTCTGACTGGTAACTATGGCATATATATCAATGATTTCTGTAAATGTTTTCTGTTATTTGTAGCCTCAAGCAGTGCCTCTCAGGCAAAGGGAGGACTCATTCCATCCACTTGGCACTAACAGTGGAAACTACTGTACAGTAGTCCCTCTGTATCCATGGGGGATTGGTTCTAGGGACCCCTGTGGATACCAAAATTCATGGATGCTCAAGTCCCTTATGTAAAACGGCCTGGTATCCTTGCCTCTCCGTATCCACGGCTGCGGAACCTGCAGAGGCGCTCCGTATCTGCAGGTTCCGCAACTGTGGATTCGGAGGGCCAGCTGTACAGTAGAAATTTTCTCCTTTCGCTTTTCTGGGAATATTGCCATGTTAAATATCTGCATATGGGGATGTAGTCATAATTATAGTTGTCTCTTTTGGAGTGCTTATTATATGCCTAGCATTGTTCTAAGCATTTTATTTGTATTAGTTTATTCAATCCTCATAATAACCCCATGAAGTAAGTACTGGGCTTACAGAGGAGGAATTGAGCCTGGAAGTTGCTCCATGAAAACAAGGATATGGAGTCAGAAGGTCAGTCGAGGCAAGCTTTACATGATATTCCCTAATATTCTCCTGTAAGAGAGTCACTTTAGAAGTAAGGGAGAAAGAGAAAAACAAATATCGTATTAATATCGCTTACATGTGGAATCTAGAAAAACGATGCAGATGAACTTAGTTGCAAAGCAGAAATAGAGACACAGATGTAGAGAACAAACATATGGACACCAAGGGGGGAAGGGGGAGGTGGGATGAATCGGGAGATTGGGATGGACGTATATACACATTTTTGATACTATGTGTAAAATAGATAACTAATGAGAACCTGCTGTACAGCACAGGGAACTCTACTCAGTGCTCTGTGGTCACCTAAATGGGAAGGAAATCCAAAAAAGAGGGGATACATTTATACATATAGCTGATTCACTTTGCTGTACAGTAGATACTAACACAACATTGTAAAGCAACTATATTCCAGTAAAAGTTAATTAAGAGAAATGAGAGATTCACTTTAGCATATTAGAGGGGCCATCAGCAGTCCTACGGTAAAGAAACCCATTTAACTTTGTAAAACCCAGTGTTTCCCATGCGTATTTAACCAAAGACTCCCTGTCTCCTAACACCTATTAAAACTCACAAAATTGGTGATCTGTAGAACATAAGTTTGGAAAATCTTAGTTTAACAGAAATCTCCATTACAGAAACTCAGACTTCTCCAATTCTTGCCTATTGGTGGATGCAAAGCAAATACTCATTCAACATATTTTATGGGCAAGGTGTGGAAAATTCATTGTACTCAACTTGTACCAAAAATTTAAAAGTGTGGGACATGAGTTTCAGGGATTTTGGTTCAGATACACAGTGGAAAATCATTCATATTTCATGGGTGGCATCTTCTCTTTGTACCTGCTGGGAGGTGCAGGAACCACCGTGGAACCACACGAGAGAGAAAGAAAAAGGTGAAAGCCTGCAGCAGTTCTCGAGGCAGCCTAGGTAGTTGAGGCAGCGGCCAACCAAAAAGATGAATGTGGATAGAGGTCATGGAAGGCCTAGATGAGAAGGAAGTCTGGTGAGCGTTACCTATTAACCGCAACTGATAAAAGACGGTGGAAAAGAAGTGAGTAAGGAATGGTGTGACATGGCCGAGAGAAGCGGCAGAAGAACAGCTAATTATATATACAGATCTAGTCAGGACCCTGCCTACTCTTTTGTTCCTGCCCCTGTATTTCTGAGTTTGTGTACAGATGTTTCTCCTCATCCAGATCACTTTATCTGTTTTTTGAGTTCCTCTTGGCACCTAGTGGCATAGTGCTTATTTCGTAGCAGGCACTCAATAAAAGATGGAATAATTTGCAGGAGAACTTTGAACAAACATGACCTCCTCCTTCATGTGGCAGATAGACGCAAAGCCAAAGATAACCAGTGTCAACAAAAGAATAACAGTAACTTACTTTGAGGAGATGGAGAAAATGAGAAAAATAGAAGCTGTCTGTAACTCTGTGCCAGTTACTGACGTTTTGAAAGTGCTGTCTCGAGGGGAAGCTGGTTGGTTGCCTTCCTAAAGGTGTTTCAAAGAGTAATCCTGCCTTGGTGGATTTGCCGCAGTCTAGAAGCTGACTCTCAACCTAGCAGACTTGGAAACCTGTTTTTTTCCAATACCCAGAGCAGGCCCAGGGGCCTCATAGCACTTGTTGAGAGGAATTTGCAGTTCTGTTTGCAAAGTCTCAGTAGAATGCCATTAAGAGAACAGAAACTAAGTGAATGATTATAAGAAAGAGATGTTATAGAATTTTTCACAGAAGAAGAGAGAAAAACTATTTCATTAGTCTCGATCACTGCAGAGTTTTCGATTAGACAGGCCATGAACAGTATCAGGCAAGCTGTTGAAGTATGAGAGGAATCCCATCTCTAAGCCTAGCGATTAGGTGAGGCTAGAAATAAAAACCACAGAGGAATGTGAGGTGAGCTTGCCATTGTGGTTTCTTGGTGCTGTGTGTGAACGGTGGGTCTGAGGAGAAGAAAGTGGTTGCTGGACTTAGAGAAATTGTGGTATCAGTGCATAAAACACAATTCGTAAGCAGAGAAGGGTTTTAGAAAGTGAAAATGAAGGAAGCAAGCCAAGGTGCCTGGTCATAGAGCCTTGGCTGCCACTGGCAAAGAGGGTGACCGGGATTGCGCTGTTTCTGGTGTCTGTTTTCTCGTTGTTAGTTTTGTCTTCCTGTAGGCAGGCAGTCTTGCTGATTCAGGCATTTTTAATAGCTACATAGAACCACAGAATAAAGACTCTGATAGATGTACTTTTGGAGAAGAGGAATCAAGGTCTGAACAAGTTGGGTTTCCCTCCCCCAGTCTGAGGGGGTTCTGTTTCGTTTTGTTTCTTTTTTTGTTTTGTTGTGTCCCAGGGGTTGTTAATTCTGAAAGGGCAGAAGAGCTGAGTTGAGGGATATTGTTTTAATTCACGGGGACCATGCACTAAGTCTGGTGGAGAGAACGATTATTAAAAAGAAGCTAATTGAAAATGGAAAGAGGTGCCCAGTGGCAAGAACACAGAAGAGAAAAAAGCACAATGGAATATAAAGGCCAAAGGGGAAAAAATATCTGGGGTGAGGACATCATTTTCTGTTGTCTGTTCTATGTTTGTTGCTGGCAAAAGTCTGTATGAGGTTCCAAGACAGTAGGTACTCCTCAGGAAGAAGAAGAGACATGGCCATATCTTATCTGGATCCATCCTCACCAACGACCTGGGCATTACTGGAGATGAGTGGGCAAGCTATGACTATAGAGAGATTAAGAATCTTCTTTTACAAAAAGGGAAAATTGAAAGAAACTGTCACTGAGATTAAAGTGTTTAAAAGAATAAGGAGTTGAACTAGGCCAGGAGGGGGAACTAAAGGGGACTCTGGGATTTGTTCTTATAAAATGCCGAACGGTTATTAATTTAAGCTTATCAAACACTTGGTTTTGTGGTGGGAAACTAGCAGTAAATAAGGCAGTCATATTTAAGTACTTTATTAAAAACTCACGGGCTTCCCTGGTGGCGCAGTGGTTGGGAGTCCGCCTGCCGATGCAGGGGACGCGGGTTCGTGCCCCGGTCGGGGAAGATCCCACATGCCGTGGAGCGGCTGGGCCCGTGAGCCATGGCCGCTGAGCCTGCGCGTCTGGAGCCTGTGCTCCGCAACGGGAGAGGCCACAACAGTGAGAGGCCCGCGTACCGCAAAAAAAAAAAAAAAATCCCTAATCTATAGAACTGTGCTGTCCTATGCGCTGGCCACTTGTCAGAGGTAGCTATTGGGTATGGCCGCCAAGCCCTGTGTTACTAAGAACCTCCTGTAAAGTTGAAGGTATGATTCAAACGTGAAACACGGTAGTTCGTGTGGTTTCTTAAACAGCATGGAAGAAGGACAGAGATCCACAGCAACTCTGAGATGAGTAAAACGTTAGTAGTTCCAGCGATGGACTCAACTCATATCTGAATTGCCATTTGAAAATATCCCAGAAATCCAATGCTAGCTATCCTAAAGCAAAGTGATAGGGTTCTTCACTTTTCTGGCTGAATTCCAGTTTCTGGATTTTTTAAGCGCTTGATTTGGTCACCAGTAACATTCAGCCAGTCCACACCTGTGGAGTAAACGCATGTCACTCATTTCCCTGAGCTTCAGCTTTTACGCCCAAGAAGATAGCCCCAAGGTAGACTAGAAGAAGAAGGTATTTGTAAAGCCTTTTTAAAACGCTGTGAAAGGTTGTAGTGGAATGTGCCGTAGGAACTGGAGAGAGGCATTTTTATTCACTATTATCAGAAACAGATCCCAGCCCTGGCTGGCAGAATGGTGAGAGGAGAGATAAACAGACCAGTGCTGTCAGTTAGGTTTCTGGGAAAGAACAGCTAGCTCTGAAGGTAGAATCTTGTTCTAATTATTTTTGGATTAATATGGAAATTCTAAACATGGAGCTAACAATGGGCCAAGTCTTTTCGGAGGCCTGACGATGAAGATAATTAACGCTTCATGTTTCTGTGGGGTAATTGCATCAATGTGGGTTGTTTCTGACTTGGTCACCTAAGTAAGTAGTATTGTTTTGGGGTCTTTTAATGCAAGTGGCCCAGAAGGTCTCTCTACTAGTCACTGCAGTGGCAGTGAACAGAGAGAATTGTGACACGGTGACCTCATTGGGTGTCATTGTTTTGGTCTCCAGTGTTTCTCTAAACAAGGAATGGTTCCAAAGCTGGCATTGCTCTTATGGCACACATTGGAGATGTGGGAGCAGAATTTATTTTAGAAACCACAGTAAAGCTAATAATTCACCTGAATGTTTACACGTAGCTTGCTGGTTGTAGTATAGTGATCGTTCGGTTTTTAAAAATTAAAAATCAAAAGTTTTCTGCTAGGAATGCCATTAGCCAGAATACAGCACCCCGTTCACTTATTAACTGTTTTTTTTTGTCTTTCCGTCACATGTCTTCTAGTGCTTTGTAGACAAGTGGATTCAGTTTTTGGTGCCGGTTGTAGTTTGTGCTTTTGCAGTCTCGTGTGCTTTGTTGGTTTTGGATTTGTTGTTATCAGGTTAATCAAGGTCTGTTCTACCCCTTATTCCTGCTCAGTGAATCACACAGTCCAATATTCAGTGTGAACTTCTAGCGAAGACAACTTCAAAAAATTTTGAAGGGGATTAGCTGGTACATGCTGATTCCCACAGAGTTGGTTCTATAAAAATCAAAGCAGCACTGAGTATTACATGGAAATGCCCAAGTAACTCTTTTAAATGTAATTTCCTTACTAATGACTTTGGAGAACGTTAAGCCTATCCCCTCAGTAAACACATGTTAAGTAGCTTATTATTGTCTGTGCCAGTCTACCGGCTCAGTGCTTCTACGAGCCCCCTCATTTAATGCCCATAACCCTCTGAGTTGCCCCTGCTTTACAGTAAGGAAACAGACCTGAGAGCATTAAGTGACAGACTGCCCCGTTCACCCCACAGAGCCAGGATTTAAAGGGCCATGCACGTTTGGCTCTATTAACCTGTACCCTCTATCACTGTACCCCATGCAGAGTAGAAGGGGCACCGAGCTGAGCAAGGCAGAGCCCCTGCTTTAAGAGGCCAGAAACTGTCCTACCAAGTAGATAGTGTGTGAAGAGCTGGGAGAGGTTCAAATAAAGAACCTCTCGAGTTCTGTGGATGGAGAGATGAGTAGGGAACTTGTAGAAAATATGGTCATTGAGCCTGGGCCTTGAATTTTTCAATTCCGTTCTCAGCTACTCAATCTGTTTGATTGTACTTTTGTAAAAATGTAACTAGCACCTGCACTGGGAGATAGGACCATGGCTTCTAATTTCATAGAAGGAACAAGTCCTCTATCTGGACCAGCTTTCATTCACCTGGACACATCACTGTTGATGGTGATGCATATTGCTACATCAGGTTGTCTGAATCTGTTTGCATGTTTTTCTTGGCCTGCACCTCTCTCTGCCTCCGTTGTGTTCTCAAGAGGCCTCTTATTTTCCTCCTTTAATTCTTTATACCACATGGCAGATGCCTCTAATTTACCCTGTCATCATCAACCTCTTGGTTTTCCAGCCTTCCCTTAGAAACAGGAGTGGAGGGGCAGAGATCTCGGTGATGACAGGCCCCGTTCCCAAGCTTCTTTCTCCGTTGTATCACTCTGGGCTGTCTTTGCCTTTATAAAGTAACCTCCTGCCTCTGAGAGCCTTATGTTTTTCCTCTCCTATTTCTTTTCTCTGTTGAACCGATGGACAGTTCTCTCTGTACGATTCCAGTGTGCCCAGATTTCATTTACCACAGTTTAGGTAAATAACACCAATTCCCCAACAACACAGTTCAGATTTCAGTCACCATGAAGTGTTGTGAGTAATTGCATAAAATAAAAACTTCCCTGCCAGCTCTTCAGTCCACAGATACATAATAACACATGTGCTTCATGATCACGACTGGTCACCTCACTGCTTTTTCAGTCTGCTGGTGATTGGTCACAGTGCAATTCCTTTCACCCTCAGACAGCAGAGGTGTGGTTGTGTTGCTTCCTTGCCTCTGCTGATAAGCCCACGTGACACATTACAGAAATGGATCATTGAAAGAGGGACTTGGTCAACAAAGATGAATTGCTAGAAGTGAAACTGAATGCATTGAGGAAGATTTGAAAATGATGACAGCAAAGTGAAGCTAGGACAAGACCTAGGCCTACATGAAGCTATGGTACACTGCATATTGAAAAGTCCTATGAATGTAAAAACCAAGGTTAAAGTCGCTTCAACACCTTTTAATTTAAATCGCGCTGGGAACAGAAAGCTGCTTGCGATTTAAATGATGGAGCATTTACTTCCACTTTGTTTGTAAAAACAAACAAAACAAACCAAAACACCTCCCATCAGTTTGGCTAACTTTCAGGCCAAAGTGCCTAAGTTATTAGTTGCCTCATTGAAAGAAAACAGTTTAAAAAGGAGATTGAGGAAGGACTTTACTGCCAGTAAAGGATGGTTTCAGCATTTCAGAAATCATCGTGAATCGACTAACGTTAAACTGTCTAGGGAGGCTGCTAGCGTGGATAAGAAAGCTGCTGTGAAATTCGTACCCAGATTCCAAAGATTAGGTAAGGCAGGTGTTAACGATGATTGTCCAGAGAGACAACCCCATCGAGAACCTACACAACTAGAGATGTAGGACCACGAAGTGATCATGAAGGATACCAAAATAGATGAACTCTCTCGTTAGGAGGCAGCACAGAGTGTTAAACCTATACTCACCTGGCTGGTTAACTGTGGCCCAGGAATTAGGGTCAAGAAAATACAAACATGGGGGCCCGGGTACAATCTTGGGGATGAGGGAGAGGCCGCGTCAGCAAGCGTTTCACCCTAACGCTTAAACGTGCTTTTACATGTCTGCGGGGCTAAAAATGGGGTAGATCAGCCTTAGCTTAGAAAGTGGCATTTTGCCAGAGAGGGAGAAACTTAGAAATGTTTATTCTAATCCCTGGCCTTGTGAGATTTAAGCTCAATGTACTATTCAGAAGTTAAATGAAGATAATACAGTGTTTCAGAATAGAATGACAAGAAACATGACCCTTAAGAAACACAGGAAAACTTGTATTCTATGAATTTAGGTTTTGCATTCTCCCTACACTCTCTCTGCAGCTCTTTTTTGTAATCGGTATCTACTTTTCTAAGAATATTGTAGGGGGACAGCAATTAGCAATGCTCGTTTTTCCTGATTATTTTGTAGCCCTGTCTATAGCAAAATTTGAAAGTGTGTCAAAATAAATTCAAGGTGTAAATTAGGAATTACATTGTCTAAATGCCTCTCCAAGTTTAAAAATGAGGTACATATATTTATAGCTTGAAAAGCTTGAATTTCTAATTCGTAGCCTGAATTACTTTTAACAAAAGTAATTTGCAATTACCGTTAGCTCTTTGATGAAAAAAGAAAGTTAAGAAATTTTGTTTAGTTTTACATTAGCTAAAAAAGTTAAGTATAAAAATAAGTAATATATGTTCATCATAGAAAACTCTCCTTTTTTTTTTTTTTTTTTTTTTGCGGTACGTAGGCCTCTCACTGTTGTGGCCTCTCCCGTTGCGGAGCACAGGCTCTGGATGCGCAGGCTCAGCGGCCATGGCGCATGGGCCCAGCCGCTCTGCGGCATGTGGGATCTTCCCGGACCAGGGCACGAACCCGTGTCCCCTGCATCGGCAGGCGGACTCTCAACCACTGCGACACCAGGGAAGCCCCCACTGTTTGTACTCTAGAGGCCTGCGTCACTGTACTTTGGATGATTCAAAACCGCATGTTGTTCTTTCCGTCATTAGCACTGTTGTACAAATCTTTCTGGTGCTGTGTGTTGACACTGTATGTTATTTACACAGCTTTATCTGCCTGATTAGACTGAAAGCATCTTGAGGGTAAATACTTATGATTACTGTTTTTAATCTCAAAGCACGTATAGCACCAGATCTTGCACCAGTGAAAGTTTAAACATAGACGTTCCCCTTCAGCATCCTGTGTTTCATTTATAAACATGCCAGTTTAACAGGAAAAGAGTAGTGGATCTAGGCAGTCAGTAGTCAATCTCATCATGGCTGACACCTGCTTCATAGTGTGGCCAGGTACAGTTCCATATATGTCAGAGACAGTCCTGTCTTGGTGTTAAACCTTATTAAATATGTAATTGTCATCTAACTTAATATTTTTTCTTTCTTTCACTGGCTGCAAAGCATCTTTAGGTATAGTTTGTTTACCTTCTTTACGAAAGTCTCTGGGCCTAGGGCTTGATGTTACCACTGACGTCCACAAGATGGCAGACTAAACCCATTTTTGGTGTCAGGTGTTTGAAACCATTTTTAACACACATGCTCGTGCTCTTAATTACTGTTAAAAATCTTTTCTAAAAAAAAAAAAATCTTTTTTTGCTTTTTCTTTAGATGGGCGGTATCAAACCGAGAAATGCTCATAGCCCAGAACAGCTCCTTGGAATTTAAGCTACACAGGCTCTATTTTATTAGCTTGTTAATGGGTGGAACTACAAATCAACGAGAGGCATTACAATATGCGAAAAATTTTCAGCCATTTGCCCTGAATCATCAAAAAGGTGAGTCTAGAGTCAGCTGTTTTTAATGGTTGGAACAGGACCATGGCCGCCACTGGAATTTAAGTTTATCTTAACTAGATCTAATATACATTTGCTAATAAGCTGAAACAATTGTGGATGATAAATCACTTACTAAAAAAAGCTTCTTGGCTGGCTCTAGAACAAAAGTGAAGCATTAAAGCCTCTTAATTGAAAAGTCAGAGAGAGACATTGCATTTTGGGGGATTCTACATTAACCTGAGGAGACAGAGAAAACGTAAAGTATGCCCTTGGCATCCCCCCACCGTACTGCTGTTGTGGCCACGACAGAGTGTCTGAAGGTGCGACAGGGTAGCAGCAATTACTCCCAGGTGTCAGTGTAGAGGGACTGACTAGTTTTACAGCCAAAGATATGTGATGACCCCATTTATGACATTATTATTACTTCTCTAGATAATGGTAATTATACTATGCTGTGTATAAATTATAAGTTCGGTATTTAGTGCTTCCCTTTTCTTCTTCTTTTTCTCTGTGCTGTTTCTTTGATAGAAACCAAGCTTAAGTACCAGAATTTTAAAAGACATTGTCAGT
Source organism: Phocoena sinus (assembly GCF_008692025.1). Classification (NCBI taxonomy): domain Eukaryota; kingdom Metazoa; phylum Chordata; class Mammalia; order Artiodactyla; family Phocoenidae; genus Phocoena; species Phocoena sinus. The sequence continues at coordinate 77,311,294 of NC_045775.1, forward strand.
AAGTTATTTTATGCCATGTCAGCTGGGGGAATTCTTGCCTTTTTCAATGTATTGCCTGAAAGCTCTGTTTCAGGTGTGATCATTCACACCTCCAAATTGCTTCTGCTTTTGTTTAGACATTCAGGTTTTGATGGGAAGCCTCGTGTACCTGAGACAAGGGATTGAGAACTCACCATATGTTCACCTGCTTGACGCAAACCAGTGGGCTGACATCTGTGACATCTTTACACGGGATGCCTGTGCCCTCCTGGGGCTCTCCGTGGAGTCCCCGCTCAGTGTCAGGTATGGAAGTTGTCCTGTTACTGAAATGTGCGTTGCATTGGTTAGTTCTGCTTAATTTGTTGTCTAGTTCTTGACGTTTAAAGCTGAGAGAACGTGTGTCTTTCTGAAGAAGGGTACAGTTGGTATTTCAAGAGATCGTCACGGTTGGCAGTGACCTAGTTCTGAGTGTGGTCTGTGATCCTTTGGGGGGGTCTCTGAGAGCCTTTTCCACTGTGTTCACGTTGTGGGTTAAACTGCTCCAGCCTTAGCACAGATCGGGGCAGTGGTCCCAAACCCCACAAGGACTGGCTGTATTCCTCATCCACCACACACTTGCAGATATTTTAATTTTACTTAAGAATGTTCTTGACAAAACGTTAGAAGTCACTCACTTTATTAAATTTCGACCTTTGAATATACATCTTCTTAACATTCTGTGTGCCCAAATAGGAAGCTCAGATAAAGCACTTCAGCTTGTGCCAAATCATGAGGCAGTGTGATGACTGTCTCAAGAAAAAGCATCTGTATAATGTTTGAGTTACGAGCTAAAAGCTAGTTGCTTTTTTCCTGGAACACAGTTTTCACTTGAACACAGTTTTCACTTTTACGTCTTAGAAGACAGACTATAGTTACTCACACTCAGGTTTTTGGCAGATATTTATTCAGATGAATGAACTAAGCTTGTCGCGTCAGGGAAAGCAACTGGTGGTATCTTTTGCTCCAGTGGTAAAATTCAAGATTGTAAGCTAAGATAGAAAGTTGGGAAAACTTGAACCGACCACTGTAAGCTTGACAGTTCCCCAATGCTTAAAGACATTTCTGATGAGATTGGTGGTAATAATAATGAATTTGAATTTTTTGATATTACATAATGAAATGTGCTAACACTTGGAAGATCAGTAAGATCTCAACAAAATCATGCATGAGTAAAAGATTCATTCAGAGTACGAGACCATTGGATTTTAGTGGAGCAGGGTACAAAAAGTACAATGGCAAGGATTCAGATTCCACTTTCCAACTAACATTAAAAAAAACTAGTACTTGTTGGGACTTCCCTGGTGGTCCAGCGGTTAAGACTCCATGCTCCCAATGCAGCGGGGGACTGGGTTCGATCCCTGGTCAGGGAACTAGATCCCGCATGCCACAACTAAAGATTCCACATGCTACAACTGAAGATCCCGCGTGCTGCAACCAAAGACCCGGGGCAGCTAAATTCAAAACAGAACAAAACTACTATTTGTTGAGTTTTGGTGTGGCATTAAAGAAGACTATCCACAGTTACCTGAAAAGGTGGTGTAAGTGCTACACATCTGTGTGAGGCTAGATTTCTTTCACTTACTTCAACCAAAAGAATACATTGCAACAGATTGAATGCAGAGGAAGTCGTAAGAATCCAGCTGTCTTCTGTTAAGCCAGACATTAGAAAGATTTGTAAAAATGTAAAACAATGCTGCTCTTCTCACAGGTTTATTTTTGGTTTGGAAAATACAGTTATTTTTTGTGAGACTGTTATTTATAACATGTTTTTTATTTTTAAGTGAATTAATCAATATTTTAATTCTCAGTTTTAATTTCTAATACAATAAATAATGATAGATATAACCCACAAAACTAAATGCTCTTTGAGATCCTTAATGTTTAAGCCGGTAAAGGGGTCCTGAGATCCAAAAGGTTTAAGAACCAGTTTTAAGAAATAACGTTTTGGGGACTTCCCTGGCAGTCCAGTGGTTAGGACTCTGCTTCCACTGCAGGGGGCGCGGGTTCGATCCCTGGTCGGGGAGCTAAGATCCTACATGTGCCTTGCTGCGCAGCCAAAAAAAAAAAAAGAACCTTTTTAGCTCTTCTATTTATTTGGCTCCTCCAGTGTTTTGAATCCCTGCTACGTGCCAGGCATTGTGTGGGACACAGAGATGAACAAGGCGCAGCCTGCATTCCACAGGGGCTCCACCCGAACGGAGGAGACAGACTCGTGCAGTTAACTGTAAGGTGTGGTGGGGCTGCAGGTCTGGTTCTCTGGGACCGACTCTGAAATGAGCGGAGACTCACGTGCAGGAAGTGCGCTGGGATCAGCTCCTGTGGGGAATGAAAGCAGCAGGGTCAGGCAGAGGGAGAAGCTGGACTGTCATCCAGTCTCACCAGAGGCCTCAGTCCACCCCTGCGGAGCTCTGGAGCTGCAGTGGCCTGTGGAGTTGTCCCAAATTGGTGCAACTTTTGTATCCTCAGGTGGAGCAGTCATCGAACGTGTCCCTGGTCAGGTCGCTTTCTCCAAATGAGGACAGTCCTGAAGGGGACTCAGTGGAGAGCTGACCGCCAGCACTTCTAGATGAGAAAGGTGCTTCTGCCCTGTACAGGGGTGATCTGGGTCTGGAAGGAACTGTGAAAGAAAATGTTTCAGAGTGTCATTAATGTTAAGAATGCCATTAATGGACTTCCCTGGTGGCGCAGTAGTTGAGAATCCGCCTGCCAACGCAGGTGACACGGGTTCGAGCCCTGGTCCAGGAAGATGCCACATGCCGCGGAGCAACTAAGCCTGTGCACCACAACTACTGAGCCTGCACTCTAGAGCTCGCGAGCCACAACTACTGAAGCCCACGTGCCACAACTACTGAAGCCCGCGTGCCTAGAGCCCGTGCTCCACAACAAGAGAAGCCACCGCAGTGAGAAGCCCAGCCACTGCAACAAAGAGTAGCCCCTGCTCGCCCCAACTAGAGAAAGCCCACGCACAGCAACAAAGGCCCAATGCAGCCAAAAATAAAATAAAATAGAATAATTAAAAACAAAGAATGCCATTAATGACTGGTAGGCAGAGCTTATTAAATCTGGTGGTTTTGTAAAGTAAGACTGTGTGCGTGCACGCGCGCAAAGTAGGGGGCTTTGTAATGCTTTGAATCCAATGGCCGGGGTCCTCTGCACATAGCACGGAGTCTGGAGGAGTTGACGTTTCCTAGGACCAAGCTTTCTGACACCTGGCCTGGCACTAACATTTCCTCTTCTGCCTTCCCAGTTTCTCAGCAGGTTGTGTGGCACTGCCAGCTTTAATTAATATCAAAGCTGTGATCGAACAGAGGCAGTGCACTGGAGTTTGGAACCAGAAAGATGAATTACCTGTGAGTGCCATTTTCTGTTAGTTATTACCTCTCCTGTCATTAGAAGAACGTGGATGTTAAGGATTTTAAATGCCTGTCTTGCCTTTGAATCAGGGAACATTATTGTAGCCTTTTGACAGGGATTCTTTTACGTGTATGTAGACATGATTAAACAGTAGAAGTGGGGAGCTAGTACATTTTGGAGGTGCTGGAGGAGCTTTCTTACCATTTTGACTTAGAGTGGCAGTGGCAGCTAATGAAGGAAAGCATCAGAAGTGGGGAGGGTGGATATACTGTAGCGTGTGGTATGTTCTAAGTGCAGTTGCTAAACCACTCGTACTGTGAACTTTTTAAAATATGAAAGCAGTGAGTCAACTTGATTTAGTTTTGTCTGGAACATTGATATTTATGAGATCATGGGCTTGTGCTGGTTATATTTTTCTTATACCAATTAAAATAAGTGTATAGCTGTTAAAGGTCGTCGCAGTGACATCTGCGGTCATCAGTGGCCCTCCCGTGCCGTGTGTCCACCGTTGTCATGGACTGGGCCATGGTTTTAAACATCTGCTCCAGTCACTTGCCAACTCTGTAACTTCTCAAAGCAGTAGTTTGTCCGTCTCTGAAATGGGGACCGTCCTTCTCTTTATGGGGCTATTAAAGGCTGGAGGTAACAGAGGGTTGCTTAGAATAATATAGGACACATAGTAGGTAGTCAGGTTTTGTTGCCGTAGTAGTTACGACATGGAGCAATAACAAAGGTCATCGTGTGTGTATGTTTCCATCAGGCCTCTGACAGTAGGCACTGAAACTTTGACGGGAATTATCATTCCTGTCATGACTTGGTCACAGATCCTAAAGGGCCAAAATACGCATTTGGCTTTTTGCTTTTTTTCTGCCACCTCTGTGCGCAGGTTTATCTGCAATTACCCTGTTCTTCCAGCTGGTAACTGTCGGTTGGTTGCCCCAGCTTCTCAGAGATCTGTCCTGATTAAAGGCGCAGGTGCACTGCCAGTCCTGAGCGTGGTCGGGACACGAGCAGTACCCTGCATGGCTGCTGCTCATCTGAGCGAGTGAAACGAACTTGAACCTTCACTCGCTCTGCCGAGGCAGGTGCCTGCAAGAACCTGGCGTTTCCCAGGTGTTGTCAGTAGCTTTGACACTCGCGCCCTAGAGCAAAGCACACTGAAATCTGAATTCACCCAAAGCCTGTGTGTCAGGGTGATAAAACAGTTGCGGGGCGGGGGTGGGGGGCAGCCGGGGGGGTGATCTGGTCATTTTTTCCCAGGATTATTGTTACACTTTGCCACCTTTCTGGAAAGAACCTGAGCAATAGACTATTATGTTGATACAGCCATTTTAGATTTAAAAGGAAAGAAAACAGTAAGAACTGATGTTTGTGGAGCCTCTGTGCTGTGCTAACCACTACGCTAAGGTGATTTCATAGCTTTTGTTTTGTTCACTGCAAAGAGAGAGAGCTGACACAGGTGCTATGGGCTCAGATGGATGGGTTGTGAATTCTCCTGCTGAACTTTAGTTTAAAGCCCTTGTTTCAGGTAGTTTCTCTGGACAGTTACACATAAAACATGGAAAAGATCTGGATCTGCAGCCCACACAGCAGTAAACAATGTTTAGTCTGCCTTTAAAGGAATTATCACACACTGAATTGTATCACCTAGCTAAGGGTGCTGTAAAAACAGTCAGGAGTCTTGCGGGTTTACTCTTCGATATTTGCTGATGGATTTTCAAGAGCATTTGACTTCTAGAGTGTTGCCTTGCCTTTGACTCTTGCTCTCAGGCAGCAGAATTTGGTTTGATACGTAGTGTTAAAAATAATTTAGAATTATGAGGTAACACTTTGAATCCCGAAGACTGTCCATCTTTGGTTAGTTTAGAAGAGTGCTGTAAAAAGTTACCTTCAGATGAGTAGGTTTGATAAATGTTCTTTGCTGCACATTGCGTACTGACATGTGGATGGTTTTCTGTAATATAACTTGAGCCTTTTACCTTTTTTTAAAAACAGATTGAAGTGGACCTTGGTAAAAAGTGCTGGTATCACTCAATATTTGCCTGTCCTATTCTTCGTCAGCAAACCACAGATAACAATCCACCCATGAAATTGGTCTGTGGTCACATTATATCAAGAGATGCCCTGAATAAAATGTTTAATGGTAGCAAGTAAGTGTCTGACTTTTTCAGTGGCAGTAAAAAAAAAAAAAAAAAAAAAAAGAAACAAATACTCTTTTGGAACTTAGTGAGAAGATAAGTAACAAGGATAAATGAATGTAGCTAGAATTCAGAAAGAAATAGATTTCTTAACTACTTATTTAGTTTAGTGGGTGGTGTCTTTTCTCAGTCTTTATTAGTCTTTGTTCGTGAATTTATTGATTAGATTTATAACCATGATCTTTAACTCTTAACTTTTTGGGTGGGTTGTACATTGTCATCCCAGCCCTTCCCCTCCCTTTTACACAAATGGTAGCATACTCTACACTGTTCTGAACTTTGCTTTTTTTCACTTAGTGATACGTCTTGGAGATTTTTTTATGGTGTAGAAAGAGCCCTCATTCTTTTTTAAAGCTGTAGATTATTCTGTCATATTCTGTCATATGGAAGTGTGATAATTTATTTAACCAGCTCCCTGATGATGAACATTTAACTTTTGTTACTATAAAGTGAATTACCGTATCTATATGTGATTTATAAATTTGTAGAATTGTAATTCAACAGGTATATACATTTATAATTTCTATACATAATGAACCCAAATTTAAAAATACAGTCTCAAAACCCTATTTCTAGCTAAGGCAGCTAGAAAATTTCTCATTGGAGTTCATTTCAGACCCATTATGGTGAAGTCTTTCTTTTAAGAGAAGGCCCTGGAGCAGTTCATGTTCTTCCCAGAAACCCTGGGAGTGCAGGTAGGTGGTGACTTGAAGCCAGAGCTTGGTCTTGGTTCAGACCATGCTGGTTTCACGTGCCACTGCAGGGTATTGTGTGCCACGACAGGGCACGGAGGCGGCTCTGGGTAGGCTGCATGCCTTGTGGGCTTAGCAGCTGGCATCAGGTTTGCTGCATGTGAGTGGGTTGTGACACCAGTACCTCTGAAAGTCATTTTGAGATAGGTATAAGCTAAACCTTGGAGAAGAAAAATTGGGTTTACTTCTGAAACCCCGAAAGCAATTTTCAGAACAGTTGTCTTTGTTTTCAAAATAGTTTTCACCGATTTCCACTGAAGAAGAGCCTTGGAGTTTAGCATCTGGCTTGGACGGTGTTTCTTTGTGACCCTTCAAAGCTTGGCTGTTACATTAAGGGAAAGCACAGTTAATCCTCAAAGCAAAAAACAGACGTGTGTGTGTGTGTGTGTGTGTGTGTGTGTGTGTGTGTAATTGTTAAAGACTCTATAGCTAGATAAAAATTGAATACTCAGTACTGACCCTGTTCCTTGATTTAATGTTTTCTTTCTTGTCTTTAGATTAAAATGTCCATATTGTCCAATGGAACAAAGTCCAGGGGATGCCAAACAGATATTTTTCTGAAGAAATAACTTTAGTTTGCAATTTGTAAGTGAAACTGAATCGAGAGAACGTTCCATTTAATGCAGCTAACCAAGGACTCCCATGTTTATATAAGCTAATGCTCCGGAAACTTTGCCAACATTTTAGTGTATACACACTGAGGGGAGTGCTCCAGATGAATATTATCATAGGGCTTTATTATATTCTTGGTCTTCATTTCTGATCAAGTAAATACACCAGCAGTTGTCATTCAATGCAGGTTTTTGTACTTAATTATATGGTGATTTTTTTACTTTTTAAGAGCAGAAACAGAAATTTACCTTCCTGCCATGTGTTTAATATCTCTCCTGCTTTTACTTTTGTCATTCTCCTGATAACTGTAAGCCTTGAGAATGTTTGTGAAAAAGTTTTATTTCCTGTTATGTGTACATAATTAAATGAAAATTCTTCAGAAAAAGTTTGAAAAACTGAATTGTGGTTATGAAACTAGTTTGCAGGGGTTTTCTTGCTTAAGGAAGAGAGCTGTGATAGATTCCAAATTTGCTTTTTGATGTTTTCCTCTGCTCCAGCTCTCACCAAGTAGTCAGCAGACCTGCATCTGAGGTCTGCTTGTAGCCCCAGGAGGCTGCCTGTTATAAAATTCCATCACCAATTTATTAGCAGGTTGGTGTGAGCAGTCTTCCACTAGAACAGAGTGGAAGCAGTACTATTGTTTCTTTGCTTTTATTGCCAAGAGGTGCTTGTTTTAAAAGAGTGTTCAATAAAACAAAATTGTGAAGTTAGAAGTGTTCTTACGTTGGTATTTGCTCTCTTGGTCTTGGTAGCCCTCTTCTCTCAAATCTGCTTTCAGGACTTGGCTGTTTATATTGCGTTTGTGTATCATTGCAGGCACAGTGTTGCGTGTATGTATATATATACGTGCACCAGCATCAAACATTGTGTATCTGGAGGGGAAGAAGCATGTTCCAGTCCTAAAATGCAGTTACCAGACTCATCACTTTCAACCCTTAAACTTAGAAGCTAACAGATTTTCTGTAGTGCAGAATATGTTCATTGCTGTTTTTATATTTGAATAGTATACTGTTCAATGCCTCTCTTCTGCAATGCATATCATCTCATTGACTGTGAATCTGTATATTATTCTAATGGATACAGATAATGATCTTTTCTCTTGTGAGGTATCTTCATTTAATGCACTGTCCAAAAATAGCCATGCGTAAAAGAGTCTTTCTCTGTATGCTGAACTACATGGAAAAGACTTCTGTGGACATAATTCTGACTCAAACCCATGAAGTTACTTCATTTTGAGAAGAATGTCATATGGAAATCACCAAATACTTTGCAACTCTGTGTCGTCTGACATGGAACTGAATACCAATAGAGGAAAACTTTCATGAGAAAATGAAGAAAGAAGAAAACACAGAAGCAAAGAGAAACGTGACGCTTCACATTTTCAACTGCAGGTTGACTTCGTTTGCGGGGGAGGGAGATACCAGATTTGGTGCTAAGTTAATTGGAAACGGGCAGCATTTGCTGCAGTGTATCCTAGCCTGGCTGGTTTATCCTGAAATGTTCACCTGAGGGAACGGGGATTTGTTTGTAAAGGAAAGGGGTACTGCTTGATTGCTGTGTGTGATCAGGCTGATGGCAGGAGTTACTGTGTGCTGGGGGGCTTAGCCAGGGATCGATTGGCCTGCCGAGCCGCTCGCCATGCCCAGCCTCCGGCTCAGCCTCATGGCTTTCCTGTTGGCACCCTCTGTCCACTAACACAGTGAAGGAAGGGAGCAGAGAGAAGCTCCTTGGACTCCAGGAGAAGGTAGAGAACTCCAGGCGACACTCTGGCCGAGGATGTAAAATTGCTTTATTATGTATTTTTTCCTTTGAATGAAACCCAGAGTGTATTTTTTTTTTTTTTTTTTTTTTACCTTTTTCTCACTAGGCCAGATGTAGTTTTAGTTTTAGTTACAACTTACTCTCACCTTTCCACCTCAAATACCTGCACAACATTTAGGCTTTACATAAGGTTGGGACAATACAGACATTGCTCCAGAGGCTGCTGGTAAATGTCTGTTGGCGGCCAGACACTTCACACAGCTGGCTCAGGCCAGTTTCAAGGAGAAAATCAGGAGAGAGCTCTGCTTTGTCCCTCTCCCCGTGTTGGAAATCCTGTTGACAGTTTTCTGTGCAGCTTATGAAACTTTAGAAAGAATATGCTTTAATGGAAGCATTGGATTTTACAGCTTCCTGTGCAAGGTCCTCGTGGTCCCACTGGGCAGGGTTAGGGCCAAAAATTTGAAACTCTATCGATCTGACAATTTAACGTGCAAATGATGTCTTCTAACCTTCTTTAATTAAATGCATGGACTTCAAATTCACTGGTGACTATATGTGAAGGAGAGAGGTGGATTTGAAGAGGCCAGACCTTAACCAAAGATGCTGAAATAAAACGTGCTGTCCTTTCTACTCTAGAAACACCTTCACCAATGGTGTCAGGACCGTGTCATTACTGAGGCCGTCGGTCAGCAGTGCGGGAGGATGCGCTTCGTCGCTCTCTGCTTCCGCTTGCAGAAGGTCGTGAGAAAGAGCCAAGGTTTTTACAGTCAGGCTAGTTACGTCCATTGAAAACAGAATTTCAGAGTGGTTTCTTAAATTTCTTTAGGAAACCATTTCCATTTACCAGTCATGGACAGAGGCCATGGGACTATGCTAAACCAGTAAAACCTTATCAGATTCTTAGATTCCGATTTAGAGCATCTGTGCTTTCAAGTACCGTCTGAAGTGCAGTGGCTAAGGTTGTCTTTTGATCTTTTTTTCTCCTTTGTGTGATCATCACAAATGCCATTTCTGTTGCTTTAGTGGTGATTATAAGATACTTCTAATACATAAATGAACGGGTATTGGTGCCTCTTGATTTTTAAAATTTCGAAGAAAAGAGCCACCTCATATTCATAGGGTGTGTGAGTATTTTGTGGGTGTATGAGCATTTGATTGAAACTAAGGAGATTATGAAGTAAATCTTTTGTTTTGATTTTTGTGTAGCAGCTGATGTATACAGAGACACTAAACCCCACGCCACATTTTGTGGGGGAATGAGGATCCTTTTTTCTCGCCAGGTAGTCCCACAGGTTATGCAGTTTCAGTTCAGTATATTTTACGCTGTGAGTTATTTTCCACCTCGGTGGTTTCAGCCTTTGGGACAGTAGATACTGCAAAAACCAGGAACTCTTGGTTTATCTGCACAAGACAAGCTGCTGGTAGACATTAGCCCTCTGGTTTTCCAGCTCAACCTCTGATTAAGTGGATTGACAGTCAGGCTGGCCAGTCTACTTAGTCAGCTGACTCAGGTTATTTTCAGGGAAGGCATGGAGGCATGTTTGGTTAATTTCATCACTAGGATGTGTAAGGTGAAGACACAAACCAAATACCTTTAATTACTTAACTCTTCGTACATTATCTTTGGTAACACTAGAATGCTCTGGTCTTGGGGGAATGTTAGCAAGGAACACAACAGAAGGTTTGGTGCTTCATAAGCCTGTCCAGCTATGGCAGGTTTTATGTAGCGCGGTGGTGTTTACCATAAGCAGGTACAAACTTCATGAACTGTTCTTAACGATAATTGAATAGATACCAAAAATGGAATGACAAATGTATTTTAATAGCAGATGAGGCAGTTAGTCTTAGGGCGAGTTTTTCCGCTGTTGATTCTACTTCAAGACGTAGGGAGAGAAAACAGTTTCGTTTTCAAGACGTTTCCCTCTACAGTTTGATACTGTAGTGAGCATATGCTTCATTTACTTCCAAAGAGGCAGAAGCAGCTGGAACTGGCTTATAGCACATGCTTTGTTTCATGTTATGGGTGATGACCTACACTCTTATTTTAACGTTCTCCAGCAAGGCAGATGTGGGGCTCACGAGGACTTAGTGCCTGATCTTGTCTTTTGGGAAGGGGTGGGAGTGAATGTATCGGGGATGGGAGGGAAGCTAAGCGAAGAAAATGGGAGCGTGAATGAGCGTGCGTGGGTCTGAACTTCACCATTACTCCCACCTGTGTCTAGCAAGGAACAGGTATTTAATGTATTTTGCTCCTGACTGCAGTGTGCATGTATTTTTTTTGCCCTCCTCCATGTTTTCTAGACTTAGACTAAAAGGCTTCGTCACAGCATCTTGTTCAGATGGCTCAGGATTGTATTCTTTTGCTTACCCTGTGCTCTCGGGTTCTATAGTGTTTCTATAATTACGTAACAATACTGTGGCACTGTAATCTATCATATAGAGCTATATGTATGGAAAATTTTGATCAGTTTTTTTAAGAAATGTATCCTGTTTGCAAAGCCACAATAAAGTTCCATCTTATAGGCTATAGGCAATAAAGCTAACAATAAACCTTATTTAACACAAACCATATTCACATTCTCTGTTCATTTGATCTTGAGAAACGTCCAGCATATCCAGTAGTTTCAGGGATCTCATTTTAACTTAAAAGTTTCTGATATATTTAATTTATAAATTTCAGACTGATATAATAGAGTTTTGGAAAACTATAAGAAATGCTTTGTTAATGTGTGTATTCCTATGTAAAACACATGGCTTCTCCTGTGTATATTTTTAAAAATTAAAAAGAAATGCACATTTGAAAAGTGTTTTGTGGAACCGGTCTGTATAAATGTGACAGGTGCCAGAGGTAGGAGGGAGGGAGTGTGGAGGTAAGAGAACACCGCTGTCTGTATTTGCTGAGGGTCTGCATGTAAAGAATTTAAGCAAATATCTTTGTCACCAACTCATCCTGTTTCTGGGCCACCAGCAGTGTGAGAAGAGGAGGTGGCTGGGCACTGTCCCCAGTTTCTAAGGGGGGAATCGGGTTAATGTTTACAGGTTCCTGCCCCTCATACTCATCCTGTGGATGCCTGGGACCCTCTGACCAAGTGAATAGTGTGTGACCGGGAAGAGGGGCCCGGAAACAGCTCTGCGCAGGCTGCTGGTGGAGTGGGGCGTGAACACCCAGCTTTGCCAAGGAGGAACAGAGGACGAATTGTCTTGTCATACCCCGTGACACACTAAGGTGGTAGAGACCAAGGATCTATTTATGCTGCTTGTGTATATTTTCTCAGAGAGGGAGACTCATCAGAACTATATATTTAATGCTTATGTGTGGTGCGCTCTGATATTTTTTATTATTTGGTTAATGCTCGTCAAAACAATTGATTTCATGACTCTCTAATGGGTCGGGATCCACTGTTTAAAAAAGCCTTGCATTGGGAATTCTCTGGCGGTCCAGTGGTCAGGATTCTGCGCTTTCAACGCTGAGGGCCAAGAAGCCGTGAGGTCCGGCGTGAATGGATGCGTGTATGCATGGACGGATGGATAGATGGGTGGGTGGTTAGGCAAGCCAGCCAGCCTTGCATTAAGGGACGATAGTGTAATGATCCATTCACAGAGCTTCACTGAAATCTCCTGTCAATATGTATGATAGAAAGTATTTTTTCTTTTTCCAAAAACCTTTTCCTTGCAGCGGGGTGTTACGCTCCCGTGAGCCTTCCACGCTAGCAAATGTAATATTTCTGAACATGAGAAGCACTGCCTAAGCAAGGGCTCATGTGCGTCAGGGAATTTTGTACCTCCTTAGCTATGCTTCCTTCCAGCTTAGAAAAGTGCAAAGCGCTTCAAGCTAAATACTGGCTTGTGCAACAGAATCCATGAGTTAGTAACTTAAGCAGTTGTGTGCCTGTTAAATGCAGAAAGTGTTTAACATATCATGGAATGACATCTTCAGTCATTCAACATGGAATTTTTTTTTTAAGCGCCAGGCACTGGGAGGAAGCAAGTTCCTGGCCCTCCAGGAGCTTATGGACTGCTGGTAGGTGCAGAAAAGTAGAAAAATATGAAGACCCTGTAGTGAGGTTAATTCCCACCAGTGACCTAACTACTGGAGGATGATGGGAGAGAAGAGAAAGGAGAGATGTAATGATTTGTGTGTGTGTTTTGGCTGCACCCCGCAGCTTGCGGGAATCTTAGTTCCCTAACCAGGGACCGACCCCGCGCCCTCGGCAGTGAAAGCGTGAAGTCCTAACCACTGGACCACCAGGAAATTTCCTGGTTTGCGTGTCTTTAAGGTCCACTCTGGCCACAGTGGTCTGAAAGATGGTTGGGGAGAGGAGGAGTTTAGACCCTGGGAGGCCAGTACAGTAGGTAATGAAGCTGAGAGTGAGTTTCTCTTGAGCACTCTAGGTTCCGGAAGGAGAGTGGTGAACAAGACAGACTTGGTCTCTACTCTCAGTGAGGGTGATCTGAGAGAAGTGTAATGAAAATGCAGCAAGGTGATGCTTTTGTCACATACAGTGCTCCAAAATCTTTTGTAATATATAGAGGCATTGAAGCGTTCTTGTCTCTCAAAGCGATGGGACTCCTTGCTCTGGTATTCTAGAAGATATTCCCATTTCTTTCTATTGTCTCCAGTTTCTAGGTGAGTTTCTAACCTCTCCACACTCTGCTTACCTATACTGGTCCCCTACACTATGGGGATTGTGTAATGATATGCCAGTCTCCCGTTGGGACTGGTCTTTTTTTTTTTTTTTTTTGCGGTACGCGGGCCTCTCACTGTCGTAGCCTCACCCGTTGCGGAGCACAGGCTCCGGACGCGCAGGCTCAGCGGCCATGGCTCACGGGCCCAGCCGCTCCGCGGCATGTGGGATCTTCCCGGACCGGGGCACGAACCCGTGTTCCCTGCATCGGCAGGCGGACTCTCAACCACTGCGCCACCGGGGAAGCCCGGGACTGGTCTTTTTACTCCGTTTGAAGACTGCGTTCAGCCACAGAGCAAGTGCTGCCCTCCAAATGAAGGTCTTTGGTGTCCTTTCCCCTCTGAAGCAAAGATGTACCTTAAAAGGAAACACATTATTTGTTAGCGTTCAAGACTGTTTCGGGAGCTTTCCCCTTTTGATCAGGTTAAAAATGCATTTTAGGTTTCCTTTCATTCTTAACACAAGACTGTTGCTTTTAGTTATTTTAGATTAGTGAGCTAGTCAGCCCTACAGAGGAATTTCACAGGAAATTATTACATCGTGAAAGCTTTGAGAGGTGCTTCTGGAAATTTGGGCTGAGGGTCCGTGTCTGTGCTAGCGTGTATCAGCACCACGTGTGCTGCAGGCAGTCTGGGGTATGTGTGGTGGCTTCATGCTATCAGGGGACCTAGGCTCCTGTCATTCTGCTCCACAGCCTTGATGTGTGGCCTCAGTTTCACCTCTGATCATATCTGTGTTCCAGGCAGGAAGGAGGAGGAGAGGAGTGGGGAAAGAACAGGCTTCCAGCTGAGTTAGCCCCTTTGAAGTCTTTCCTGGAAGCTCTACGCAGTGACTTACTAGCCACGTTTGGCTGCAAGGAAGTCTGGGAAGTGTAGTCTTTGAGCCTGGCACATCGCCACCTGTAATAAAATGAAAGTTCTGTTGGGAAGGAAGAAGGGGAGAATGGTTGTTAGGAAGGCAACCTGCAGTCTCTGCCACGCTTAACCATGTATTTCAGCCAGGAAACAGGTGAAATTTGATTCACAGAATGGAATTAAGTCATCAGCACCAGTAGTCAATGCTTTCACCTGCCCTGAGATACTGGACAAATGGGGAGTTAGCTGTCAGTGCTTTTCACTGACAGTACGTCTCCTTGAGCTGCATTTCTTGGCCCCTGGTGGTATTCAGAAGCAGCAACCTCGCCCTAACATCCGACAGAACCCCTGTTCTCTTGTTCTAGAACATTCTTCCCATTTGTTGAATTTCAGAGCAGGTGGTGACCTTTGTTTTCTACCTTGGGCTGCCTAGGTAAAAAAAAGTACATTTGGTTTTGAGATGCTTTTAGACTTTTAGAGAATTTTTAAGTGCTCTACAGGCAGACCTTGTTTTGCACATCAATCTATTGTGCTTCACAGAGACTGTGTTTTTTACAAATTGAAGGTTTGTGACAACTCCACGTTGAGCAGATCTGTTGGTGCTGTTTTTCCAACAACATTTGCTTACTTCATGTCTCTGTCACATTTTGGTAACGCTAGCAATATTTCAAACTTTTTCACTATCTTATGCGTTACGGTGGTCTGTGATCAGTAATATATGATGTTACTGCTACGACTTGCTGAAGGCTCAGATGATGGTTAATACTTTTTAGCAGTAAAGTTTTTACAATTAAGGTATGTGCATGTTTTTAGACATAAAGCTACTGTACACTTAACAGACTACAGTATAGTATAAACATAACTTTTATATGCACTGGGAAACCAGAAAATTCGAGTGATTTACTTTATTGCGATACTTGCTTTATTGCAGTGGTCTGGAACCGAACCCGCAACGTTTCTGAGGTTTGCCTGTATTTGCCTAATTTTAAAATTGAAAACAGACTGTAAAATATTCAATCTAGCAAAGCAGTTAAGAGTTTGGGCTATGGGATTAGACCTGAGTTCAAATCCCAATCCCACCAGATTCTAGTTGTAGAATCTTGGCCAAGTGATAGAAGCTTCCTATCTATGCCTTAGTTTACTCACCTGTAAAGTAGAATAAAAGTTCCTACCTCATGGCTTTGATGAGGCCTTAAATGAGATACCTGGCCCACGGTGAGTGCTGAGTAACCGGTAGCTATTATTTCGTTAAGTCAATGAAACATAAGACTGATGACATATGCGGGTCACAGCAAGCTCAGAGAGAGCAGAAAAGGGGAATTTGTAACTAGCGTGCGAAGGTGAGATAGGCCTGCAGGGATGGGGCCTTCAGTAGATGCTGAGATGACCAACGGTCGGGCATATCCTTTTCGCACTCTGCTGGCCTCAGCCAACTGTTCTAAGGATGCTAAGACTGTCCTGTGCAGTGGACAGGCACAGCCCCCACCAGCACAGGGAGGGTGGTGGCACTCAGGATGCCAGGCTGAAGGGAGCTTCACATCACACCGTGCAGAGGCCACGTCCATCTGGGACTGAGCTCTTGTGAGATTTGTATGAAGGGCTGTCTTCCGCACACAGGGGTGGAGATCCCTGGGTATACTAGCCCATGGATCCATCAGGAATGACTATTGTGTACCCCTTTTTGCAATAGAAATTGGAAAAATCAGACACGAGTGGCTGCATTCAGAGTGTAATTGGTACAACAGTAGTTTTGAGAAATTCAGTACAAGTTCATTTTGTCAGTATACATTTGTTACTATGTTCCAGGACCTGTTCTAGGCACTTGGAAAATACATATAAACGTGTGTTCTTGTCAAGAACCTTTTGAGATAGGGACTATTGTTACCCTCATTTTACAAGTGGGGAAAATGAGGTATTGAGACGTTGTCATTTGCTGGAGAACACACAGTTAATAAGTAGCAGAGCCAGGAAGCTGCTTTCAGAGCCTCTACATGTAACCTAATCTCAGGTTATCATGGCCTCCTGCAGCTCCCTTTGGTGGAGAGGCACTGCTCAAACCTGCTTTTCGGAGCAGGTTAAGAGGTGCCTGTCCCTACCTGTTGTAAAATCGTGTGCAGGAAGGATTTGTATACAGGCCCAGGGCAGAAGGGAGGGGCAGCTTCTTGATGGTTAAAAAAAAAAAAAAAAAAAGAGAGCCTTTCCCTGAGCCACTTGTTGTTGAAGAGTCATGGGGATTTCCAAGCATATGGTGGGCTCTCTTAAAAACAGTTTAAAAGCTGGAGAAAGAAACGACCATTTCTCTGTTTTTTTCTTCCACAAATAGGATACATTTTGTTAAGAGAACGCATGTTTGTTTAATGAACCACACTGAGGCTGGATTCTGGCCAGCTGATAAACAGGTGTACTGCCTAGTACAGAAGTCATTTCTCTAGTTCCTGTTTTTCAGGGTCCAAAAATGTGTTGTGGGCATCTTTCACATAGGAGAATTTGTAAACCCAGAGCTTCAGGCTAGAGATTGGCAAGCAAAATACGACTGTTGGACCTGAGGCCTTCGGCTTTGAACTGCAGGTGTAGAACAAGCAGGCTGGATGTCTGTGGTCTCCGGAGAGCCCCGAGCCTAGATTCGCAGCCCACCCCTAGCATGCTTTAGGCCTCGTGGTCTGCAGACTGGCATCCTATTTTCTTCCTGGTCTCGAGGGCCAACTCTAATGAATGCTTTTTCCTACGTTGATGTTTTTAATCTCCAAAATGTTGTTTAACATATTGTTTGTGGTAAGTGAAACCCTTTTGTAGGGGGTATGAAAAAAAAAATCAGTAAGTATTATATTTAACCCTCTCTGGAGCCTCCCTAGTATGGCTCCCCGTACACCTGAGCTGCAGGTTGCAGAGGAAATGCTCTTTTCCTGTCCCTTTGCCCTGGCTCAGATTCTCTGACATTGGTACTCCACGGCCATCCTCTCAAGTTGGTCACATGAGGACAGCCATCCTTACAAGTTTCTGCCATGAGGAGAGAAGTGCCCTTTGTGGGATGCTTCTCTCCTCCCCTCTTTCAGGGAACCCAGAGACGGCCCAGAGCCTGGCACCTGCTCCAAGCTGGGCCTCAGTCCCTGGGGTGCCCCCCCACAACCCTGGTCTGGTTAGCTTGATATGTTCAGGAGGAGGGGTCAAGAACCAGATTTTGTCTCAAAGGAACTTTCTCAGCTTTCATTTCTGCTTTCCCACACTCGGGATACTTTTTCTTCTAGAATTTTGTTCTCTAAAAGTAGACTGGGGCTTCCCTGGTGGTGCAGTGGTTGAGGGTCTGCCTGCCAATGCAGGGGACACGGGTTCGAGCCCTGGTCTGGGAAGATCCCACATGCCGCGGAGCAACTGGGCCCGTGAGCCACAACTGCTGAGCCCGCGCGTCTGGAGCCTGTGCTCCGCAACAAGAGAGGCTGCGATAGGGAGAGGCCCGCGCACCGCAATGCAGAGTGGCCCCCGCTTGCCACAACTAGAGAAAGCCCTCGCACAGAAACGAAGACCCAACACAGCCATAAATAAATAAATAAGTAAATTTAAAAACCTTTAAAAAAACTGACATTTCATTACCCTTAATTCTGTCATCAAGTTCTATATTTAAAAAAAAAAAGTAGACTTTTTAAAAGTTAAGGCTGTGGAAGGCAGTTTCTGGGGGGCAGGGAAAGTTCTATTTCTGCTCTGGTGCTGGCAATGCGAGTGTTCATTTTTTTATTTTGAAGATGTTGGGGGTAGGAGTTTATTAACTAATTTGTTTGTTTTTGCTGTGTTGCGTCTTTGTTTCTTTGCGTGGGCCTTCTCTAGTTGTGGCAAGCGGGGGCCACTCTTCATCGCGGTGCGCGGGCCTCTCACTATCGCGGCCTCTCCCGTTGCGGAGCACAGGCTCCAGGCACGAGGGCTCAGTAGTTGTGGCGCACGGGCTTAGTTGCTCCGCGGCATGTGGGATCCTCCCAGACCAGGGCTCGAACCCGTGTCCCCTGCATTGGCAGGCAGATTCTCAACCACTGCGCCACCGGGGAAGCCCACGAGTGTTCATTTAATAATGACTTGGAGCTGTATGCTTACGACTTGTGCACTTTTCAGTATGTATATTTTACCTGAACAACAGAAATGAAGATTTTGTGATTTATTATGAGAGGAGTATCAGCTCATCTGCTGCCAAGAAAGCACAAAAGGAAGGAAGATGATACAACAAGAGAGGAATCCATTTCAATTGATGTGAAAATGGGGGGCGGGTCCAAGGTGAAAGTGGGCAGTGACCCAATGATTTTAGGTATTCCTCCTAAAGATGTGTGCAACATTTTAGTAGTGTTCGTTATTACAGTAGTGGAAAATTGAAAACAATTAAATGTCAAGTCATAGTTAAGTGATGGCACAACCAAAAATGGAATGAGATTTGGCTATTATAAGTATGCCGTAGGACTTCCCTGGTGGTCCAGTGGTTAAGCATCCGCCTTCCAATGCAGGGGATGTGGGTTCGATCCCTGGCCGGAGAACTAACATCCCGCATGCCGTGGGGCAGCTAAGCCTGTGCACCACAACGACTGAACCCGCGCGCTGTAGAGCCCGCGTGCTGCAACTAGAGAGAAGCCCACACGCCGCAACGAAAGATCCTGCATGCCTCAACGAAGATCTCACATGCCGCAACTAAGACCCGATGCAGCCAAGTAATAAAAAAAGAGTTTGCCATAAATGTTTGTTTATTAAAGCCACTTATAAAAGCATAGTGCAATCCCATTTTTAAAAAGTATATATTTTATATATATGCATAGAAAATAATCAGGAAGAATGTACACCATAATATTAACAATGGATTAT
The DNA here is from genome assembly GCF_008692025.1 of Phocoena sinus. Taxonomy (NCBI): domain Eukaryota; kingdom Metazoa; phylum Chordata; class Mammalia; order Artiodactyla; family Phocoenidae; genus Phocoena; species Phocoena sinus. The sequence goes on from NC_045775.1 coordinate 77,330,361, forward strand.
TCCTGAGGTAAAGAATTATGGGTGATTCTTATTACCTTATCTATTTAAGTCTTTTCTTCCAATGAGCATGCATTTCTTCTACAACATGGTAAGAGAGGAAATGCGTGTGTAGGGCTGCAGTTTGGGCTCTTAGCTTCCTCACCAGAGTCTGTCTGCTACGTTCCCACATCTGCTGGTCCGGGGGAGGCCAGGGCCTGTACCAGCTGCTGTCACCATTCTGCCTTTATAAACTATAAAAACTCACCGATGATCCCAGGAGCATGTTCAAATACAAAATCCCAAGTTTAGAGAGAGCTGACTTCCATTCAGCTTTCCTGATGCTCAAATCTTGTTTGCAAAGGGCAGCCTCTCCTCTTTCATGGGTCCTTCCGCAACGCAAGGGCTGGGAGAACCAACCTGCCTCCACTTTGGGATTTCACAGAGGTTTTCTTCAGAGGTCTAGTTGTTCGTTTTCCAGGATTCAGTTCACCCCTTCCACTTTATTTGAGGAATTCCTGTCATCTGTATTGTCTCACGCTTGATTATTAAAAGGTCTGATCCTGTTCAGCTACATCATAGAACTCTGTCAAGTTCTCTTGTCTTATTTCATTACCTCCTCGGGGCTCTGGGCGCAGTAATGGGTCTATCAGAGGTGCTCAAAAAACCACTTGTTCTCTTGAGGCTTGAGACACAGCTCCCCATTCTGAGACAGAGGCCTCCAGAAGAGAGACCTGAACTGTGTGGAGGTCGAGCCCTGAGCCCTGCTGGGACTCTGATACAGCTGCTGCCCATCTCTGGGCTTCAGCTTCCTCCTTTGTAAAATGGCTGGGGAAGAGGTTGGGGCTGAGTGGGTGCCGAGGCCCCCGCCAGCCCTCACAGCCTGGTTCCGAGAACACAGCTTGCGGTAGCTCTGGCCTACCTCCCCTTTACCCCAATATGGGAGCACAACGGTATTATAACCCTTGCGGTGTACCCTAGACATGGTAGAGTCTCGTTTTGTGTCAGTCAAAGTAAACACGTAAAGAAAAAGTTAACTCTTCCCACCCCACCCCCAGGAAAACAATAATAATGAGAATGAATACATATGGAAGGAAGGAAGGCTGGAGAAACCGAAAGGGAAGGACTCCTGCTCTCCCCGTCAGGGGCGTTCTCAGTTTGAAGTCTTGTAGTGGCTGTCACGCGGGGCCCGTCGCCATGTTAGATGCATTTCTCTGAAGGGCTGGGCTTGCCTCCCTGTCTGACCACAGGCCTGGAAGAGAGGCAGGTGACCATCACTGCAGCAAGAGCTCCTGCAATGCGATGCAGCATCCACCCGTGTCTACCCACCCCCTCACCAACCTCCCAGCCATCGTGGGGGTCTGAGGACTTGTCCCTGCGGCACCGGCATGGCACTGGGTGAATGACCTCAGCAGCCCTGCCAAGAGCTTTCCTTGTGCCACCTTGTTTAATCCTCATGGCAACCTGAGGGGCAGCCACGGGGGATGAGGTGTTAGAGAACGTGCCCGAGGTCACATAACTAGGAGGTGGTGGAGCCAGGATCTGAAGCCAGGTAGCCCAGCTTCTTAGAGACTTTGTCAAGGTCCCCGTGGAGGTGGGAGAAGCAGGCTGGCAACCGAGCCATCATCTGACTTGATTCTCAGCCCTCAGGAGGATCACAGTGTTAGGGGAGGATGTGAAAGAACCACCGTCGTCAACCAAGCAGAGCTACTTTACCTGAAAGTCCCTTTGACAACCCAAATTTGATGCTGCACTAAAAATGTGTTAATTCGGTACTGGGCTGGCACCTTCTAAACGGGCTGATTCATCGTGAGTGTCATGTCTACACACATCATCCTCCAAAACCTCTGTGTTGAAGCTGAGCTGCCCTTGGTCATCACTGAGTTTATTAACTCGTGTGTGAGTTCCTCATATTTTTATGCAGATTTTTAACCTGCATAGCTTTGTATTTCAGGGCAGAGTTTTATTCTCAGTGGCTCATTTCAAAATGAGAATTTTCAGAAAAGATAGAGATAAGGGACGATTCTTCTCCAAAAGCTCCCAACTGTACCCTGAATATTGAAATTGCTAAAAATCCTTCTCTCCTTTTAAAGAGTCTTCATCCCCTTGGTATATCATCTCTAGTATACGCACTGGAAATTCATTCCATTTCCACTGTTAAAAATAATGATGTATAAGACAGTGAACTTGGGTTCCTGCAGAGAAATATCAAGGAGTGTGAAATGCGAACCCCAGGTATAAAACTTGAAACATTTTCACCTGCCTAAAGGAACTGGTGAATATAGTTGGTTATCGTTAACGCCCTCTGCCTCGGCCCCCAGCCACAGAGAGGAGCCTGGGCTTTGAATAGCAGTTGCAGCTCTGCTACTTGCTAGCAGTATGGCCTTGGACAAGTCACTAAATGTCCTAAGCCTTAGTCTCCTCGTCTGTAAAATGGTGGTTACAGTAACTATTTTAAAGGTTGTTACGAAACTTGAAACTTTTTATATATATATATAAAGTGTACCAGTGATATATGGCACTGGTACACTTTAGGCTTTCATCGAATGGTTGTTATTATTCAATATTATTGATAATTGGAGTGTAAGCATAAAACTCTGCCACCTTGGGTAGGTTTCCTGATCTCTGAGCCAGTGATCTGTGAGATGGCACCGCGGTGTTTCCCCCGTGGGGTTGCTGTGAGCATGAGGAAAGACCCTGGGTATAACTCCCACCACAGAGCTGGGCTAGAGTGGGCGCTTGCTAGATGTTAGCACAGCGCTGCGTGGCCGAAGCTCGAAGGAGGGAGGAGACTGAGGCCTCTCTTCCAGACGCTGTTTTTCGTTTTTGTTTTTTCCTAATCACTTCAGCATGATCATGGGCTGGAACTGGATGAGGGAGTCGGACCGCCAGATAGCTAATTGCCCCTACCCCTGGTCCTCCTTTCTTCCCACTGCAGTCCTTGGCAGCAAATCAAGGCCCCGGATTGCCACAGGGAAATTAGGAACTGAGGCCGTTCTTTATTTGGTTCAGGTGATAAAATGATAAAATTGGCTGTCTCTCAAAAAAGGCTAGGCCAAGCCAATAGGAAAAAATAAGTCTTCTTAAGAAAAATACAAGACCCAGCTGGAATCATCCAGATAAATTGACCTCAGGTCTTTGGAGGAGCTAGGATTAATTGGGGGAATCCTTCAGATGGGCGTTTTGATACTAGGCCAAATAAGACAGACATTTCCTGAAGTCATACTTCTCTCCCGCTAAGCCCGACCTGGGCCTCCATTTTCTCCCCAGTGTCAGGCTTCTGCCTCTCTTTGTTCAGGCTCTATGCTGACTCCCTGGCCCCCAGGACTCCACTGCCATGGCCTCTCTCTGGGAAAGGTTCCCACCATCTGCTGCTTGGGAAGCCAGGACCTGTGTCCAGGGCTGCCTGGGGTTAGCAGGCCCAGAGGTTATAAGAGACTCACCTGGGACATTTGCAGACGCGTCTTCGGTTCCCTGGATAAGGAAAAAGAAGGGGTAAAATGTCTGCCCCATCACGACGAATAGTTCCCAAATATGGTTTCTCCTTCACTTTTCCTATTTACTTAGGATTATAACTTTTTTTTTCTAGCGTGGCTATGACTATTTTATGTAAAGCAAACAATAACTACATCGACATTATAAAAAAAAAGACATAAACTTGTAAAATGACATTAGTGCATAATGATTGACACTGGGAAGATTAATTTATACTATAAAGAAATAAACTGTAAAGCAAGCATGATATAATATTTATATTTTATGGTTTTAATAGTTATCATTAAAAAATTTTTAAATTGTAGTCGGTTTACAATATTGTGTTAGTTTCAGCTGTACGGCAAAGTGATTCAGTTATACAAATAATACGTATATATTTTTTCAGATTCCTTTCCATTATAGGTTATTACAAAATACTGAACATAGTTCCCTGTGCTGTACAGTAAGTAAGATTATAACTCTTGAGAGTCCAGGTGAGGGCTTCTTTCCTATCCCTCTTTGTATCAGTTTAAAAAACATTACATATATACACTACCAAATGTAAGATAGATAGCTAGTGGGAAGCAGCTGCATAGCTCAGGGAGATCAGCTCGGTGCTTTGTGACCACCTGGAGGGGTGGGATAGGGAGGGTGGGAGGGAGACGCAAGAGGGAGGAGATATGGGGATATACGTATATGTATAGCTGATTCACTTTGTTATACAGCAGAAACTAACACACCATTGTAAAGCAATTATACTCCAATAAAGATGTTAGATAAAAAACATTGCAAATACAGATGTGGGTGAACGTGGGTTAGTACAATCACCTGCGTGGGATCCAAGACGGGGTGGGGGGCTCGCAAGCAGGGGGACCAAGGATAAACCACTGCCTGTCGTGGTTCTGACCCAGCCCTACCGGGCACAAGTCCCAGGGCCACAAAGACCCCCCCCCCCCCGGCACCGCGCCCCCCCCCCCCCGCACCGCCCCCTGTCCCAGGCGTTTGTAATAAGCCCAGACCTGTGCGCCTGCTACAGGCTTTGCCCATGGAACATCCCACCCCTGCTGCTGCCGCTCCGGGGCACCGTCTTCCTAAAAACCTCCCGGAGAGTGGAAAGAGCAGCGCGAAGGGGTCTGCCCGCGTTCTCTCTCCAGGAAAGACAAAGGCTGCGCCTGGCCCTGCGGAGCAGCTCGGAGTCCCAGGAATTGCAACCTCGACTCCCGGCAAGGGCTGCCTAGAGCGAAGCCGCGCAAAGGGCGGGAGTCGGGCTGACTCTCCCCGCCGCGATTCCCTAGGACTTACGACGGTGGCAGATGACCGTGATGACCAATAACAGGAGAAGGATGGCGCAGGTCCCGGCCAGGGGCGCCCAGATGTAGATATCGCAGGAGAAATCCAGGCCCCTTGTGTCTACTGACGACACAGAAGACGCCGACATTTAGGAGCGGGCCCGGGATCCCTCATCCCACCCAGCCAGCCGGGGCACTTCCTTCTCCCGGCTCCGTCTCTCGGTTTCCCCACCACTCGGGCTGCCCTCGGCTCCACTTTCAGGGTCAGGGCTGCCCCTGGCGAGGGTTCTCCCCGCGCCCGCCTCACCTGCGCTGCCCGCCGAGGGCCGGCACACCTCTGGGCGCGGAGACACAGTCTGCAACGCTTTGGTGGGCGCCCGCGTGGCTGGTGGCGTCGCCGGCGTCGTGGTGGGCTTCGCTGGGGGAGCAAGAGAGTGGTTAGGGGCCGGGCTGGAGCTGTGCACGCGAACCCTCCCCACCACTCCGGGCGCCTTGGCCAAGTGGGCGCCTCCTCCCGATTTTCCGCTGGAGGAGCCGCAGACCGCCGCCCTCGCGGAGCTCTGCGCTCAGGGCAGGGGAGATGGGGTGGGACCTCCTGGTCCGCGAACCGTACCCGGCGCCTCGGACGTGAATATAGGGCCTGTTCCCCTCCGCCCAGCCTCTCTCCAGGGCCCCACCAGAAACCTCGTGGGCTTGGAGGTGATACCCGCATTTTAATGACCAGCAAAGGGAGGCTCAGAGAATTTAAGTACAACTTGCCCAGGATCACACAAGCCCGGAACTCGAGCCCAGATCAACAGGACCTAAAAAACCATCTTCAGCTCCTATCCAGTCGCACTCTAGCCCTAGCCTCAGTTTCCTCATCTGTGAAATGGGAACAGTATCTAAGTAGCCCCGAGGGGCGCTAAGAGGCTCGAAGCGTGTGAAAAATGGACTCAGACTGAGCCCCAAACCCCACACCGAGGGGTGCCACGCCCCTGGCGCCCGGACCTGGCAAGAAGACAGGCACGAAATTGCTGAAGTACATAACCGAGTTGCTCATGAACGAGCAAAAATAGTAGCCTTGGTCATCCTCGTGGAAGCGGTGCAGAGTGAGGTGGAAGTTGGCGCCCTCGGCCTTGGTGCCGGAGATGTAATTGGTGTCCAGCCCCTCGGCCAGCTTGGACCGCGTGCTGGAGAGGTACATTAGGAAGATGGGTCTGGAGGCGGCCCCGGGCTTCTGGTAGAGCCAGGAGCAGCTCGACGTCATGCTGGACTGCAGCACCTCGCAGTGCAGCTTCACCTTCTCGCCCAGGCGAGCCTGCACCTGCACCGGCGACATCCGGAACGAGAATGACTCGAGGACGGTGGCGGCATCTGCGGGGCACAGGTAGTGAGGCTGAGCCGGGAGCCCCGCGCCCCCCGCCAGCCCCGGCCCCGTCTTCCCCAGGGGTCGCCAACTCACGGAGCAGCAGGGCCAGCGGCAGGAGCAGGGCGGTCACCGGCGAGGACATGGCGCGCTCCCCGCGGCGCCGCTCCGCTAGCGGCTCGAAGCTGCGGAGGAGCGCAGGAGCCAGTGGGACGCCGACCGGGGAAGTTGCGCCCTTCGGCCGGCCGCGGAGCCGATTTCGCGTTCGGAGGATGTGATGTCACGTGAAGCCCCGCGGAGGAGAGAGTCGCCCTCCTTTTCGCGGTTGTCACCTTCCAGCCCAGAGAGGGGGCTGGGGGCCGTGAATGGGGGCCGTCGAGGCAGCCTTGACGGGAAGCTGGGAATGGTTGAGAACCACGGTTTTGAGGACAAGGAAAAGGGCTTGGAAGTGGCCCTTGGAATGGCTCTCCTGTGGGTGTGACAGCGGCGGAGGATAGAGACGAGAGATTTCAAGAAGGGAGGGTGAGTGAGCAGGAAGGAGAGAGAAGTGTCCACTTCCTTTGCCCTCACTTAAAGTGGCCCTAGCACCGGCACCTTGGGGCTTTGGGGCCGTAAAATGGGCCCTGAGGGCTGAAGAGGAGTTCGTGACTGGCCCACTCCTCCGGAACTCCAAGGGGCAGCAGCCACTCAAGCCTTGTGTGACCTCTGCTGAACATACCCTTCAGGCCTTCCCCAGCAGCTGAACCTGGCCACATAGCCTCATTCCTTCCGGCGTCTACTCAGCAGCCTCCACATCAGCCCCTCTCCTGGCCAGTCCCCCAGGCACCCTGCTGTGAGCATTATTCTCCGAAAGGCGATCGGATGGTGTCACTCCCGCAACCTTCCATGACCTGCAGGACTGCGTGGCAGCTCAGCCCTGGCTTGGCTCCTAGCCTTTGGGTGCTGGCTCCTCCCAAGCCTCTGCTCTGGTCTTTCCCATCCACCTACCACTGCATTCCCACAGGGCTTGAGATTATCTAAACTGTGGGCTCCTCTTGCCTTTGCTGTTCCCTATGCCTGGAATGCTGTTCTGTTTCTGCCCCGGGCCCAGCTCCCGTGCTAGGGGACTTGTACTCACTCCTCTGTACCTCTGGCTATGGGTGCTTGGTGGGGACAAGTGTGCAGCCTGGGTGAATGCTTGGGTGGAGACAGTTCTCCCTGTCTGAACCTGACACACACTTGGCCACTTCTTTGTTGTCTGCTGCTGTCCGGAAACCTTCCGCCCCATAGTGGGTGCCCTCTCTCATTTCTTCAGGGTCTTCCCACTATGCATCCCATAGTGGGTGCCCTTCATGCTGCTGCTGCCTGATTCTAGAGACAAGCCACCTGGCATTATCTGTTCCAGGTGTCTGCCCCACCTGTGAGTTCTGCCCCACGGCAGTGGCGAGAACTGTGTTCCAGACACACACCCCCGCCCACCCCCACAACACCGCCCCACCACCACCACGAGGTCGCATGTCACATCACAGCTTGGGCTGAGCTGTGTTTGCAGAACCGTACTCCCCTCGTGCGGTCTGAACTTAAGTGTTGGGTGGGCTTTTTTTTTTTTTTTACTTTGATTTCAACCCTCTCCCCCCCGCCCTCCGCCCAAAGCATCCAAGGTGCTTACTCTAACGTGGACCATTTATATTTAGACATGTTTTTAAAAGTGTCTTTTAAATTACAAATGTTATATATTCTTGAAAAACTTCAGACAATACAAAAAAGAGTATGGGGAAATTTCCCTGTCTCAGCTCTCCTCACCATCATCCATTCTCCAGAGGAAACCACTGTTAACAGTTAAGTGTGCTCCTCAGATATAATCTATGCATAAACAGCTGTTTATACATCATTTTTGACACACGGTTGTACTAGGCACATATTTTTTGCAACTTGCCTTTCTTGTCTAACAGCAGAAGAAAGCTTTCCATGTCAGCACCTGTAGATCTACTCCATATTTCTAAAGAGGCGCATTTTATATGGGTGTTCCCTAACTTAGTTTTCCTATTAATAGGCATTTAAGCAGTTTCTCAATTTTTGCAATTACTAGTAAGGCTGTAGTAGATACAATGTATCTGTATCATTGAGGAGTCACTCATGCACATGTAACATTTTCAGATGGAAGACAGGCAGGTTGGGGAAGGAAAACCCTTTGTAACTGTAAATATGACTGTGGCACACAGCAGTGGGTCCCCTGGCATATCAATATATGTGTGTGTGTGTGTTCCTGGCTGGGTAGACACAGTGCTGTACCTTAACTTACATCAATGAGGGTGACAAAGGAACAGCCAAGTCCAGATAGGCCACTGACAAGGCAATCCTCTTTTTAGATAGTTTCCCATTTTGCTTCGTCTCTGTTCCCACTGCAGGAATGTTAGATGGCCCTTCTGGCCAAAAGATGCAATCAGGAGGGTGGTGAAGAGGATGGTCAGCCACAAAGGCATGCCTTGCTGGTGGAGGAAGCATTGGAGGAGAGCCAGAGTCAACCTGCAAATATTTGGATCTTGGGAACCAGGTCCCTGAGTACGATGATGGCCAGATTCTGAGGTACAAGACTTGAAAATAGAATCGTCCTATCCCAGTCTCCTGGAAGTGAACTGCAGCTGGTTTGGAGGTCTTCCAGCCTTGCAGTTAAGAAAAGTGTCAGCCATGTGTGTGACAGCCCCTTTTGTGCAGAGCATGACAGAGGATGGGGGGATGTCAGGGCAACATGACAAACCCACCAAGGAGGTTTGCGACCCCAATGATATTTTTCGCAGAACTCGTAGATTCTCAATGAAACCACAATGACATCCGCCCTGCAACAAACAGGAGAACAGATGCAATTGTGCAAGTTCTGGGGATGCTTGTATGCTGCAGGGCCAGGTGTGCAGAGGGCTGGGTGGGGCCTGCCAGGTAAGCTTCCACATCCCACACTGTGTGGCACTCACGTGGGGTGGATGAAGAAAGGGGAACTGCAGCACTCTGTCAAATAAACTCCTTATTTTTAGATATCCAGAGAGAGAGAGAGAGAGAGAGAGAGAGAGAGAGAGAGAGAGAGTAAGAGAGTAACACGTTTCTATGCTGAATTTAAACAGGTCTTTGTTTTTTCTCAAGGTGTATGTTCTTAAGCCATGGAAATACTTTTTTACATTAATTAAAGACTATTCAGAACGCATAACTGCACAGGGCAGTGGTAGGAAATTAATCAGCTCCTAGGACGCTGACTCAGGGCCAACCTGGAATCGGTGTTGGAAGTTGCCTGCTATCTCCCCTGGCCGGTCCAAGAGACGTTACCGTCTCCTTGGACAGAGTTAGCTTGTTTGTGCCTAGAAAGGCCTTTGAACTCTAGAATTATCAGAGCCTTGCTTTATCTCAATCACAAATACCTCTTAATTCTACCTCACTTCTGCCATTTTCACTTTTCCACCCCCCAGGCTCCCAAGTTCAACAGGGCTACTGTCATCTCTTGTCTGGACTTTTGCAGTGGTCTCCTAACTGGCCACCCCACTTCTACTCTGGTCTCTTCCAGTGCTTCTGGTCCCTTTCAGTGAAGATCTTGTCCTGCCAGCCCTGTGCTCCATCCTGCAAGGGCTTCCCATGGTCCCTAGGAGAAAACTGTGGGATCTCGGATGTTGTCTGAGGCCCTGCACACTTGGCTCTGCAGCCCATCTTTGTCCCCTCCGACTTGCCTCCTTCACACCTCCTAGGCTTGGTGCCTCTCTGTTTCTCCAAGGAGCCCTGCTCCTTTCCACCTCAGTGCCATTGCCTCCATGCTATTCTTTTAGCCTGGCTTGTTCTCAGCTCTGCTCTCTGCTTAGTAAACTCCTCTTCCTTAAGACCCAGTTCAAGCATCTCCTCCTCATGGACTCAGCCCCTTGCCCCCTCCCTGTGCTCCCAGGCAGTACAGACCATATGTTTCTCAGTGTCACCTGGACCTCGGGCATCCCTGGACTGAAGCACTTATTCTGCACAGCAATGGTTTGTTTGCTCATCCAGCTTGATGACCAGACCACTGGTGTCTTGAGGAAGTGACCTTGTATTGTTCATGTTTATATTGTGGTGCCTAATAGACCATGGCACACACTTGGTCTTCAAGAAACCCTTGTTTTGTAAAAGCTAAATGCAGCGTAGAGCAGATCAGAGGAGGTACAGATTGCTCATTTCAGGTAAGAGTGCTCAGGAAAGGCTTTACAAAGTGGCTGGTTTGTAGATAAGGTAAGAATTAGGAGAGAGGTTGCTTAGAATGAGGCACTTGACTTCTAATCAAGATGGTGCTGATACCATGTTTTAATACGTAGTAATGGTATGGTTGAAGGTAAAAGAAGGAGACGGAGGAAGGGGAGAAGATAGATGTATTCAAAAGCAAGATGAGTGTCATCCTGGATGTAGGGGTGGAACCAGGGCTGAAATCTGGGGCCATCTTGTTGGGATCTGTTCTTGAGTCTGTCTTGGGTCAGGATTTCTCTTGGTGAAAGTCTGGAGAAAGCTGTGCGCTTCTCCATAGTCATGGCTCACATAGGGCTGCTCCCCTATAGTGTCGGGAAGGCAGGCCAGAGACTGGAGCTGTGGCAGTGTCACCACTGGACAGGAGCCCAGAGCCATCAGAATAAGGCCCGGTTCTGACTGTGGGCCCTGAAAAAACCCAGGAGGATGCAGTATAAAGAGAGAGAGATTTTTTAAAGTTCCCATTCAAGATGAGATTACGTAGACACTCAAAATTCAAAATATATGGGACTTCCCTGGTGGTGCAGTGATTGGGAGTCTGCCTGCCAATGCAGGGGACATGGGTTCGGGCCCTGGTCTGGGAGGATCCCACGTGCTGCGGAGCAGCTAGGCCTGTGCACCACAGCTACTGAACCTGCGCTCTAGAGTCCGTGAGCCACAGCAACGAAGACCCAATGCAGCCAAAAATAAATAAATTTATTTAAAAAAAAAAAAATTCAAAATATATGTAAAGATATTTAACTAAAATTGGGATGGGAGTTCACTCCAGAAGAGATGCAAATTATAGAACAATCTGAAAAGAGTTTGAAACAGAGAGCAAGAAGGTGTAGAAAATGCAGAAATTAAACAAGAACAACTGAATAAATACTTAGCACACTGGAAATGAAATCTATATATAGATTAGATATAAAGTAGGATACACTCTAGATTAGACATAGTTGAAGGGACAATTAGTGAAATGGAAACTAGCATTGAGGAATTCACAGAGACTGCAATGCAAGGAGATAAAGACAGAAGCAGTTTGAAAAGCTATTGAGATGTGAATCAGCACTGTGAAATGTTTAATGGGATTTCAGAAAGAGGAGAATAAAGGGAGTATGGAGAAGGAAAAATGGAAGAGATCATTGCTTATGATTTTCCACAGTTAAAGACACAAGTGATCAGATCAAAAGTGCTCCCAGAATGCCAAATAGGATAAGTAAAACTATGTCCGTCTCTGAACATATCAAGATGAACCACAAGACTTCAAAAGCAAAGAGAGGAAGGCAACCCAGGAGGCCAGAAGAAGTTGAGATGATGTTTAAAATATGCTTGGGGGAGGCTTAGTCACAGTTTGGATGGGGTGAAGAGAGTAAGAAGCTGATCTGTGATGGGAAAAACCCACATATTGGTTGACAAGTTGTATTCACGCTGTGTCATTCTCCTCTCTTGGTGCAGACACACATTTGCTGTAAAGTTGCGTCAACTTGCTACAGATCTTTAATGTCGAGAACATTCAAACAGAAGCATCCTGAATGCAACTGGAGAGCCAGGATTTGAATTCAAGTGAGGGGCCAGGGCTGGGGAGGCAGCCTCTGCAAGGGGGTAATAATTTAAGTTGTGAGAGTGGGTCTGATTGCAGAGACAGGTAGAGTGGAGGGGAGGAGCCGAAGAGGATATTGAACCTTTAGGGAAGGCGCATATTTAAGGAGATAGAAGAAAACACTGACATTAATTCAGGTGGTGTAGGAACTTCAGGATGGGGCTTGAGAAGTTGGCAAGCGTTTATGGAGCGGTGGCTGCTGCAGGTGTGGGCTATAAAGGAGCTTTGGGAGGGCATTCAAGCTTGGGACAGCTTGAATACAGCCTGTAGCAGGGAGAGATTGTAAGCCTGTGTTCAGTGCCTGGTCCACTTAAGGACATGCTTATCAGAGGAAGACTCACAGGTAGGGAGGGAGGCGGGGGAGGGGGGGTAGGCTGGGGAGGGTAGGGAGTTGGAGTAATGTTGGATGAGGTGACATTGATGTCTGCACCTCATTTATTGTTCATTCACTTAAATGTTTCTTCCATTCAGTTTTTTTTTTTTAAGTTATGAAAGCATTTGGACACTGAAAAAATAGAGTAAATAATATAAAACACTCATATGCTCCTCGGAAAACACCCCTCAAAACTAATGTGTTAGCATTTTGTCATATTTGCTTCAGATAAACATTACAGGTACAATTGCAGCATCCTCAAATAACTTGCCTCCTCCCCAGAAGCAAAAATTGGTTGTGAAAGAAGGATGTTGTGAAAGTTGTGTTATCAGTTGTGAAAGAAGGATGTTACATTTCCAACTATGATCCTGGATTTGTCTATTTCTCCCTTTAACTCTGTCCACTTTTTGCCTGTATATTTTGTGGTTTTTTTTTTTTTTTTTTGTGGTACACGGGCCTCTCACTGCTGTGGCCTCTTCCGTTAAGGAGCACAGGCTTAGGACGCTCAGGCCCAGCGGGCATGGCTCACGGGCCCAGCTGCTCCAGGGCACGTGGGATCTTCCCGGTCCAGGGCACGAACCCGTGTCCCCTGCATCGGCAGGCGGATTCTCAACCACTGCGCCACCAGGGAAGCCCCTGCCTGTATATTTTGAAGCTCTGTTGTTGGATACATACACATTTAAGATTGTTCTGTTTTCTTAACAGATTGACCCTTTTATCATTACAAATTGTCCCTCTTTATCTCTGGTGATACCTTGTTTTGAAGTCTAGTTTGATATTCATATGGCCACTCTAGCTCTCTTATGTTTTCTGTTTGAACGATATCTTTTTCCATCCTATTACTTTCAACTTGCCCCTCTCTGTTTTAATACCTTTACTGTATATATATATATATGTATTAGCTGTATATAGTTTTTGAGATTGTTTCAATATACAGAAATATTATCATATTGAATGTCTTTGAGTCTGAGTTATGCTGAGACATAAATTGAGTTCATTTAACTTAAATGCT